>NW_020230438.1:341656-749156 GCF_003227715.2 Harpegnathos saltator | reverse complement strand
TTTCCGCAACGAGGACGCAACGTACCTCGCGTTCATCTCGCGAGTAGAGTACCGTGAGCGGCCTCAAATAATCGGGAGACAGGGAGAGAGAAAGAATTGGTAAGCGGCGAAGTGAAGATGGTTTTCGAAAATACCGATCCGGCCGGCCGCAGATTTCCGCTGCCGCGAAATGAACTCGCCTCTTAACGACGGCGTTCCTCGCAAAGAAAAGAAGCAGGGAGAAACGATCTTTCCCCGTTCGTCGGGCGTAAGGAGGCCATTTCGAATCGGTTCGTCCGTCGTATGTATCGGTTCAATTTTCATTTTCACCTGGCACCTTCCAATTTTCCCCGGGTACTCTTCCCTTTCCATTCGAGTGGGTACATACTCGAGTTAACGACTTCATCTGGCAGCAGCGACGACGCTGTACTTCGTTCGGCGTTCGGGGTTTCCGCTCGAGGATGAGAAGACTGCCAGAAACCATCGGCGGCGCGAGTGCTTCAGTGCTCGAGGACGCTGGCCGGAGTTCCAACGGCGCAGCGAGACTTGGAAAATTAATTAATTTGTTCATTAGAAGAATCAATATTGTTACAGCCCTGAGACCCGCGCGGGCGGCTGGGGCAGCGGCAGTGGCAGCAGCAGCAGCAGCAGCAGCAGCAGTAGCAGCAACAGCAGCAGCAGCAGCAGCAGCAGCAGCAGTAGCAGCAGCAGCAGCAGCAGCCACTTCTCCCCCTCACTTGTCTTATCGGTCGTCCTCGTCGGCCACGGCCACCCCTTTCGCCTCTCGCCGAGTTAACTGTGCCTGCCGGCGATTTCAGCTCGAGAAACTCCCGAGTTTTGCGAACGAGAGGCCGCGGGAACGCGTAAACCGATGAGCACTCGACGCCGCGATATTCCATCTCCCGGTGCCGCGCGGAGGGGCCCCGCTTTGCCTGCCGACGTTACATTATTCCGGCCGCGAGTATAAGCAGGTTCGATCGTGCCGCAGCAAAGGAAATTCGCATTACGCCCCGATCGTCCGTCGAGACAGTGACTGGAGAATAGATTCCGCCCTCAGCGATAAGGGTTGCGTGTCGTTGTCTGGCTGTATATGTGTGCGCGCGCGTGCGTGCGTGAGTTGTTTCTTGCCGCGTGCGCGATCGTATTTTCGATCCTTTCACTGGGACCGATGTGACAAATAGAGTTTGTGTTCATCATCCTTTCCCGGGGCGTCGTGAATCGCGCTAAAGCCTGTACTGAAATAAAAGGGGTCGGAGCGAGACACACTGCTGAGAAAACGCATTTTGACGCGAAGCTTCGAGCCGAAGCTCGAAGAGTGCTTTACTCCTTGTCTTTACTCCTTTACTCTTTATCGAGTATCAAGCGCGTCTCTCATCGCCCGTGATCGTCGCTCGGAAACTTGAGAGACTCAGAGTCACCCTGAAAAAGTGACTTCTTAATGCCGAGGGGGAAATGTATTTAACATAAAGTAAACACGATTAGCGCAAGTAGCTTCGCACTGGAGTTTCACTTGGCTTTAGACTGTTTGTCCCGAGCAATCTCGAGTTATACGCGCGCGCTTGTGTCTCGAGTCTCGATAAAAATTTCGCCGGGACGAGAGAGAGAGAGAGAGGGGAGAGAGAGAGAGAGAGAGAGAGCGAGCTGTTGTATTTAATTATGAAAAAAGATACGTAGCATTTAGTTTCCGGCTTATCTACGATTCTCCGTGGCCAGTCGGCGGCTCGACATTATCGTTGGCCGAAACGCGCACCGTGAAAGGGCGATAAGATTCGCGGTGTGAGGGAGGGGCAAGGGGGAAGATGAGACTCCGGGAAAAGGGCCGGCCAGAAAGCCTACAGCAATCATCGTAAGGGGATTCGGTGTCCCCTTTCGGCCCTTTCGTCATTGCGGTCCGTCCCGACCGCGTTTTCTTGAGTATTCGCTCATCTCCGTCGCCGCACCACCTCGCCCTTCGTTCTCTCCCTTTATTCGCCGACGTCACGAGTGTAGGTGGGTGGTGCAAAAGTCGGCTTAATGGCTTCGCAAGGGACGCGACAGTTGGCTGAAAAAACAATTCCACTTGCCAAATCTGTACGCGAGCGTGGATTCGGTCAGCGATTCTCCTCCAATTTACTTTCCCGCCTCGGGTTTCGTCCCTCTTTCCGTTCTTTTTTCGCGGCGCTCTCGTCTCTTTGTGGCCCGTCGGGTCCGTTTGCTCTTTCGCTCACGGAACGAGTTATCCGTTTCCGCGAAATTTTATGCGCCGCTATACATTCTGTGTGCGCTGGATGATACAATTTAGAAATACCTGCCGGACGCGCAGCGCGGCGTAATGCGATTTGATTTTTATTCACCGCGAAATAATTTCCATCCGTGAGCTTTTCGCCTTTTTCCCGCTGCTGCCAAATCTCGATCTAATTACGGTTATTACGATGTTAATTATTTACGCGGACATTTTCCAAAGCCGACACGAAAATGTTTGTCAGACTTTTGCGCAAGAGCTCGCGTTTCAACGTTTCGTTCATTCGCCCGAATATTCGAGTAGACTTTGCGTTACATAATAGTGTAATAGAGCGATAGAGTGTAAAAGCTTGCGTTTCCTGAATCGCCGCACGCATGCGATGCAAGAAGGAATAAGAGCGATTGACCGGCGCGTGTAACAGCCGCTCCATGAAGAACCTTGGCGTGACCTTTCCGTTCGCTCGCGGCGCGGCGGCTCACTTTCCCTCAAGCGCGATCGAGGATGACACTGAATTTTCCCGGATAAGTTTCCGTCGCTTTTCGAGATTCCGAGTCATGCATTCCGGCCGGGATAAGGGGAAATGGTGGTGGAGTCCGAAGGTTCTGTCGGGGCTGAGGAGATAGAACAGGGGTTGTTGCTGCGAAGTAAGTCGCGGGGTTGGGGCGGGGAAGAGGAGAGACTGCCGGGCGAAGAGACGAGGTGGCAGGCACCGCGCGGGTCTCGCCGTCGCGAACTTTTGCAGATATTGAATATCTCGGACCATCAATCACCTCGACGCGGCAATATCTGAAAGTATTGGTCTTACATTTGTTTCTATATCGGACGCCGATTTATGAGCGGCTTCCCCGTCAGTGCTTGATGGCGATCATCGCTCGATCGTAGTCGTAGTCGATGGCCTTTGGGGATCCGCAACGTATTTTACCTCTCGCAGAGTCCATGATTCTCAACGGTCGCGTGATTCCGCGCAGGATCGGTGACGAGACGAAGAGTCGCAGCGCGCGCGAGGACGAAGCGTCGCGGGCATCTTCACCACCCACCGCGGCGGGAAAAGGCGAGAAAAAATACACGCGGAGATTTCTGCAGACGGAAGATTTTTTGAACGAACGTGACGATGAGCAAGCAAGCGAGCGCATTTCGAGCCGAGACAACCTGAATTTTCAGTTCTTACGAAGCGAACTCGGCCCCGCGAACCAGAAATTCCAGTTTCTCTCCACGTGTTTTGTCTCTTCATAACTCAACCAATCTGTTTTCTCTCCGTGCATCTCGACAAATATATAAGTACATACGCTTGGCTTTGTATCTCGCGCTCGCGGGAAAGAACGTCCCCCTCGGGGGATTTCGGATGTGCCAGAATTCCTCGAGCGCGCGAGCGGACGAAGTTAAACTCGCGCGTTCGGCAATTAAATTGCTCATCCACTAATCTCGTAGCGGTCAGTACGCGAAACTTGGCGATATCTTCTGGGCTCGTAGCAACGCGAGTCACGGCGAACATGGCCGCGGCGAATAGCCAGGAAACCGCACGCAAGGATTGTTCTTCTTTATTAAGTTGCCAGCAAATTCCATTTTCCGCCTCCTTTTCTCGCGCTCCGCGCTTTAATACCGGCGCGGCGCGGCGACAGGCTGCGCGACTGAGCACGAAAATGTACATATCTACTTACGTGTGTGCGTTGCTGCTCCTGCGTGTCACCTATCTACGCGCGAGCATGTCGCAACACGCCACGCGCATTATTTCCTATTCCGTGCATCACCCTACACGTGTTCTGCCCCAGGACTCGCGGCACATTTTTCTCCACCGCGCTTTCTCGCCGCACTTTCCAGGCGTACATATTGCGTACCGTGCTCGCGCTCTGCCGCGCGGCCTTGCCGCGCCTTGCCGAAATGCGTCCGCTTTGTGTGCACAGCGACAGCGGGGAAACGACCGGCATTCCTGCTCCTTCATTTGTTGACCCTTCGTATACGTATGCGGCGATGCCGCATTGAAATTCCCGCGATTTGTCGAGCGGTGAGGGAGCGAGCGAGCGAGCGAGCGAACTAGTCGGTCATTAAGCTCACTCTTCCACTTTTGATTTTCCGCGATTGTTCTTCTTCTTTTTCTTCTTTTTCCTCTCCGTCCGTCCTTCGTGCAGACACCCTTGGTATTTTTTTTTTTTTATATCTTCGGTTCCTTCCGCCTCGCGTAGGGTTACACGTGTCCTCTTCCGCAAAGCTACAACAACTCTTCCTTTCGCTATTTTCTCTCTGAAATTTGTCGTCAGTTCCGTCAGCTCTTTTCGTTCGAGTGTGACTCTACCCTGCGCTCTTTGATACCCGCGTTTGTTATCCCTCCGTCGCCTTTCGCCCCTTCGTACCTTTTCCACTTTCATTTCCTGCGCTTTGCACTTTTTCGTCTAGCTCCTGCCCATCTTTTAAAGCTCGCCTCGCCCGGCGCGCTTTTATCTTTTAGAGCACCCTGCGACATTCGCGTCTCTAGCTGTTACGATTTCAACACACTTGGAAATGCGTCTCGTGGATAGCGCGCGGCCTGGAAGATTCTCCGACGCGAAATCGTGGTAAAGAAACGAAATAGCGTAGCTCTACGGGAATCGTTCGCGATAGTGTCAGGAAGCAGCACGAGTGCTGCTCGAGAAACCGTCTCGCAGAGCGATACGTCACGATAGGGTTCGCTGTAAAATGATTTCATCGCGAGAAGTCCCTCGCGGTAGTAGCCGATCCAGGTAAGAGAGTGCTTGCGTGCGCGTGATTTTACAGCGAATATCACGGTGCAGTTGAGTGATCAGCTATCATAAGGATACAGCGAATTTCATCTCTAACATTCCGTTTTTCAGCGAAAAAAATGCAGACTTAGCGCCTCGCCTGTTAGATAACTGCGGCACTCAGCTACTTAAATAATAAAGCTCTCTCTCTCTCTCTTTCTCTCTCTCTCTCTCTCTCTCTCCCCCTCTCTCTCCCTCTCTTTTTCATTTCATCCGGCTTTCTCTCGCTCTCATTTCACCCAGCTCCGATTCCAACAGGCGCGTGATTTCGACCGTGGCGTTTTCGCGAGGTTTCTTCTTGTTCCTCGGGAAGGCGGCCACCCGCCGTAGAATCACTCCATTTCCGACGGCACAACGCGCCAAAGTGCTTCGCGTGTAGACAGCGTGGAAACACTGGAACTCGATAGGGAGTCAGATCTCTCAAGATGCTGCACCTCGGCACTTTGCTATACGAGAGTTTTTCTTCGTCCCTTGCCGTCTCTTAGCGCGTTGTCAGGATGTATATGTGTACGTGTGTGTGTATCATACACACGTATACACGCGCCAAGCTGTTTCTTCGTTGGACCGGCGCGCGCGCGCGCGCGCGCTTCCACCGTCCTTATCCACCTTCCCCGGAGGGCAAGCATCCTTTGGCCACCAGCCCCCGGCCAGCGACGGGGCTTGCGGCGGCGGAGAAATGTGCGACGTAGAGAAAGGCACCGGGCGTTTCCAAGTTTCTTTATTAGATCTTGGATGTCCATTCGCCGGAAATGGGCCGAAACCTCGCCTCGCGCGACTCCTTTTCGCCGTCTCCGCGCGGCTATTTTCCCTCGCATTTCTCCCTCCGACGCGTCGTCGTTGCGCTGTGATCAGGCTCGCACGGTGGATGCCAAGCGCGAGGTGAGGCAGGCAGGACGTCGCGTCCTGTGCCGGAATAAGAAACGCCGGTGTCGTATAATAAGGGATGAAGGTGATATTTTCTCGGCAGCGCGCGCGAGCGCGCGAGTTAAACGAGCCTTCGCGCATTTTTCCATCGTCACCGCGCCATTGCCGTCCCTCGTCGCTTGCTGCGATACGACGCAAGGACGTTTCGTTCTTGCACGATGCCGCGCGGCGCCTCGTTCACGAAGCGGAGGCGCGTTCGTGCAAGGTGACGCGACGAAATTCGTCGGGCACCGCATTCCGATACTTGATGAGCAAATCGGGCAGCATCTGGCGACGGAAAAGTCGACGGAGAAGTAAATAGAGCGCGGAACATTCTGCAACAGCAGTCTGTAGTCTGTATCGGCAACCCGATGCAACCCGGGAGTCAGAGCGGCGGAGCGACCTGCGAAAGTGGCGTTTCTTCAAAACGGGACTTCGCGAAATTGAATCTCGCGCTTTTCGTTCCGCTTTCCCTCCAAATGAATTCCTAACACTCGCGTCCAAGAGCGACGATTTTTCCGCACACTCGCGCATGATCATCCGCTATTGCCGGGGGGAGATGGCGGGAAGTCATCTTTCCGCGTTCGCGAATTCTCGCCGGGGAGAAATTGTACGCACGGTTTACTCAAGGATAGAGTCCGCTCGCTGGCATCTTCTTCGCGCGACAACCCACCCGCAGCTCTTCTATGGGGCGGACGCTCGAAAAATAATGTGATACATTCTGCGCTTGGCTTCTTTCCGTTATGTGTCACGAACGAGGGGGTGGATGGAAAATGTTTCTCTTCGGTATTGGTACGGACGAAGAAGAAGGACCTTCGCCTGTCACCGGCGACACGTGCGCTTTCTTCTTCTCGTGTCGATATTTATTTTACCGTAGTCTCGCGCGTTCCTCGGGAACATGCACGGAGTAAGAAGAGGTCCTCATACGGTCTCGCACAATTCCTCGTAGCGCGCGCGGCGGAAGCGCGTCCTGGAAGATTTAAGAGAACCTTAAAGCCATTTCACCCTAGGAATCGGAAAAGTACCATTTCTATGCTAACAAGAGCCCTCTCAATTACTTTGCTCTCGGTATGAGACTTTTATCGAATCATTCTTGTCTAGTCTTTTACCCAGGGCTCCCCCCCTCCTTCTCTCTTCTTCTCCTCTCCTCCCCCCCCGCCTGTAATTCGATCTCTTTACTTTATATAATCACACACGCCGATCTCGCGCGTATTTCGTAAGCCGAGCGTCCTGACGATCGCGTTCCTCTCTTTCTCTTTACTCGCAGAGGTTTTGTCAACATTTAAACATTCTCTCTCTCTCTCTCTCTCTCTCTCTCTCTCGAGTCGAGGAAATAAACGTTTCTCTTACCATGTAAATAGCGGATACGCTCTCCGCTGTCTCGCGCACTTGGAGCGTTTGAAATTCAGATTTGACATTTCCGAGCAATTTCCGATTTTCTATAATCTCGCATGACTGCAAACACGCGTCCCTTATTCAGACATAACGGGGGAACCCGCGCGGGACGCGTTTAAGAGGTACTGCCTTTGTCCTTTGTATATTTAATTTGCAGACGCAGACGCGTAACGCGCCACGCGGCCGCCTGTCTTTCATAGCCGCGCGGTTGCATTCGTCGTGTGTACATATACTCGTGCGCGGTCCGCTCATTCTTTTCGTAGCCTATAAAGCCATAACGTCCCGGCAATACCGAGAGGGGCCCGAAATTTACGATACTTTTATGGGGATTTTTATCGCTGTGTAAACTATGCGATATCCTCCTATATCCGTTTCCGCTCTTCCGACGGATGGCCGCGACCTTTATCCCCCTCCGTGAGGGGGCGAGTCAGCTTTTCGAGAAGATGAATTTTGATAAATCGTCCGGTCGTCGCGTAGTCGTTAAATAACGTTTACTTTGCGCCGTGTCGCACGGCCGGCGTGTGTGCTGAATTTACTGCGCCAGCGTAAACATACGTGCCGCGCGACTTCTACACGTATGTTGTTTTACGCTCGCTCGTATGTCGCCAGTTTATCTGCTTTTCTTACGGCTAAGGTGGAAAAAAGACTTCGCTCATGCGCGCTCGTTCTCGTTCGTTCGCGCGCGCGCGCGCGTACAGCAGCGGAGAAATCAGGTTGCGCGCGATGCGACTCGACGACGACGATAGAAAACCGACACGTACGGGACTGTTTTTATACATTTTCATCTTCGCGCCCGCGCCGCGCCGCGCGACGTCGTAAATTTCTAGCGGATCTGCTGCTTCAATCCGGGATCTATCGGTACGCGGCGAAATATACAGAGACGCATCGCGTGTACTCCTTGATTGCGTCGAATCAAGCAATACGGCAAACGGCACATGCGACTTTGGTGTTTTTCATTCTCACCAGAGCAGAGATTATATTAAGCCTGAAAACGAACCGGACGATTTTACGCATCGCTCGTCGCGACGGTCATATCGCGATCTCCGAGAGATCCAAGTCCAAGTCTGAAAGCGAAGGAACAGGACTCGCTGTAGAAAATGATCCCGGAGCTTCGGTACGCCGCCGTATTCCCTTTGAACCAACGGCGCTCCGAACGACGCTGAATATCGATGCGTTATCCAATATTACATTCATCGGGAGATCTCAGAAGCAATCTTTCGCGCTTGGTCAGGCGATGCATAGGCATAGCGCTGCCCGATCGAAAAAGTGGATTTACATCTCACCCTTTCACCACTCCGTCCGTCCTTATTCTTTCTTTCAAGGAATAAACGGCCCGATTAACGTTCGCAAAGAGAGGAATTCATTTTAACGGGACTTGGACAATCGTATATATCCGCGACGCTACGGGCTTTATCGGCGCGACTTTAGGCATCGTTAAATTGCCTGTGGAATTGCTGGATCGACTCGAGTGTCTCTCCGTGGGGCGGCTTCAGATTCAGTGGAAATGAAGTTCGGATGCAACGAATGTCGCGCCGATAACTGGTAGCCGCTGTCGCGAGTTTCTCGGCGAGGGTGGCTCGGGGAGAACTGTGCCGTGCTACGCTCGGCGACCGGGAAGGAATAGACGGAGAGGGTGAAAGTTACCCTCCGAAACTCCACCACTTCTGCGGCTAACAGTTTCTCCGAACTTTGACAATCTATATCGCTTACAGTCCGTGTCTCGACACCTGGCTACCTCGGCAGAAAACTTGAAGGACTCGCCGGCGCTCCGTAGCCTTTCCTCGATTTTTCCTCCTCGATGTTCCACCGCCGAAGAAATCGGCGTTATTATCGCAACCTGGCGTGCGGCCTTTAACACGAGCGTAAGCGTTGCAATAACACTCCCTTCTTATTCATTTCGAGTCGCATCCTCGGAGGAGAGGTGACCTCGCGCGAGCGGTGACGCGAAGCGAATCACATCTGTCGGAGAGAGTTAATGTCGCTACCTCCGACATTAACTCTCTCTCTCTTTCTCTCTCTCGAGAAGAAGAAGAAGAAGAAGAAGAAGAAGAAGGAGAGAGAGAGAGAAAGTAGCATCTCATCGCAAAATATTCTTCGGTCGAGGTAGGATTCCAAAGTCAGACGGCTGCGTTTTGACAGTCGTTAGGAAGGCTGCTCTATTCGCGGATAGCAGTGACGAAATTAATCATTTCTTTCACATCGAGCGACAAGAAATTCTGCACATTTCCGCGTTCCAACGTTTGAACTGTAAGATCGCGATCGTACGACCGTTGTTTCTCGCACATCGCTACCATCGCGATGTGTTCGCTTTCATAAGCCGAGCTTATGTAAACGTTTATACCTTTCCCGATAGCGTAAAGCGTTGCGCTTTTCCCAGTTTCCCTCGTCGACGTGCGCGGAGAAAGAACGTTACTGTTGTTACGCGCGCCACGCTGCTCGACGCGTTACATCAGCGAAGTGTATTAATGCCCTTAGGTGCAGTTGAACGGAGGCAATTCGCAATTTTTCCTCCTCGCAGCGCCGTGGAAAATCCCGTTCCTATTACATTTCGATGCACGCTCGATTCAATGCGTTGCGACGGCGGCGTTAATATTCCTGCCTTTATATATTGGGTCGACAGAACGCTACTTGTTCGATTTCTCCCTCCCTCCCTCGCTCTCTCTCTCTCTCTCTCTCTCTCTCTCTCTCTCTCTCTCTCTCTCTCTCTCTCTCCCTCTCTTTCTTTCTCTCAAATATAACGCCGTTTGTATCGTGCGATAAGAAGGTTCTTTGCTTGTGTGTGCCCTTTACGTAACGCTTCAACCTCGGGCTACGACACACAGTCGCAGCTGTGACGTGTCTGCAATATGTTTAAAGATTTTGCGTCAGCTTGGGTCGCGGCTAATATATTGTCCGTTAATTTTCTCAGATCATAAACGAGTTTCTATTCACTTCAAGAGAGACCCGACTTTTTGGCTTAGCCGACTTTTATCACAAACACTCCTGCACGACTGTAAACGCTGCGAAGAAATTTCGCTGCAGAGTGCTACAAAATTTATCGACACGGTCGGCAGGACGGATAGAATAATTTGCGTGCGCGCGGCTGTATTTTCGTTAGATCGTTCCTCGGAGATGATTCACGCTGTTAATTTACTCTCGTGAAATAGATGGTTCGTTCGAAAATAGGGTTACAGGCAAGGGTCTTTTATTGCCGGCGCTTGTGAAACCACGAGCTAGGGTCTAAAATTTACAAGAGCCCAAGGGATCCGCTGTATATTCCCTTGAAAAAAAAAAGGAGCAAACGATTAAATTGCACAATCCAGTCGGTTAGGGGTTTTAACGGACTCCCGCTGCTTTTTGCTACAACATGATCCACATTTAATTACGAGTCCGTGTTGCAAAATGAGGGGTAAATGAGAGCTGTGGGAAATAACTGTATCTCAGAGTTCGTGAGCGAACGAAGACGTCTCTGGTTGGTATATCGGGTCGGTGGTTGGTTTTAACGGAAAGGGGGTTAACTGTGAGATATTTCGTTGACAATGGCGCACGAAGGTGCATTCCAGCAATGATTTTCGATAATATTGACTGCTGCCGATCGTGATGCAATCACATATACGATGGACTGCCGGAGAGAGAGAGAGAGAGAGAGAGAGAGAGAGAGAGTCGGCCAATCTTATTTCTATCTGTAGGACGTTTCTCCACACTGGGTAATGCAAGTCGCGTATATACTATCATTGAGGCGGACGGTGGTGCGGGGTAGAAATAGGGGGCCATTCTGGAATCATGCTAGATATCGCCGTCCAATCGTATTCTCCACGCTCGCTTATCCTATTCCATTTTGTCCCGTCCTAACCGATCCTCCCCTCTTCCCCATTCTATCCGGCATTCATCGAGCGCGCGTAATATCCACGACCATTGGCGCAGTTTCTTCGAGTGTAGATATTTGAGGCCGAGTACGATTTCGTTAAAAATATGAAGCACCCGCGTGAACATCGCCGCCCTCTTTGTTCCGCAACCTCGTGCGACACCGTTTCAGGGGCATGGCGAATAAAATCGCTCTCGAGCGTTACACGTCGCATGTGTCACACGCCGTAACGACATTTCCTTTGTGTGTATTACGCGAGAGACCTTTTATATTTCACGAAAGTTGTCAGAATCTCTCTGGATTTTCGAGTTCCTGAGTGTCTCGTTACTCTGCTGAATGTTTGGAACTTTCCCACCCGGGTCGGGTTCGAAATTCTTCTGGCACGTGTCATTCAAACACCGAATTCCTTTCTCTTTCATCCTGAGGATATCCTAAGTTTGCATTCTTGCCCGCGCTGGCTCTCGCTCCTCGCTCACCGAAATCCGACGCTCGGGTGTTTAAACGCTTCGCGTTCGGGGATTGCCATCCGGAAAAATCGGCGCAACTTCCACAACGACACGGCCAAATTTAATGAGCGCCGCAGCCAAGCCCGGCAAAGTGCGGGCGGCAGGATTTGTGATCTCTGGATTTAACTTTAACGATCGTCTCTATCGCGGGAACGAATGATATACGAGCACGTTGGCCGTCCCGTGTATCTGGTGTGTGTGTGTGTGTGTGTGTGCGCGCGCGCGCGTATACGCGACACGTTACGTACATTCCGAGCTCCGTTCGAGTTTATTTGGCACGGCGCCAATATTTGGCCCGATTCGGACGGGCCCCATTCACAACCGGTCGCGCAGCAGCGGCATTCTCGGACAATCGGTGGCGATCCTCCGCCCCTCACGACGACCGCTTTATACCTACCGTTCGTTCGGCCCCTCCTGGATATGTGTCCTGCGTATTATTTGCTTATTTCGTTCTCCGCACACGTCGAATCTGCCCGAGCCATTTCCGGCATGTGTGTCTCTGTTCCTCGACACGGAGTATCGACGGGGATGTCGATGCAACCCGGCTCCTGCGCCACCGCCGCCGCTGCCGCTGCCGCTGCTGCCGCCGTCGCTCCTCTATGTATCCTGGAGGGTTACGAAGAAAAGCAAGAGGAGAGCGGGTCGCGACTGCTCTCTGCTCCTTGCACGTGCGCGAGCTTATCTACGATGCACTGCGTTTGCACGGAATGCCAGAGCTAGAAAGCTAGTCATGGCGTGTGCGGATGTGTATGCGTGTATTTGTGTACGGATAGTATGTGTGTGTGTGTGTGTGTGTGTGTGGATATGCGGATCAGCGCACGGTGATGTAACACGTAAAAGAGTGGATGGAAGCAGTGTCCATGGTCTCCTTTATATCGCCTCCGTCAAGATTGTATATTTCGCGAGATAGCGAAATAAGCTCGCGAAGATAGCGATGATGGACTGACTCTATTTTAGATGCTCAAAATAGCTCGTACGTTCGTCACATCTCCGCCTCTTTGTCGTTCGAACGTAAAGCGCGCTTCATTCCGCAGGGGGGGTACCGGGACGGGCAGAGGGGGACGGAGAGAAAGGTCACGTAAACCGCGGCTGATATTTCGAACGAAAGCGGAAAGATGATGTAAAACTCGGAATACGAGGCGAGCCACCCCCTTTATCGTATGCCGAAGAATTTACGGGGGGATCTACCGCTGTCGGCTGAGATTTAATCGCCTCTGCCGGATTCTTGCAGAAAAAGGGAGAAAAACAAGGGGTAAAAAGTTGGCCGGCAGCGGGGCCGGCGGGGCAACGGGGGAAACGCAGACACGAGACGCTTCGGCGGCGGAAATAGTAGGAATCGAAGAAAAATCCAATAACTCGATTTAGCATATTCTTAGCGAATTTACGCGAGCACGCTCTCTCTCTCTCTCTCTCTCTCACGCTCTCATTCGTTCGCGTCCATATAATGCACGCGCGAGTGTACGTTCACGCACAGTGCGCGCACGAGCATATTTCATCGTACATTGCAATTTTCCCTCCAACGCTCGGCGAGCGAACTAATTTATTTCCCCGATGTCCCTTTATACGGTGGGCGCGTTTTTCCGATTACCTCGGTTTAACGTATGTAAAGCGCGTTTGATGTTGCTGTTCCGACCGACACAAACGACCAACACACACGCGTCGTCCCCCACACAACCCGCTCTTCGTCTCCACGAGCGCAGAGAGAGCCGCTCTCGTCCGTTCGTCTTTCGATGTATCGCGCAGCCAATTCATCCTCGATTCATTGCGTATCTTTCGCCCCACGGGCGAACAAATTTTCATAAGATACCAATCATCGGTTATTTGTCCCCATTCTCTCTTTCTCTCTCTCCCCCCTCTCTTTCCCTCGTTTCATGCTGTCGCCGACGGCCTCGCAGGGATGGGCAGGAGCGATGGGGAGGACGGAGTTATCCGATAAACCTCTTGCAATAACACGAAGGCAGCGACGGCAAGCCGATATCTATGGATTACTGGCACGGCTGTATATACTTTGCGTTACTGTATATGCGCACTCGCGTGTGTGCGTCGCGTCGCGCCGCGTCGCGTCGAGAGCTCGGCGACGTGCACGTGCGCGCGGGATTCGCGTTCGCGCACACGAACAAACGCGCGATCTTCCTTACTCACTACATACTTCCTTCCTTCCTTCCTTCCTTCCTGCCTGCCTGCCTGCCTGCCTGCCTGCCTGCCTGCCTGCCTGCCTGCCTGCCTGCCTGCCTGCCTGCCTGCCTGCCTGCCTGCCTGCCTGCCTGCATGCCTGCCCTGCCTGCCTGCCTGTCTGCCTTGCCTGCCTGCCTGCTTGCCTGCCTGCCTGCTTGCCTGCCTGCCTGCCTGCCTGCCTGCCTACCTACCTGCCTGCCTACCTACCTACCTACCTACCTACCTACCTACCTACCTACCTACCTACCTCTCTACCTCTACCTGCCCTCGCCGGCGAAAGAACGTATCCTGAGGAGTTATGAGACGACGGCCATCTTTAGATATTCTTCCTGTCTCACCCGCTCTCTCCCTTCTCGCCTTCTTTCCCGCTGTTGCCGTCACCTTGAAGGGCCCCGGGGCTTCCACGGGGAAACGAGGTCGTAGCGCGCCGAGTCCTTCCGCCATAACATTTTCTATCGTTGAGAGCCATACATCATCACCGTGTCCGACGAGGAACGGGCGCCTCTAAGTGCCTCGAATCGACCTTCGCGCCGAGGTCCTTTTATTCCGGACTCAACCGACGGTTTTATCATGGACCTCCACTTTGCGCTTGTCTCCGGCCTTGTTTGGCCGTAACCCACCTTCGGCGTGTGTGTGTCTGCGCTTCGGCAAAAACATTTCCACGGTATTATTCTTCGCCCGTGGTCTCGATGGCGCTGTGTAAACCGGGAGTTTGTAGTCTCGTAGAGGCGGATAGGCTTGATGCAATGTGTGGGATATTACTTGAATGTCGGGGTGTACTACGTACGTATTGTTGTACCTGGTCGCGTTGTTTCGACTGGATCTTCGGTGTTAGATCGATCGCTACCATTAGCGGGAGTCTTCGTCGCTTCACGTACTTGATTATCTCGACGCGAGATTTTGACGTTGACAAAGTGACTCGCAACGATTTGCTCGGACCTACATGGAAATAAATTTTAGTTAGCGACGCTGGAAATATAAAATTTACGAGTTAATTCTTTCCGATCTTCGACAATTTTCAATCTTTATTTGAAAATCAATATAGAACAGGGTTGATCAGTGAAATATTCTTCGTTGTTACCGGTAGCATAGCATTTTCACTATAAGCAGCACAAATTATTTTGCAGCAAGCTTCAGAAGCGTTTTTGTTTAAATGAAATGCGAAAAATGCATCGCGTATCGAATATGCTCTTTGTTGATAGCCATCGTGAACACTACTGATTATTTGAGATTATGTATGTCAAACGCCAAACCACATGTCATTTCGAAAAGTTAAATGTCAACACTTTAAAACTGCGAAAGAGCGGGCGAATATTTCAATTTCAAATTTTGCTCCAAGCTGTAGTATAAATTTCATCGGAAAGAATTAGAAGAACTACTAGACCTAATATTTAGCTAATCTCTCTCTTTCCCTCGTTATTCTACAGCGCTACAAATATTGGAAAATAATGAGATTAAGCATGATTAACGTTACGATAATTCGCGCGCGAAGGAAAGAAGATTACAGATACAACGATAGAAGTCGGAGGGTTAGAGGGATGCGCTCGACAAGTTCGGCGCATTAGACCTTTGGCAGCGAGACGATTGGTCCGCACTAATTATACGGCTGTCGTAATCTCATCGCGGCGCTGTAATTGAAAACGGCGAATTACATCACGATTTAAAATTTCGGACCATCGTCTCGGATGCTCGATCGCGTCGTAGAAGACAATACAGCGGTGATTCAGGTCGCGAATCACCGCTGAAAACGACGCGATCAAGATCGTACGAGTCCTCGCGGTGGACTGCCGGAGAAGGATGTGCTTTAGGGACAGGATTAACCTTCTCGCATCTCGAGGTAATAGCCACCTATTACTCTCTCTCTTTCTCTCTCTCTCTCTCTCTCTCTCTCTCTCTCTCTCTCTCTCTCTCTCGCTCGCTCGCTCGCTCGCAGCTACGAAGACGACGACGACGTTCGCACAGCCGAGTCGACTTGACTCGTAGGAGAAAGGAACGGCTGAGTGTAGAGCGGGTTGAAGGGCGGGAAAATTGAATTCTGCTGCTACGTCTCGAGGAAAGTGCGGACGTAAGGAGAACGTGCCACTTCCGTGAGTAATTGACGCTGATTAAAATTCCATGGAGGAGAACCGCTCGCTCGCTCGCTCGTCCCTCCGCCCCTTTCCTCATAACGTACGTGTTGAGCCGGAAAAGTCGACGCCTGTCCACTCTTCGAAACACAATTACGCTCCCCCTCCGACTACACCGCATAGAGATATGCGTTCGCGCATCTTGACGACCGCGCGTCGTACTTTGCCGCGACGTGTTACGATGGCTCGTTGGCGAGGATTTACAAGGCGAGTCATTTCCCGTTTACGCCGTGATTTCACCGTTGCTTATCCGGCATTATCGACTTCACCTTCTCCTCCTCCCTCACCCCCCCCCCCCGTTGTTGATCTTACGCCGCTCGAAACTTCGCTCTGATGAATGGCGATAACGATAATAACGGTAACAAGGCGAATAACGAGCGAGGTACAGTGGGGTATAAGAGATACAAGGTATACGCCGACGATACTTGATGCGAGATTTGGATTATTATGTTATTAGTCGCATTTGTTATCACACACAGTCGTCCGGGATTGTTGATATTATTCGTCGAATTCGAGCGGACGATTACGCTCGTTACGGTCTTGCGATTAATTAGTGGAAATGTTTAGCCGTATTGATTCGTTGTCATTAGACCTGTTCATCTAGCGCCGTCCGCAGCACACGTGACGTTACATAATCGTCAGCGCCCACGTATTCTCCAATTAATGGCGTTTTGTTATATATGTCCGATGCCGTTCATCACACGAGCTATCCCGCGCCACACGCGTATTATCAATAAACGACGACTCGGCCGTGTAACGGATGACCGTAACTGCGCGTGAATGCAAATGCCTTTCCTTTCTGTGTGTGATATTTTTGAAACATCGTGACACTGAAACAAACGTTTAAACGACGATTGGGATATCGGAAAGAGACCGGCGAGCGCAAGGTCACAACAGTTTGTTCTTTCGTTATCGCGCACCGATTGTAAAAGAATAGCAACGCCATATCGTGATCTGTCTCTTTCGCTGCGCGCAGTTTGAAAAATCTGCGGCGTCTCTCTCTCTCTCTCTCTCTCTCTCTCTCTTCCTGAAAATAGCAGCGGCCAGATGCATCGATTCGCGAGTAAGAAGTGCATCGGGGTAATTAACGTTTAGCAACACGCGAGATGCGCTTCTCTCGTTTGTCGGAGTGCTTACGCCGCGAATTGTCTCTTTCACAGTCTTTCTCTCCTCCTCTGTCTCTGTACGTGCGACGAGTAATTTAGCGCGGCCGCCGGGCTGAATTTCGCTTTTTTTACTTAGACGCGACAACAAACACGGCACGCAAGACGACTCGCGGCGAGGGCGGTTATTTCTCTTGGAAAAAGTAATCTGCCCGCGTTATGGTATTCCCCTCCATTCTTCCTCCACCTCTCAACACTTCATCCTGCCGGGGGCCGTTATATGCATAGGTAACAAGTGCATTATACGAGGTAAAATCCGCGATGCATAATGTATCCCCGGTGTATCTGCGCCCACAGCGGCGTCACGCGCGCACTTGTTCGCACGTATGTTCTCCTCGTACCAGCTCGTACCTCTCTGTCGCTCGGTAGGCGCGCGCGCACACCGATGTACACCTGACCCCCCTATGCGGTGCACCCACGGTATTCTTACAATGGGAATGTCTACTGCACCTTCGCGCTTAATGCACAGACGCACTTTCGCTCGCGCGCCTTACATCATCTTGCTCTCGCGAGGAAGATGCGCATCGCTCACACGCCTTATCTCCGCCTGATCCTCCCCTTAGTGCCCACAAATCACTCGCGCGCTCGAGCACGTCGCATTCGTTCGGAGGCATCCCGCGAAAATGCGCTCATACGCGGCGATTTGCTAATGGAAACAAACTTGTTGCACGCGGCGATCGAATCGCGCGTGATTCAAAAGCGATGGAAAATGTACGGGATACGTCTCTTCTGTCCCTTCTGCGCCTCTTTGCCTCTTGCTCTCATCTGTTTCTTTTCTTTTTTCCTCTCCTTTCCTTCCTCCCTCATCGGGATCACGGTCGTATTGTTGGCGTGCCTCTTCTATTGTCGTAACCGAAAATCGATATTACGTCTGTTACGTCTGCGGCGGATTTTTTCGTCCATTTGTTTTCGTCGGGACATTACACCTCCGCGCATGAAAGGGAAAGAGAATGGCCCCGGTCGAAGAATGGGTTCTGATTCTGTTCCCCGCTGAAAGCGGAGGTGCTGACGACGCCATTTGTCCATCCCTCGTAACTACTACGTATGTAAGTGCGCTCGTAGGTACAAACCCATACTCTTGTAGCCGATGTCCGCAAGGGTCTTACGCGGCGGCGGGATCATTTTTCCCGTTTTCCCCGGTTTTCCCTCTAACCACGGAAAATGTTACCGCGTTAATCCGACGTGTGCCCGTACGTCTGTTATTCCGTGCATCAGTGTACTTACCATCGCAGCGATGTTTTATTCAGCAACGTCTTCATTTCGTCACTACCATTACTACACGTAATTTAATACACGTAATTGATTTGCACACACATACACAATCGCGCACCTTTCTTTCAATTTTCGACAGGACAAAGTAATTTCCGGGGGTGTTGATGCATTTTATTGATGACACCTTCAATGCGACAAAAGTAACTCGCTCAGATACTCAGATAATACGCGCTTTTCAGCGTAGCTTACACAATAAATATTGTACAATACGTGATATATGTAAACATTAATTTCCTCAGTCAGTTGATTCGCGCCCCGAGCGCTGATGTCCCCACACAATTCTTGATTTCGTATCGTGCAGACAAGAATTGCGTTTGGACAATCATAGCCTGAGACATTCGAGAATCTTGCTTAGACGTCCAGGAAACACGACGAACGCTTGTCGTCACCAAAGTGTACACATCCTAAAATGGTCATAGAAAAAGATTCGTTACTTAAACGTTGAAATTCCGAAGCATAAGTAAAATTTACTTACTTCGCACTTCCCTTTCGTTTGAGACGCTTCGGTGCTGATGACGGCCCGTTGAGATCTTTACCACCTTAATCTATTTTCGATGTAATATTATATTATCGACACACAATTTATATCGAGGCTATGTATTTCTCTGCCGAGAGACTTATCGCTCGGTGTCTTGATGAGATGAAATTGGCACATTGGAAAATTGACCTATATCCTCCAGTTAATATCGAAACTACTTCTGAAGTACGTAATTATGTTACTTCGCTTTATTCAATCTTGATCAATCAACCGCTATTCAGAGCGAATTAGGGAAGACGGAAGAGTTGCGTCAAAGGTCCTGCCACTTCTACTTCTGTATTACCGTTTATATATATTTCACTTCGTCTCGTCGTCGCGTCCCGCAGAGATATCGATATTTCGACACGACTAGATATATGTTGCTTTACTAATTGTTGCATCCTAATTGTGGTGGATTGTTGCTACACGTTCGATAAAAACGTTTTCTGATTGATTATTCAAATACGGCTGAATCGAGTGGAATCGGGGAAAGGTACGGAAATGACGAAATATGAGAATTAAATAGATTCCAGAGTCGGTATTGAGGAATTGAAGGAAAATAAATGTAAATGAAACAGTGCATCGGCTTAACGAGATTCAGATAGATAGATAGATTGATAAATAGATGGTTGAAGTGAGAGGGAAAATGCGAAGTTGTAAAGGAAAGAGATAAAGATAGAGATGGCGATAGCGATAGGGTGGTAGAGAGAGAGAGAGAGAGAGGGGGGGAGGAGAGAAGGAGAGCACAGTGGTGGTCGAATGATTGGGTTAGCCGCTTCGGTTCTAACTTCGTTACTCGCCAAATGAACAGACAAAACCTAGCCACCCTTTGCCATCCCTCTATATCCGCCGCCATCTCTCTCTTCGGTTTTGTATACATAGTACATACCACACTCACACGACTCCCACGGCACTTTATTCCGGTCAAAGATGATGCTGTAGGCTTTGAGGTCACCGGTTCAATCAATTTCACTTCATCGTTTCCTTTCACGAGAAACGCGACAAGGACAACGACAACGACGACGACCACGACGACGATGATATCTATAGTGACCGCATCTGTGGGGTAGTTCTAAATTCGTGGAAAAATTCTTATGACGAAGAGCTTTTTACTACAGAACGTCGCTCGGAGATACAAGGGAGGATATAAAAATAGTTAAATTTGTCGGTGCAGGCACGTGTCCTTGAGTAGTGGAAGGGTCTGAATAGCTCCCTCCGAACCTGATTAGGGTAATTTTGTTCCGGCTGAAGGCGATCGTTAGCGGTTTTTACGAACGCAAATTACGGTTAGCTAGTTTGGATTCTGCGTGGGATATAATTGCGGCACCGCATGTTGCTTCAACTAAATTGTGCTGTTCTGCAAGTATGCTTCGCATTATAAATAATATATATAATTTAAAATCCTCTTAATATATGCGCATATCTCATAAATTTTACTCTAAAATATATATGAGAGACATTCGTTCAAAAGTTTGCTATCTAAAAAGATGTGGATCATCTTGAATACTTGAGAAAAATATCATCTTGTTTATCAAAAGTTTGGTGTTTAAAACGATACACGATAATATCGTAAAGATCCCTTGAGATCCCCAGAATAGAGTGAGAAATGATGTAACAATTAAAAGATGCGTTGGAGCTTCCAAGTTGCCTGAACGTTTACGCCAAGAAAAAAGTCTACAAGTGCATTAGTATCGTTTTACGCGTTTCATTAACAGCGTATGATATTACAAGTTCGAAAAGCGAAGTACATCAATTGCAGGATCAATTGTAATTGCGCCGTCAGGAGGAATCACTCTGTCGCGAAATAGTAATATAAACTATATCAGAATTTTCTGATTTCTGCAGTCAATAAATTAAACGCGTATACACAAGAAAAGAAAAACTCGCTACATATCAACACACACACACGCACACACACACACACACACACACACACACACACAGAAGACTCGTTGTGTCCTATTTACGAATATCGAAGTCGAAGTCGAAAAATCTCATCTCTCTCTCTCTCTCTCTCTCTCTCTCTCTCTCTCCCCCTGTATTGTCTCGTTTTCTACTTTTTATCTGTTGCTATTCCGTTGTTCTCAATATTAGCAGCATATAAAAAGAACATTCGGCATACATTATTTGTTCTTCATTCTTTGTCAGTGTAACCAATCCTATACACGGACCTTAATTACGTTCCTTAATCTCGTAATCGATCGATCAAAAGCACGTGAGAACCTACATAATTCGTTTATCGGTATTCTGACGATTTGTATTTCTTCGCAACGTCTGACGATCGAACGAAATGTCTTTATATCGCGCGAGAGACGCCAGATTATGAACAGCGTGCGTGTGTTTATTTGTGTCTATTTAAAAACAGTTGAATCTTGCGAGTCCCCTTCGCATGTGTCTGCTTCATGATCAAAAAATAATCATGATAATCAAAAGATAAACATATCATAATAAAGAAACAATATTACGTACATCAAACATTTTAAAATATTATCTGATCCTATATAATTAATTTCATACTTATATAAAACAAAGCTAATCTCGGCGAATACCCTTCAAAAAATGTAGCGCGCACTTGTTAGTACAAATTTAATCTCCGAAGGAATTTTATAGTCTATTTTATACTTGAGATAACTTAGTAATTACGGTCTAAATTAAATCTTTGTAAGAAAATATCTACCTCCAATGAACGGAGAAATGAGGTTTATCCTTTCATTCTTTTGAAACTTCATTTAAAAGTCTTAAGTTTTCGATGTTGGATAACTGGGTAATTAAGCTTTAGCTAAAATTTTCGCTAGGAAAGCGGCGAATGTAAATTAGTTGGAGAAAAAAGTTTCGGTACTACTAATATGCGGTTCTCGAAACTTTGTACACATCACTCCGAAAGATTCATAGGGAGCGACCGGAGGTAGACGCGAGAACTCGCGCTCTCACCCTTCATAACGGCTAAACGGCATCGGTGGCGAAACTTTGGAAAAGAAAAAAGAAAAAACAAAGAAGGAAAAGGAAAAAGAAAAGCAAGTCGCGCAAGTTCGATTTACGCGCGTGTACAAATTCATAATCTACATTTTTCCGTTCCGCCGTGATTGTTACCATTACAGGTATAAATGGTAATCGTTACCGACTCCACGCGCGCGCGCGCGCGCGCGCGCCGTTTGTCCAATAACGGAGATTAAACACGGAAATTTTAATTACACGGAAAACCGTTCCGCCGGAATAATCGTTTCCGTACTCGTGAGAAGTTAAACGCGCACATACGCGTCCAAACAGAGGGACCTGTCCGTAATAAATTCGTTTATCCCCCTCTATCCGGGCCGGCGGGCTCTCACTTTTATATGACGGCGGCGCGTAAAGAGAGAAACGTTCCCATTTAAGCGCGAAGCTTTTCAATTATAAAGTATTTCCCTTTCCACGAGCAGGCCTCCACAGCCACGCTTCAATTCCCTCGTCTCCTTCGTTCTCCAGCACCTTCAGCGTGACCTCGGCCTCCCTTTCGCGCTGTCGCTCATTCCTCTCGCCCTCTTTTCCCGTCTTTCTCTTCCACACCGACCGGCATACCGCGGCTTGCCAGAGCCGCCGCCGCCGCCGCAGCGTTCTCACTTCCGGCTACATGACGTCTCAAAGGGAAGTTGACGCCTCTTCTTCGCTCTGAAAAATCGACCAGAAATGATCCCGCATCTATCCCTGCCCTCTCTCTCTCTCTCTCTCTCTCTCTCTCTCTCTCTCTCTCTTTCTCTTTCTCTCTCCCCTTACCCTTTCTTCCGCCTCGTTCTATCCTCCTCTCATTTCCCTAGAGCGATCTCTCTCGTTCTTTTTTCGCATCGTTTCTTCTCTCTGCTCTCACCCTCTTCCTCTTCTTCTTCTTTCCTTCTCCCAGCGCGATAACCCTTATACGCATTTTATCTATCCCCGCGTCTCTATCTCGGAAGATGTCTCCTTTGTTATCGAGCATGTCGGCATGAATTGAAGCGGAACTTCGTGCAGCGCCGCGAACGATGTCACTTCCACTCGAGATGCCCGACGATATCGGACACAGTGGGGTCGCTGATGGAACGCCAAGTAGACAATTGGTACAATCGGTGGACGATCGAAAGATCGAAAGACCGTTCGCGAATCGCGGTCGTGCCGTGCTCCGCTCGGGAAATTTTCACCGGAATCTTGCGCGAGGTGCATGTGTGCGAGGTACGTGTGTTATCAAATTTTTCCAGGTACGATACATCGATATCACATCGTGGCACGCCGTGTGTGAGAAAGTCACGCCCTAGCCACGTGGAGCTTCTTCGTCGCCGTCAGATCCGGAGAGTTCGCCGGTCGTCGATACACATTGGATGCGATGAAGATGCGTTCGCGTTTCCACCACACCACACCACACGGAGGGACCCCTTCCGCGTGTCGCGATTTCTTACAATCATCAAACTGCGATTCATCATCGTTCTTTGTACCGGGCAACTCTGTCCCCGGTCTCCGCCGTGCATTTCTTTCGCCCGGCGCGTCTGGCGTTCTGTCTGGGTCCTTTTGCCGTCGTTTCTCCGCGCGTCAAAATTTGACAATCCAGTCGCGGAGGTTCCCTGCCAGCCGGAGCCAACGGCTCCGTGACGTTTCGCCCCTGCCGATTTTATTTCTTCCACGACGCCTCATCTCACGGAAACAGGCATTCTCATTTCTCGACGGCGATTTCTTCTCGCGACGTCTCTGGGACTCGCGCGAGTCTCGATTCCATCCTTCCCATCCTTGACAGCCGATTGTGCGCGTCCGCGTTTCTGCTTCTCGTATCTAACGTCACGTCACGGGCGCGAAATGAAACGGCGCCACGAGAATGCGCGCGGATTTCGAGCGAGAGCGAGAGCGAGTATTTCGCGTTTTGATCGCGCGCGGATACACGCGCGCGCAAATTATTTTTTCGGCTCGACCTTTTTCGCAGATAACCGCTGCGGGTCTTGTTTGTGCTGGTTTACCGACACGTGCATCACGATTACTATCTGCAACATTTTGGCCTGGAGATAGGTCACATCGCGCCGTCCGGTCCGTTCGTTGTCCCTTGTACGTAGATCGTATATTTTCAACTGTGTGTAAATATTCTAGGCCGCTCGATGTGTGTTGCCAATTGTAGATGTGCAGTATCGCGCGACTAGTAGTCGCGAAAAAATGTCTCGAAATTCATCCGTTTTCAAACACACATCGCGCGCCTGATAGAGATCTCTACGTTTAAACACACGAGCGCATTTCCTCGGCAACGAAGGGGATGCAGCTGATTTGAATTACATCGCGCGGTAAACGAAAACAACAAGCGAGACGGTGTTTCACAAGGGCGCTGTATTTTTGCGACGACGATTCTCTCGCGAGTTCGTCGATTCTCCCCGCGCGTGTATAAAAATTAAGAGTCAAGAGGACTCTCCGCGATGAAATTAAACAGTTTACGACGAGAGGAAGATAGCCAGATGGTGTTTTCGACTCCGAGCGACTCGAAGAGAACGCGCAGAGCCGTGCCAGCTTGGCACACGCTTATCTCACGCGCGGAGCCAAACTGTTGACTCTGTGAATTGTGTGTTATTGCTTTTATGGGGGCGAAAGGGAGTGGAATAGGCTCTAATATTCCGCGACGATAAAAGTTGCGCAATGGATCTGGGAAACATCGCACACCTTACTGCCTTGGAACGCGGAAACGACCGGCTATTTATCAGGGCGCGCTGGGAACGACTGGGAAAAATAATTGTCCTTGGCTTCGTATCATTTCGCGTTGCTGTTGATGCTGATTATGTTCCTCGCGGCGGTTGCCAGAATATAACGGCGTGAACAGGAGGGTGCGACGTACCGCTCAGCCGTAATTCGACGTGGCTCCTTGTTATTTCTTTTTTCTCTACGTGCTAAAAACGCGCGCTACTGATCCTTCAGAATCTGTTTCAAATACTGTCGCAACCTTTACACAATGACTTTTGTCATTTTTTGACTGTTTTTCAAGTACCGGATATCGTCATGTATCACTGGGAGTTTTCGATACATTTATCTTCAGATTGCAAATCGCTCTCACTTGCAGAGTTGATGTTGAGTAGAGTTTTCCAGTTGATACTATTGTTTTGTTATATCATGTTTTTGTAGAACAGTTTTGTAGAGTTTTATTTACAGTATTCGACAGAAGAATTTATTGTTAGAGGTATAAGTTTCACTTGTACAAGCTTATTACTAGAGATGTGCGAATCAAGAATTTTTATATCGAATCGAATCTCATTTCTCTGATTCGAATTTGAATCGAATCGAATCTATGAAATTTCACTCGAATTCGAATCGAATCGAACGAAATCGAATCGGAACATTAAAAAATTTAACATGACTATTAAACATGCAAACAACGATGGAAGATTTTAATATGAAAAGGAATAGTGATTGATGTAATATCATCTTAAAGTAAAATATATATTTAAATAATTAAAGTAATTTATAATTAAGTTATCAATTATAAGTTAAGTTAATTACAAGTTAAGGATTCAAACATACTCGGATGGCTCGGATGGCCCGTTTTGTAGCTGATGTACGCAAACGATAATGTATTTGATTCCTATTCGAATTATTCGGATTCGAATTCGAATCGAATTCGATTCGATTCGATTTGAATTCGAATAGTTCGCACATCTCTACTTATTACTTGTATAACGAAAATAATAAATTACATTGCCCAAAGATACACGATCAGGTGCGATACGACACACAGTACTAAAAGCGTAAACATTGCTGTTTATCTTGAATAAAGAATTAATTATATTATAATCATATATATATATATATATATATGTTAGGTTTCTCTAGTTGGCGTTACTATTTTAATATATATCATTTCTTTCGTAAAGTAGAACAGTGTTGTAGAGTTTTATTACAGTTATAAGTTTTACTTGTAAAATTTTATGTTACATATATAACTTGAAAAAGAAATAATTTGGAATTTCTAAAAATAATACAATACATGTTGCGCGCAATACTTGGCGCCTCTTTTTATCTTTTTGTTTGAAAAGGTAAGTTTTATACAACATTAGGGACTTTCTGAGACGCGTCCCGGCGGGATAAGGTCGTACGACTTTGAAAACAACATGTTCATAAGTACGCAACTGCCGCGACCGCTATCATTATTGTTTACGCCGCGGCGGCGGACGGATCGGCGGACCGCCGCGCGTAATAATTTCCCAATTTTCACGCTCGATCACAGTGTACGCGCGCGTGTAACGTGTAATATTCGTGTGTGTGTGTGTGTGTGTAAGTGTATGTGCGTGACGATCCGGAGTATCTTGAGCATGAGAATAGCAGTGTTTCATGGTCTTTAAAGGTAAACTTTTATTAGTTAACTTGGTTAAGTTGAAGAAGCTAATTTGTAGTCTCGAGTCTTCGTACTCTTGATGCGGGGCGCATTTGTCGTTGTAATACTAATGAGGAAACTCGCTTTTTGTTACAGATCTGCTGGAATTTGCGACCACGCGATGGCTGTGGTTATCGAGACGCAGTTTCGACGGACGCCGATGCCGCACCGGAGGATCCGGTTCGGGCCGAGCAGAGTCGGCTTGAAGGTGAGGTTCACCGATCGTTTGTAAACGATCTTCTTGAGTCATTGCGATCGAAAACCGAGCGATTGGAACAAAGGCCGTTGAATTACGATGGCAAAGGGTCAAACGTTTGTGTCGGCGCGCGCGCGCTTCCGCGAACTGAACTCAACCTAACTTAACTTTTAACCTAACGGTTTAACTAACGAAACTATATATTTTTTGTTGCAGATCCGCAGCAGAACGCGGCTGACTCTGTCTGCTGTGTATCGGTGAGTCAGAGAAGAAAAGACATTTTTATGGTGATGGGTGTTTGCAATATCTCGAGAAAATCAATGCGATTTAATTATACTTTTTTTCACACGTTGCTCGAAATAATCAGGAGATCGTGTCTTTCGATGACCGTATATTACACAACAGAATCTTTAAGATATAATATATATTTCTCTCTTTTATATTTTTAGTCTGAATCATTAAAAGATACAGATGTAAATGCTTTAGTTTGTTATTATATTGAAATCAAAATATGGAATTATTTGCTGCGATTCAATCAATATAACTCCTGCTTCGAGCAATGTGTAATGTTAAAATTTCATCAGAATTGCGCCAACGCACGTGAAATTCACCGTTATTTATCTTATTCGGCTCGATAAATTTTATGTCTGTCGAGTTTATCAATTTTCTACATTTTTCGCGTGTGTCAGAAGCGATAATATTTCATTTGAAATTACCGACAAATTCGGTACGCGCGTTTATTTACATTACAACTTAGTCCTTACGAAACAAGACGTGCGTTTCTTTCGAATTACCGTTCGCGAAACAAAACATTTTCTCTCATTTTTTCTCTCTTGTCTAAACGTCGTAATTTTCATTCGCGATTGATTCTACGCGAATCGCGTCTCACGTATATATATATATACATTCTCGGAACGTTGCGATTTATCGTGTTTACTTCTTTTTGGGATAAAAATCTTTTGAACGCGACCATATATGCTTCTTTGTCTCGCCATTCCTTTTCCTTAAAATCCCATCGAAATTAATGAAAGAGAAAAGACAAACAAAGAGAGAGAAAAAGCGACAAAATATTGTGAAAAAAGAAACTTGTCCTGGATGTTGAGGAGACTGGACATTGGACGGATGCAGAGTCACAGGAGTCAACGAAAGTCGGTGAGTGTGCTGAGATAAAACGCTCAGAAAGCGTCATATTTTATAATGCATGCTCATATATAAATCGCATTGGTTTTCGACCAGAGATAGTAAAAAAAGATAGCGCGCGATAATATGCGTTCATATCAAGCTTAATAAAAATGTGAATTGCGAGAAGCACTGTTTGCTTGCTCTCTGATCATTGCGAAAATATTTATTCTGCGAAAAATTATACGCGAAACCTTGAGAGTGAATCGATAAGATATATATTTGATGAAAAACCATATTGATTGGAAGCTGAAGCTGGCTTCTTTTTGCAAAACTTTATACGAATATTAATCTGATATTTTGTGCATAATATTTATGCGCAGTGTCAATAATTTAAGAAAATTTAACGAATCACTGCTACGGCAGTCTCTTCCTCGATATACACCGACATATTTTTTCTCATGCTCGTGCTTCGGCTTCGAGCTAGCAAAAATACACTAGCGACCGCGTTCCTCGTCACTGCGACCTCGGCGATGTTTACACCTCGGCAGGCGCGTTCTCGTGCTCGTTGTTTACGTCCGATAATTTTCAACATATGTCCATTTCTTTCCGCGAAGGGGCGTTTGATTAACCGGGAGCTAGATGATATCCCAATAAAGAGAGAAGTATCTGACAGTTCTTATTTCATTCCGTACCATCTGGTTTTACGTCAGCGCGAATGACAATTGAATTGATATAACTTTGTTTAATAACGATCACGCGGTATGCAAAAAGCAACACGAAGACAAGAAAAAAATATTGGCGAAAAAAGTATTGATGTCGACCAAAATATTCAAATGTTATCCAGTAGTCTACAGCGCCGACGATTGGGGGGGGCTAATGGTGAATCGATTGACGATTATCGGAGCGCGTAATTCGAGCTACAGGCTTCTTCAAAAGGAAACCAAATAATGTTTACTATCGTCTCCCTTTCTGCCTTTTGTGCGTATGCACGGTGCCAATCTCAATTTTGCCTTATAAGTCATTATGACTATCGAATTACGCGACATGTAAAAGTGGATAAATAAGCGACAACGCGCGTTCTCTCATACCGTTTCAACGAAACAGCCACAAAAAGAGACACACTTGCTATTTTAATTATACCGCAATTAAGAACAAATTTTGTTAGTTTTATTAGTTGCTATATTCATTAGTCTCTTCCAAGGATTTTCTAATATTGCCTTTGTTTTGAAATGCAGCAAACTTCAATAAAAACAGTAGCAGGATTTTTATGTGTAAAGAATGCTATATTTTATTGTAAAGTGTGCTATATTTTTAAAATAAAAAATTCTTGTTGTATACTAACAAGGGTACTACAAAGGAATAAAGAAATTACAGTCTAAATTTTTTAGAATGAAAAGAACGAATATTTTTACTCAAGCTGTAATAAAAATATTTCCTTATAAGGCCCTATTAATATCGCTTTGTAAGGCCCGGTTGATTATAATCTACACAGAAAATTGAGTGTGAGCATGTGTGTACACATGAACGCATGTGCGCGCGCACACACACGCACACGCACACGCACGCACGTACGTAAGAAGATATAGAAAGGGGGATCATTTCCGTGCTTTTCAATGCTGCTTTTTCTGATGGTCTGCCACACTTTCCAAAGACAGTTCCGAGTCTATAATGTTGCTTTCTTCTTGTTTGTTGGAATGATCACACGTATGTGGTTCTTCAAATCCTCCTGCAGATAATAAAGATATATATTTTACGGGAATACGGTTCTCTTATCTCTTGTGTGATTTATCGTTGACTGTAATGTAAGTTACCTCTGTGATATCCGATAATAAATTCGCTCCCTAGGATGTAAATTTCACTTTGCAGATTCGCAGCGTCGAAGTCGACGCGAATTCAAAACGGCGAGAGGGCAAGCCCCTCTCGGCGCTTTGAAACGTTCCACATCGTCGTTATAAATTTCGCGAAAATCTGACAATACTGTAAATCTGGTTCGCACGAGCGAGCTGCGCAAATAGCATGGCCACGCGAATGCGTTTCTGAGGGATATAAGAAAATAAACGACTGCGTCGCCGGTCATTTTTGACGTACTGCCGGTGTGTTACACCGGCTATATTTGGGACTAGTATATATTTACGTGCATAAAAGACAGAAGTAGCGAAACGAGGTGCCGCGATGCGTCTGCTGGCAGCGTCATGGCGACGACCCGAAGCGGATGATTTGTGTGACAGATCGGGGCCAGTCATGCCTATATCTGCTGCGGCGTCAATATATTTCGTTTCCTATCCCGTCGATCCTACCAACTGCTTCCCAATAACGCTCGGTCGTCCATATCCCGTGCACATGTATCAATATATACATGTGTATGCGTGCATATATATATATATATATATATATATATTTATATATACAGGATGTCCGGGATCTTTTGGAAACGAAAAGTTGTGAAGATCAATCAGATCAAACTGAGAAGAAAAGTCAAGTACCATTTCGCAAAAGTCGCGATAGTTGTTAAGTTATTAATGATTGAAAATGGCCACATCTAGAGGCTCTTTTAATTGATAACTTGCAAAGTATACAAATTATCAATTAAAAGAGCCTTTAAATGTGGTCATTTTCAATCGTTGATAACTTAATAACTTAATTGCGATTTTTGCAAAGTGGGACTTGACTTTTTTTCCCAGTTTCTGATCTGATTGATCTTCACAATTTTTCGTTTGCAAAAGAGCCCGGACACCCTGTATATATTTATTTACGTATACACTGTTGTACTCGTGGATATATGTATACACCAAGTATGTGTGTCGGCGGATAAATATATATAGATAAATACAGTCGCTGTCTCTCTCTCTCTCTCTCTCTCTCTTTCTCTCCTTCTATCTCGGTTGCGATGCGATCGACAAATCGGATAGTTTAGGCGAACTAGACGATAAGATGAAATTTTAATTGGTTCTTTTTTTACAAAGAACTTGCACGTCCGCAACAGGTTGAAGCTGTTACTGTTGTAACGAGATACGAGTATTATGAGGGCGTTTTGTAATAATGCCGCGCGAGCACCAGTCTTTTGCGCCGACTCTGCCTTTGAACATCCGCGGGAAGAATAACGACGACGCTGGTGTCCTAGGGGATTGTCGACGCGTGAAATCATTTTCAGGACTGAGAATCTTTCGCGAGTGCAATTTAATCTTGATTCCGCGGCTTTTTGAATTCCCATCGTGCAAGCGACGACCGTGACGGCCCGGGATCAGCGTGAACGCTCTAAAAGACCGTCGGTATCAATTAACGTGGGATTTGTTCGCGAGTAACGAAGCAATTTGCGAGACGTAGCGGCGCGCGATCGGTCACAGAGCGTAGAGGGAAATCAAGAGAACGGGAGTCGAGTTCTTCGTGACGACGACGACGGCAACGACGACGGCAACGACGACGACGTCGGCGATGGCGGAGTATCTACGAAAGGGCGGCGTAGTTGCATTTAAGCGACTTCATTTCCGCGTTTTCCGGTGAAACCTTATGAGAGAAATGCCTCTCGAAGCTCGACTGGCGACAATAAGCAATTACGTGACTCTTGCCGAGGTATTATTTACTTGCTGGAGCTTTCCGCGCTTCGGCATTCTCGCGCTCTCGCGAACACGATATCCTAATTTTTGCACGGTATCGTTTGCCTTTGTGTGAAATTCTTCCTTCGCGCTGCGTCGCGTCGTGAAAGTCGTTGGACAAGCACTGAGAAAAATTCTTGATACGCGTTCCGTCGCAAATTTTAGAAGGCGCGGAATTTTAGAAGAAGAGAAGCACGCTTGATATATTTTATCTTACGGTAGAGCTGAACTGCAGAGCAGAATAGAAATGCGTTTTAATCAAGGTGGCAAGAGGACGAAGAGAGGGAGGAAAAAATTCAGACTTCGAAATTGTGCGAATTTCGGTGTCAAAGTTTTCGCGCGACCAGCGTGTACTTTACTCACCTGCCGTAGCCTGCCTTTGATCGAGAGATCGATAATATTTCATCGAGGATGTAATTGCTGGAAACGTTCGTAAAATATTCATCCCGTTGTGAGATTTCAATGACTTCCACGTCGCTTCCTAAAATGATACTAATGGCAGAATCCAATAAACGCATCCAAAGCTCTCGCTCTCCCGCTCTTCCGCTCGCTCGCTCGCTCGTCCGTACGAATCTCATTTCCAAATATTATTGAAATTCCCCACTTTCACGCGCATCCCGCGGGTATTGTAATTTTTGCATTGTGCGTTTTATTATCGCAACGGAGTGAATTGTCCGAAATATCGGCGTCAGAAGAGCAGCTCATCGTCATGTATACCACACACATACGCACGCACGCACGCACGCACGCACGCACGCACGCACATACCTGCACACGTTAGTCTCCTGTCACGTTTTTCGCCGGGATTTCAAATACATTATTAATACTAGGAGAGCAGCCACCTGTAATTTCTCACATAGCTCTTTGCTCTCCGGGTGGGAATTCGATCGATAGGCTCAATGTGTTTATGCCGTCCGGCCGCGTCTGATGCACCCGATACGATTCTCGTTAAATCCGCGTGTCCCTGCCGGCAGCAGGGGCGAGCTGTGCATGCGAACCTGCCTGAATCAGGCGTGGCGCAGCCATGTTTCATGCCGGTAATGCCAGAAATTCGCATTAGCACACGCGAGAGTGGGATTCCAAATGCTTATACACGTTTTCGTCGGACGGCGCGAATTTTTCGTTCGCGTGACTCTCCTCTCTCCCTCCCCCTACTAAATCAGAGTAGTTTCTGCAAACATCGGGGGGCGTATGAGGACGTAACACATCTCGAGATACACGTATTGTGTAACGTTTTGCGCACACAACGAACTCCGAGTTTACGTTAACGTGTATAAAATAGTGCCGCATGAGAGTTCAGAAATTGCATTTCTCCTCTCCAGAAATTGCAACACCTGCGAACTCATCATCGGTTTCGTTCTCTCTGTTTCTTTTTAGGGGTAGTTTTCCCCGGCTCGGGTTAATCGCCATGTTTTTTTCGCGCGATATATATGTTTCGTACTTGATAAAACTCGGGATATAAATTGGAAGATTTAACGATTCCTGGGGGTCGCCGTAATCAACTTTTATCCTTCGTCGTCGGAGCTTTGAGAAAGATACGATAGAGACAGAAATGCACATGTCGCTCGAAAATTGCTCGCTCGAGAATCGCCCCTTCCCCTCTCTCTCTCTCTCTTTATTTTTGCTGCGCAAACAAACAAAAATTACGTATGCTACAACCGTGCGATCTAGTGCGCACGGAACTATTCATTTGAACCGTTCAAATTCTCCGTAAGATAGCACGACGTGTCGGTGAAGGAAGAATGCCGAATGCGTTATCACGCGGCTCGTGATAATCATCGTTATCTCGAACTCGTATGCGCCAGCGGTGTTTTGTCCGATGAAAACGAGGATCGGGCAAAAACGGGGAAAAGGCCGAGTGGGAGTATGAGGAACGAAGCGGAGCGCGGAAGAGAGAGCGAGAGAGAGAGAGAGAGAGAGAGAGAGAGAGAGAGAGAGAAGCCGAAAGAGATATAGAGTGTGTCCCCCTGGTTACCAGGAACAGCGGGATGCGCGTAGTCAGACGTATGAGGAAGCCATTGTGCGCGAACATTTTGCCCCTGTCACGAGCGCGAGACAATGGCCGCCGTTAACGCGTCCCGTAACCGTTTCATTGTTTGCCGACAATGCTTGAAAATACGCGGAGACACACGCCGCATGCGGGTTATCCTTGGTCCGTCGATTCGCGGTTTCCTCTTATTCGCGCTCGCTCTCTTTCTCTCTCTCTCTCTCTCTCTCTCTCTTCCTCCGCTCCTCTGTCTCCAACCCCCTTTTTCGCTACGGGGGATGAAAAAACGCGTTCGCCGGTAAATCGTCACTCTCGGTCACTCGGAAATCGCGCCTCGCCCGGCGTGTGTGTGTGTGTGTGTGTGTGTGTGTGTGTGTGTGTGTGTGTGCTTTCCTCCCCGTCTTGCTCGCGTTTTTCCGCCGCTACGACAAACAGGAAGACGGGGCTATCGGGAGCATCCAACAACGACCATTATCGGCCGTTCCGCCATTCTCGAGAGACTCAGGTTGCAAGCGAGCAGCCGCCCCGGCAGAATTGAGAGACCGTTTCTTCCTCGCGTGTTCGCGTAGGGCGAACACCCTAAACCGCGAGAAAATTAACAGCCGAAGCTGAAAAATGTACTCCCCGACCGCGACGTGTCTCTCGAGATTCGAGGTTAGGAGGAGGATCGGCCTGCGTGAGATCGCGCTCAAATTGATTCCCACTCGAGGTCTCGCGCTGACGAATCAGCCTGATAGCCAAATGATGGCTTGACGGGGGTTAATCGGGGGTGCTTCTGACATCGATCTAAACCTTCGTCAGGGAAATTTGCATAGTTAAACGCTACGCTATCGCAAAACGTCGAGCCTGCGAGACGCGCGAGAGTCTCGTGTACGGATTATTCGGCATCGCCTGGGCGTATGTACAATCGCAAGCATCTCGGGCGGCGTCTAACGTGTGTCGCGCGATAACCGTCAACGCGCGTTTCCGCGGTGTGCACAAGTGTTTAGCGCACGTTTTAAGTTCAATTAACCTTGACCGGCCGGCTGTGGGCGGACTTGCACAGCAAGTTCCTCTCGTACTTTCGTGCCTCACGCGAAACGCGCCGTTCGCGTGCTGCTTGATTCGGCGGTTCATGTGGCGAGCCGTTTTTACGGATGTCCGTTCGGCCAGCAGCCGAAAAGAACACGTCGACTTTGGCCGTCACCGTCCGAGCGGAACGTTGAGTCCATATTTCTCTCTCTCTCTTTCTCTTTCGGTCTCTCTCTCTCTCTCTCTCTCTCTCTCCCTCTCCCTCCCTCTCTCTCTCTGTGCGATTGTGTGGAGTAATACTCGCAGAAGCCGGTATTAATTCCGAAACCGCGCGGTGCTTCTCATGTGGACGCGAACGAGAAATCCGGTTTCAAGCGAGGCTGCTCTCGGTCCGCCGAACTTGCCTCTCGAATCCCCGAACTTCTCTCCGCGCGCATCTGATATAATCTCGGCGTGTGACCGCCGTTCAAATTCAGCTGAATTTGGCCGCAAATCTGCTTAATTTATGAAACGTTCGTGCAGAACAGAAGCTTCAACGAATATCGATGTCTCTTAGCGCGGTTCTCTCCGTCCGTAATCCGCTTGCCATGTTGCGGGAAAACTCGGCGGCGCGGCTGGTATCTTCGATTAAACTACGCGAAGCCCCCCCCCCCCCCCCCGCGTCGGTGCGCTTTAAATCTCCGAAAGACGTGCCGGAGTTTGCAGCGTTATGTAGCGCGCGTGCGTCGGTGTCGCGCGGAATCGACGTCGCGCGACGTCGCGCCGATGAATTATAAGCATACCTCGCGAGAGCTTTATGATACGAAATATACGCACATGTGTGTATCTCGCATCACGTAAGTCCCGCGTCACGTGCACTTGCACTTCTCTCTATCCCGCCATCTGTGCGCTCCGTGGTTTTCGTCGGAGGTGTGCGCCCGTCCCCTTTCATCCCGACGACCCTCGCAGTAGCACGAGGGATGAACTACAAGGGGGGGTGCCTACGGGATGAGAGCGAGTCGTTTCCGCCTCTACATCGAGTAATACGCCTCGAAAAATATGCGATTACGCGACTCAAGCCGCGAAATTAAAGCGACGAGATGTTAAGCACCGCGGTCGAGTGCGAATTCTCGTTGTAAACTTCCAAGTCATTGTGATGAAGTTATAGCTCGTGATTCGTTCGTGTCGCGCCAAACGCCGAACACCGCTTAAACGGCACGGCGCCATTGAAAGCGTCTCATCACTCGTTCAGATCAATATTCATTATAGCCGGCTGGTGTGTGATGATGTGAGAGATTCATTATATGTGTGCCTGTGTGAAAGCCACCTTTAAAATATTGCCGGCGAAACAACGGCGCGGCTCTTTAATCGGACGTTAACTGACCATTTCGGCAACGGCCGAATGGGGAATTGCGACACGAATCTATTCCGGGGAATTTTATTGCCGGGACGACATTGTCGCACGTCAGGACGACCCGCGCTGTTCCTGCATATAGCTCCTCCCTCCCCTCCCCCCCTCCCCCCCCCTCCCCGACCATAATGGACGATCGATCGCGCGCGGTGATTATGCACGTACGTGCGTACGTACGATGATCGATGATCAGATACAGTCCCCGGCGACTCCCGGAGATCCTCCCCGCCCCCTGCACGCATCGGTCCGCCGGTCGCGCGAGAATTTATCGCGCGAGAATGAAGCGGAGATCGAACGAAAAATACCGGGAAACCGATACAAGAAAATGTCATCAGCCGGGTTTGAGCGGCTCCGAAGTGTGCGGGACGCGCGCTGCCGCGGAAATGTCGTTGTTTACATGCGCCACGTAAAAATTCGTAAACACACGCGCTTTATCAAAGCGTTCGCAAATATTACCTGTTTACTTTCAATCTGCGAATATTGTGGATAACCCGCGGTCGCGTCGCGCACGAACCGTGATTCATCGCGCCCTTCGCGACGCGCGTTTCAACCGCCCGCCAAATTGACACGTTGCGTTTCATCCGGCCGATCCATTATGCGCGCGTTGCTCCAGACAGCTCTCTCTCTCTCTCTCCCTCTCTCTCTCTCTCTCTCTCTCTCTCTCTCTCTCTTTTAATCGCGAATTCTTCGCGACCGGTCTCAAGACGGCCCTCTCCGTCGGGAAAACGTTCGAGGTGTCGATAAATCTCGCGTAATAAGCGATCGAGGATGGAAAATTCGCCAACTGAAGTTGGAAGCTGTATTTTCCAGACAATTTTCAACGATCACGCCTCAACGGGCGCAGCGCCCCGATATCCGCAAGACGCGCGCGCGCGGCTCTTCTCTATCTCCGACAGCGGGAATAAGAAAATTACGCGAGTCGGATAGCGTTCCATTAAATTTTCGATGAAGGAAAATGGATTCGGAATTTATTCAAGGAGCCGAGAGCGCGAGCGCGTTTCGGGGGTGCTCCTCGAGTTGTCTACGTGCGATGCGCGCGATAACGCCGCTGCGCTCCCCGGGCATTTTAGTCAAACACACTTATTATTAGACAGCGCTATCGCGCGCTTATCAATGAGCACACTCGTGCACCCAGGCGACACCGTGCGCGAGCGTGCTAGACGATACGTCACTTCGGCCAGACGGCTCCCGGCGGCACGAATCGCGTCGTGATGCATATCTGCGACATAACTTCCGTCCTACGCGACGTTGCACGTGAAATTGGTTTGCAAATAAGGCGCGAATAAAGGGGCCCGCCGTGTGTAGCGTGTAGAAGCGCTTCCATGACCATTCGTCTTGGATTTAAACGGAGCAACGCGGAGCCTCTAGTGCATCGTCGTCGGTGCGAGAGAGCACAGAGGAACGGAGACGAACAACAAACGAGAGAGACAGAGAGAGAGACAGAGAGAGAGAGAGAGAGAGAGAAAGAGAGACCAAGGTGGTACCGTCGGATGCTACAGTCCTGTCCCTCCGCCTCCTTGACTCTCCCTTTCACCCCACCGACAATTGTCTCCGTGAGTTCCGTTGTGTCGCTTAAATTACCGCCGCCGTCGCCGCCGCCGCGCTGCACCGAGTGGTGCTCTTCCTCCTCGAATTCGACCCTTCTTCATCGGCCACTCGTACGTCGACCTCTATCCTCCTTATTCCCTAACCTCCCTTGTGCGATCTTCCGTTTATCCTTATCCATCCCATTATACCGTCGGTCTTTCGGTCTTTTGCTTCCGCCTTCCTCTCTTCCTCCCTCTCGCCATCTCTCTTTTGATTTCATTTATCTCGCTTGCATAGGACAGACTCCAGCGGCATTTAAATACCAAAGTGTCTACCGTGAGCGCCGTGGCTTACGGTGCTCCTTTAATGTCGCCTCCGGATGCCTCGGTGTAGTTACGCCTCGGCGGAGAAGCAGTCGGATTTATACGAGGACGTTCTAGCACGCCGCGACAGTTTGCTCGGGCAACTTCTGCCACCGCCTCCACCTCCGTCGCCGTCGTCGTCGCCGTCGCCGTCGCCTCGCGCGCGTCTTCCTACCCCCATGGCCGCGAGACCCATATTTCGTTCCTGTCCTACCTTCGCGCGACTCCACCGCTCCATTATACCGGTGTCACGCGATTTCTCGTATTCCGCTTTGGGGTCTGGAGATTTTATTTATCGTATTTGCATATCGTCCGTGTATGTGTGTATGTGTGTGTGTGTGTGTGTGTGTGTGTGTGACACGCCAGGTCGGTGCGCTCAGGAAAAGGAGTAACGGGAGTATTCCAGGGCCAGCCGTTGTATATCAGCCGATGGCGCGATGGCGCGATGTCTTTGCGTTATCCGCGATTAGAGGAAGGTTTACTGCGCTACGTATCTGTATTTCATCGATTCGCCGTAAAACAGTCCGTTAATGTCGTAGGGACGATCGTGTGCGCTCGTGTCGTAGTCGTCTGACCGGCCACAATTTCTCTCTCGTGTTTCTCTCTTCACCTTTTCGTGCCTGCGAGACGTGCCCACTCGCGTGGAAGAACCTTTATTTACACGTGTAATGTTATTTTCCACATGTACACGCTGCTGCAAATTGCTATTTTGGAAGAGCTACTACCGCACAATCCGTTCACGCCGGTTTATTTACAGAGATTCAGCAAGTAATATATCCTTTCTTTCGTATTCAATGTACTTTCTAGCTTGAAAGCTTAGACCACGATTTAAAAGGATAACGCGATATAAATGTCGGTGCTCATACGCGCGGCATAGTGATCATTTCCAAGGACGTGGCGTCTCCTCGCGTCTTCGTGTACGTAAAAAATCCTTCCACCCTCCGTGATATTCATACTTCACTCTCTTGCCCTATCGCTCGTTCTTGCAGATACGTTAAACTCGGGGACCGCCGCCTTTTTCTTCGGTTAATGGCAGTCATTCTTCACGGCCCGTATCTCGCGGCAGCACATTGATCGAATCTCCGTAGTGTTGTTGGCACTCCGAAGGAAGATTCGACGGAAATGGCGGCCTCCTTACGTAGCTCCGTTGAATATTTTGCGCGCCTCGCGCTGCTCCGCGGATGATTAGTTATGAAAAGTGCGACATTAAAGGGCAAAGGGGATTTATATGTCGTAGTTGTCACGGTTTGCAATATTTTCGCGACGACCCGCGTGTACACACGATCGCGTAGCTTTCGCGAGCGGGAAATTATTTATGTTTATGCGCGGGCAAAGTAATTATTCAGCGCTATCATACAGAGAGAGAGCGCGCGAGAGAGAGAGAGAGAGAGAGAGAGAGAGAGAGAGAGAGAGCCGTAAAGCATTCTTCTTGCACTTTCGTGAAAAAAAAAGTACCCTTGTTTTATTTGCGCCCTATTACGCTTGTGTCAAAGCTACGTCATAATGTGCAGCCTACATCGGCGGAATTATGCAGAAACGGCGAACACACAAAAGCGTCCGCTCAAAATTAACTCGGTCGGTGCCTGCAGCCAGGCGTATTATGAACAGATATGAACGGCCGTCGGGCAGGGGCATACACACATTTCGTTACACGATAACATCGCGACCGTGCACAAAGTGAAGAGAGAATACCACTTTTTCAGCTGTCCGTGCCAAACGCTCGCGAGTCACTCGCCACTCGCTCTCTCCTCTCCTCTTCTCTCTGCTCTGCTCTGCTCTGCTCTGCTCTGCTCTGCTCTCCTCTGCTCTGCTCTCCTCGCCCCTCCTCATATTTCTCATTCACGACGCTCGCGCTTTGTGAGCCTCCCTCTAACGCGACTGCGCGCTGCGCGAACAGTAGTAGTAGGCTTTGCGCTTGAAAAAAAAAAAAGAAAAGGGACAATGGGGAAGAAAGAGAAATAATGTTACACTTTCATTCCGAAACGACGAGTTGAAGGAGCACTTTCTTTCCTGCGCCGCGTAAAAGGCGTACGTCGTCGCCTACTTCATTCCGCCGCCGCTACGGCTATATTGCGCGAAAGGGAGTGGGAGAGAGAGAGAGAGAGAGAGAGAGAGAGAGAGAGAGAGAGAGAGAGAAACGCGCGCGCGCGCGTTTTCACGTACTTCCACATGCGTCGTTACGTCCTAGACGGTCCGCGGAGTACACGGCTATACGTTTCCTCGGATGGGCCGTAGAAAACGGCGAGATGGAACGGGTTTGTTTTATGACCCCAGATGAGTCTACGTGATCGGACTCACCTTGCCGATTCCTCGATTTTGAGACTTTTTTACAGCTCATCTCAGTTTCTACATTCGTCGTGCTTGCCGGCAATTTGATTTGTACAGTGTTTGCGGCGCGTCGCGACTGTACGGGACATTATTTCGCAGTGCGTATGTGTGCGTGCGTGTGAAACTCTCTTACTCGCTTCACACGCACGTTACACCTTGACGGAACGGTACGTCGAACATTGTCCTCGTGCGAGCATTCTTGCAGAGAAAAACCGCGGAGACGAGTGTACGCGTCTCTCTCTCTCTCTCTCTCTCTCTCTCTCTCTCTCGCGCGCGCGCGCGCGCGCGGAAATGCCGCGTGCTGTTACACGGTTCTCATTAAGATAAGTAAAAAGTTATTAGTAGCGTCGTAAAAGCCGCTTTCCATTTATTACTATTGTACCGGCGACTTGGAGTAGAGAAGGAGGAAAAAAGATGGAGACGAGTGGACAGCAAGGGAGAGAAAGAAAGAAGGAGAATCAGAGCGCGAGAAGAAGAGACGCGAAAGAGCGAAGATGAAGATGACAGGGAGAGAAGATGAGCGGCGTTTTTCACGAGATTTATAAGGAAGTGTTGTTTTGCGAGCGTTTTTAATGGCCAGCCTACCCGCTGAAAAGTCTCGGCTAGAGTCGTGATTCTGCTGCACGGCTTTCCATCTTTTCCTCTCCTTCATCGTCCTGTGTTTTCCTATTTTCCTTTCCCTTGTCTTCACCCGGCTCTCCGATAGCAACGGCGGCACGGTTTCCGCATTATTTTCCATTTTCTTTTATCCTTCCCCGGTTACTCATTCCCTTCGCTGAAAGGGGTCCTCACGCAACGAGACAGGGAAGACGTTTCTTCCTTTCATGCTATTCGACACACGAGTTCGGTCTCTCGGATATTCCTTTTCTTCGTAGCTTCTTCGTGTTTCTGTCAAAGGTGCGTACGCGTCAAAGCGACCGTGGTATCTATGATTACATGCTTTTTCGAAATATCGGACGTTGTTATATTTCCGACAGCGATCGTCTCGAAGAGGTGCACCATGCTCGAAATTGATCAAAATTTGATTTCGATCGCTAATCAGGCTGTAAATACATTTTTCTCTCTACGACAGTTCGATGTAACTCAATTTTTCAGCGCGTATTGTAACAGGAAAACTCGCGGTGCGTTTAACGATTAACTCAATAGCATGGAGAAGTTAATAACATCTCTCTCTCTCTCTCTCTCTCTCTTTCTCTCTCTCCCCCCTCCCTCTCCCGACAGTTTTTGCAAAATACATTTTGCCAGATAATAGCGCTGGTCGATAATTGAGAAGATACGGCAGCAATTGAATGGAGATGAAAAAGGAATTCCCTCCTTCTCCTCCTCCGCCGAGAAACGCTACGGAGTCGCGAACGAAAGACGGAAGTTTTTCAAAGTCACTTTATTCCGCGGAGACAAAGGTCGAACTCCTCTGAGAATAATGGATAATCGAGGAGATCCTCGATTCTCTATTACGGCGAAATAAAGGAGCGCGACTCGTCCTGACGCGGGCTTGAATATCGGCTTTTCTCTTACCTATGACTTTTCTTGCCTAGAAGAAGGTACGTGATCTTCCTTACAACGGACATTTCTCAAAATCGGACTGCCGCCTCGTGCAATCTAACGTTAGGATCAACGTGCGCATAAATTTCTGTAATCCGCTCCTGTTATCCTTCCGCCGGGCGATCCTGCGCGATGAATAACTACTTTCGCCTCCGCAGTTTCCACGAACGCGGTAATATTTATGGCGCGCATCCGCCACTAAATAAATCTCCGACTGCATATTCAAATCCAGATAATATTGGCATTAATATGCGCATGTTACGCGAGCGCGACGAAAACGAAATACAAAATAAATCCGACGCGTCTGATGTCTATGCATTTTGCTCGCGAATCGAGAAACTGCGAGTCCACGGGATTTCATCCGCGATCGTTTCCGCTGAAAAGGCGGATAAATAGAAGAACAAGGGGATTCAATCTCCTCGTCACTTCGGCAGGAAATCAAGTCGGGAGAGATCGATCTCATCGAAAGACCCGCGATAAGGGCTTTCCGAAATCCTTTCCGCGGTCGGACCGCGCGCGATAACAGCGCTGCGGGTTTCGCTTTGCAAGAGAGAGAAGAAAGAGAGAGAGAGAGAGAGAGAGAGAGAGAGAGAGAGAGAGAGAGAGAAGCAGAAGGAGGGGAAGAGAGAGAGAGAGAGAGAGAGAGAGAGGAAGGGAGAAAGTGCAGCTCACAGAAGCGGCGGTCGAAGGCGAGGAAGTCGCTGAAGGATAAATGGGGCCGCGCCGTATTCTGCGACGCGGGAGATTTCCCTCAGGTTTTCCCCGGGATACGAGAGACGTTTGACGTACGTGTCGCGGCGACACGGAACTCGTGAATACGAGTTCACGAGGCGCACATAGTCCCACGTGAATGCCGCGTCGCTCGCTCGCGCGACTCTCATCCGGCGCGTTTATACGGACTATCAGTTCAAGACGCGCGCGACCTAATGCGGTCATTTCCGAGCTGAAGCCGCAGCGTTGCAGGAGCAACATGCGACAATGAGAGCTGCGAGAGGCAACGGTACGCTTGGGAGGCACCGTCGATTATTTTGCGCCGCTTCGAACACTCTCTCACGCGCGGCCGCGAACCCCAACGAATATCACACGCCACGCCCGTGAGATCCTCGTAATCCTTCTTAAGTGCATCAGGCAGTTTCCTCGCCCGTCCGATCGCCCCGGGAACGGACAAACGTCATTGTCGTCGTCGTCCTCGTCGTCGTCGTCGTCGTCGTCGATCGCACCTTGGGTAAGGAGACGCGGCTCGATAAATAAATTCTCGACGGTAGATGGGAAAATCCGCGGAGGGTCCTTTCCATAAACTCGGGGTTCCGTTTCACTTTTCCTTAACGCGCCGCGCGCCCGCGCGAGGGTAACGACCTGAGCCACGGAGTCATCTCGTACGCCGGGGGGTCTCTCACTCTTCCGTTTCCCTTGTCTCCCCTTCCGTCCCCTGCTCGCTCCCTCTCTCTCTATCTCTCTCTCTCCCCCCCCTCTCTCTCTCTCTCTCTCTCTCTCTCTCTCTCTCTCTCTTTCTTCCTCTCCTCTCAATTTACAGCTCGCGTGGGACAGATTTCTGCTTTAAAACAATATCTTCGAGACCCGCCGCGAAACTGGATGTCGCCGCGACGACGACGACGACGACGACGACGACGGGAGGGTGAAAGCGCCAGGAAAACGTGTTATACTCCCAATATGCAGGAAAACGGCCGAGGGTAAGCGACGAGGTTAGATAGCTGCAGGGGGAGCGCAGGAGGATGAAAGGGAGGGTAGCTCTCAGGCTCATGATACCTTGACTGTCCGTGGGGACGTGTAAACACAGGAGACACTCAACGTCCTGTCAATCGATGAGACCGCTTCGACTTTCCTTTCTCTCTCTCTCTCTCTCTCTCTCCCCCTCTCTCCATCGTTGGCTACGTCATTCTTTTTCTCTCGTCACGCACAACCGCGAAGGGGGAGCGAAACACCGTGGGCGGACACCGTCTCTATCGTCTTGGGTTTCGGCATCGAATTTCACGGGCAATGAAGTCGCCGCTCCCGAATGTCGATGTTCTCTCCGAGCGGCTCTCTCTCCGCGCGGAGAGAATACGGCGGACGTACGGCGGGAGCGCGACAGGAGCACTCGCGCTCGAGCGGAACGAAAGTTGGCGAAATTCCGCCACATGGATTCCGGGCACGCGCGGGGTTATGTCTTCCGCGGTAATTTCGCCGCCCGGGAAATAATTATGATAATTCGGCCCGACGCTGGATGTACGATAATTGGGAGAATCAGCTTCGACAGTTTACGCCGTGCCTTTTTCTGCCTTAGCGTTCCACGTGCTGCGCGCGCAGCGCTCGACACTTTCCTCGTCCTCGTCTCGCGTCGTGACGAGGAAATGTGAAATGTTTCGTAAACAGCGATTTTTATCCGCAATACGCGTTCGTTCCGCGCGAAATTCAGTGTATTTGGTTTTCATTTGCAGAGCATTTTAATATTCCGTAATGCTGAGGCAATCATCGCCTCGATCGAGGTAGCTCGCCGTGCTTGTTCAATTAAGCTTTCCGACTCGGTGCTCGTCGCGGACGACGAGACGCGCGACGCGGCGTCTGCGCGTCAAACACTCACATGAGTGAATGAGGAACTCACTGCGAGTAAACTTTTAACTCTTTCATCGTCCATTTGTTCATTACGTATTGATAAAAGACGCAATTGCAGCGAACTATGTGTTTCTCGGACGGAACAACGCGAGAAATCGATGACGGTCTCTTTTCCGCACCACAGAGAAGCACATTTGAATTTCAGATACGCGTCCAGTGCGGTGGTTGCTACACGTTCTCGCATTCGACTTCGTACGTCGACAGTCTTCTCGATTGCGCGAATAATGCACTGCGCGGCACGCGATGTTGCGAGCGCGCAGACGTCATGAAAAATCATCATCCTAGGGAATCCCGGCGCCGCGCGCCGTCGAGAGCACGCACACACGTGCGCGCGCGTGCACGGACAGCTAAATGAATCTCGTAATTTGTAGTTCATAATTTGCATAATGAGAATGCGAACCCGTCGATTTCCCAAATATCCTGATATACTTCTGATCGTGCGGTAATTATGTTAATGACAGATTTTAATCAAACGCCGGATTTCCGATTCTCGCGCGGCCAGGCCGGCATGGACCAGGCAACTGAAAACGCAATCACCGTTTCGTCATATCGATCGCGCAAGAATCGGCCCCTCATAATGCATACTTTTTGCGAGAGAACACACGCGAGAGAAAAGTATATGATACTTGGAACTATAATGATATAGTAACTAAATTATAGTCCGAAATATATCATATTTATAAAGTAAGTATTACCACAATATCGGTAATAATTACGATATAGGCGTGGTATAACCAACCATATAATATTTTTACTAAGAATTATAGTAAGTTGGACTAAAATTATTGCATGGATACAAATGTAAAATGGTAGGTAAAGTAACTCTTTTATATAGTCAATATTGCCGGAATATTTGCTATATGATGACAGATGTAACTATATGAATATTAAATCTCACTATATTTGTGAATGAGAAATTACCATATATGTGGTAAAAGTAACTAGACAATTATTTAAGACAATCATTGACTATGTATTTGTGTTTATTCTACTATATTTTGCAGGTTCCACGAACTATAAAAATATGGTTGACGCCAAAATGAACTATAAAATATAGTGAGATTATCGTTAATTCAACTATATTTTTCTATCGGTGCATCGAGCGGCGAGATTTAACGTAGAACAGCGCAATCATTCATCTTCCGGCTAAAGGCTCTTTTTTACGCGCTTTGGGCGCATTTTGCGAAAATCGCTCTCCGAGATTAGGAACGAGCGGCGTGGATGAAGGTAGTAAAGAGAGAGAGAGAGAGAGAGAGAGAGAGAGAGAGAGAGAGAGAGAGAGAAAGAGAGAGATTGGTGGAGAAAGAAAAGGAGAAGAAGAGGGAGGAACAGTGTTACGAGCGAACCTCGGCCGATAATCAATGTTTCACAATTTGCCAGCCGCCGGGTAATAAATTAAGCGAATTTTATTCGCGTCTGTATAACCGCGTTAAATATTTACATTCGTCGCTGATTGCGAATAGTGGACCGTCCATTTGAGCGGCCGTCGGAACGCGCGCTAAATACCTGATCATACGCGAATTTTCTGCTGCATAGAAATGCTCGCGAGATTCGCGCGTGGAATAAGGAAGCGCTGTTTATATTGTATTATAACGCGTTTCGGTCCGGCAAGGGGGGAGAGGAGGAGAGAAGAAGCACACCGCCGCCGCGCGTGTCAAAGCGCGCGAGAGCGCGCGTGCATTTTAAACGAGGCATTGTTTTTCTTCCAGCGTCCCGTTTTTAATTCTTATTCAATGGCCGACAATTAGTCCGCGCGCGCGCGCACGCACAGTTGCGGCGTGACGTTGCGTTCCGCAGGAAATTGCGGAGCGCGAGCACAATGTTTCGCGACGATAATTACGCCAGTGTGTGCGTGTGTGTGTATGTGTGTGTGTGTGTGTGTGTGTGTGTGTGTGCGCACGGCGCAGCCGCGCGACGTACGTCGCGAGTTTGTACATGTCGCGCTTTGCGCTGCCATTCGCACGCGTTTTTTCTCACGTTAATTTTCGCCGCCCGAGGAGAGAGAGAGAGAGAGAGAGAGAGAGAGAGAGAGAGAGAGAGAGAGAGAGAGAGAGAGAGAGAGAGAGAGACCTTCGCGTCGGAGTCGAACGAAACAATGTCGCGCGGCGTTTCGGAATTTATGCGCGCTCGTCGCAATTGATCGGCGCGCGCGCAGACGCGCACACAGTTGACTCGCACAATGTCGTAATTCACTGAAACTGAATACACCGATGTCTTGAAACTGGAGCGCGACCAATGACACACGATATGCCATTTCCTCCACATCAAAGCACCTGGGTAATATGCTCGTTCCAATTTCAAGGCATTACCATGTTATCACAGAGTAAACGCGCGCACGAATCGTCACAAATAATTTGCTCCGAGTGTGTTTGCCGCATCGATATCTTCGTGATTGCTGTTTCAGCCGGGGCGAGAGAGAGAGAGAGAGAGAGAGAGAGAGAGAGAGAGAGAGAGAGAGAGAGAGAGGGAGACGAGCAACTGCGTATTCGCAAGCGCGAAGATGCTGCGCGCACTGCGTTTTTCAATTCAGCGCTGTTCAATTCTCAACACATTACGTATCCTCGTAACTTGATCCACTCCCCCCCCTCCCCGCCTCCAAGTGCAAGTTGCCTGACGTTGCGTCGCGCTCGTGTTCTCTTTTCTCTCTTTCTTTCTTTTTTTCCTACGAAGTACTCCCCAGAAATGCCCGACTTCTTTAGTCGCCAATTATCGGAAACTTCATTCCGCTGAAATCACACGACTCCGGCCCGAGCGATCTCTTATCAAACGCGATGGACGCATCCTGCGCTTATCGATCGGTTGCGAAATTATACTTGCACTCGTAGAGCACGTGTAGCCGAACGTGTTGGTGAAATCGATTGATGCGGCATAGACGCGGACAGACCATGAGGGATGAGTCCGTTGGAACGAAACGCTCAGGGATGAATTCTGGCGGGGGGCGAGGGTGAGTGAGAGGCAGGGTTGGAGGGAATGATGCCGGTCGACCTGACAGGGGGGGTTCATTCTGTATTTTATGGCTGACTCCCCCTGCGCGGAGTGTTACTAGCGCGGTGGTATAGCCATTGGCGATAAGGTGATAAGCTCAAATGTATTGGTTCCTATCAAATTGTACGCTTTACTGCTATAGGCAGCCCTCATAAACGCCAGACGCATCTATTTCTCTATCTACGGCCGCAGTACTTAAGGGAGGCATTTTTGCCGCACTTCTCAAACCGAATGTCGAAACGCGAGTTCTTCCTGCGCGCGACCAGAGCGACCTTTTCGAATACGTTTCATTTATTCCTCGTTCCACGGAGAATTATTCTCCTATCGGCTTCCCCTCGCATGTCCATGCAATTATTTGCCAGATAAATTTTCACGTGCTCCCATTTGGAATTAACATGTATGTTATGCACATATGCATGTCCAGCTTTCACCGCTCGCAGCGCGGCGCATCTCTGCGCGCAGAATTTTTACATTTGATTTGATATATATGCCCTGCTTACCGATCGATTACGACGCGGAGGAATTATTTCGTTCATAATTGCTTGTCTAGTCTGGCTCGTCTCTGATAGATAGGACAAAAGCCACGAGTTTCGCACAAGGATTCATCGTGCGAGCGCAGATAGCGTTCGGAAGATTAAATTCCTGCCTGTACAGAACCGGGGTTAGAGAGAGAGAGAGAGAGAGAGAGAGAGAGAGAGGAGGGGGGAAGGGGGGGGAATAGCAAATAAATTACGTTCAATCTCCATCATCGAGAGAGCGAAAGTGGAAGATAGAGCATGATAGGGAGCATGATAGGGAGAATGAAAAAGACAGAAAGAAAGGAAGATGAAGACGGACGGAAAATGGGGCTCTCTGGTCTCGTTTGAGAAACTCGGGGCAGCCCGGAGAGCCAATAATAAGTAAGCCGGTCTCTCGTTAAGGGTTGATTAAAAATACAAAAGAACAGTTCCTCTCTTCTAGTTTTAGGGTTTAGGCTAAGGGGAAATCACGAGTTGTTGATCAGGTCGCGAATGATAACAACCGAACGTAATTGACTGTTTGCTCTTGCTCCGAGCGAGCTCGAGTTGCTCCGCCTGTGGAGAACGTTTTTCGTATTTTTTTTGTCTCCCCTCTCTTTCTCTCTCACTGGATTTCATGCCATGCTAGCCGCCGTGGCGTTTTCGAGCTCTCTCTCGGGTCATAGCGAAGATAAGGCTGGTGTTCGATGAGCTCGAGGAAAAGGCAGCGTCGTAAATAGAGTACTTAATCGAATACGTGTCAGGGAATAGCAGGAGTGCGATCGGGCGAAGAAACGCTGCATCACATTTATGTCGTTGGAACACGGCGCCGGGGGTCGATATAAGAAAAGGCTCGGTATAAAGGACCTTATTACAGAGACGCACTATAAAATTTCGCGGAGACCTGCCTCTGAATTTTTCATACAAAGAACCGACCGGGAGAGAGAGACCGAGTAAATATATATATATATATATATATATATATATTCGCAGAGGCGATGCATTTGCTTGCGCGCATCGGGATTGCATTATTCCAAATCGCGGGAAATGCGAGATTTTAAGTACTCGGAGCGATTCATTTTCAAGCAGCGCGCGCGACCGCGACCGAATTCGCGAAAGAGTGTAGTAGTCCTCTTCGCTCTGGACGCCGCGATATTGTTCGAAAGTTGCGTCAGCTTCACGGATCGTCGTTCAGAAATGATGGTTGCTATTCTGGAGTTAATAGCGCGTAACGCGGTATCATTTAAATCTGGAGAAAGGGACGATGATGTAGGTGACGCGAAGCGTGTGTGTGTATATATATATATATATATATATATATATCTTCTACTCTGCTCTCGCACGCGCTCTCCATTTTCCTACGTTCGTCCCAGATTTATATCGTTCTTAGTGTTCTTCGAACCCCACTTTTCTGTATCCCGTTGCTTCTCTCTATCTCCATCTCTCTCCATCTCTCTCTCTCTCTCTCTCTCTCTCTCTCTCTCTCGCGCCCTCTCTGTTTCTATATTTCATTCAGTTCATGACCTGATTTCGGTATCACGTTTCGTCTCGCGCGCACCGCGTGACATTTCACGCGCACACGGAGATCGATCGTCGAGTATCTTTAACTCGTTCGCATTAAGCGCCCGTTCCACGGCGGTTTTCCTGCCGCGGCGGTGCTCGAGAAAGCCATTAAGATCGCCGCGATACTCGGCGCCTCGCGAGAAATCAGCTTTACCGCCGGTATTTAAAGGGACGCTGATTGTCAATAAAAAAAATCTCGCGCGAGTCATTGAAAAGTTTCACCTCGATAAACGCTTTTTACGCGGGACGGAAATGTCCCTTACGATGTGATCCTCGAACGATACACTTAACGAGAGGACTGCCGGTCTCGCGCGGGAGCGGAACGCTATACGACGATATAAAATCTGCTGTCGTTTGATTATTATTAATCGTCGGCGAGGACAGGCGAGCCCTTCTTGCGAATTATAAAGCTAAAGAGGTTAAACGTGCGCCATACATGCGCGCGCGAGAGGGACAGAGAGACACAGAGGGGGGGAGAGAGAGAGAGAGAGAGAGAGTTCAGTGCCGAGCACTTCTCCGTAAGAGGTTTCCGGGTGACAATATCCCTGTAATCACTTCTATCCAAAATTGGAGTTCTCGAGGCAAGCTACGGCAGCGACGAGAAATATCGCGCCGAGCTATAAGGATTTATAAGAAGACCCCGTCCACAATATTCGCCAACTTTCAGAACGACTTTACTTCTTAATAAGATTCAACGTTCCGAAATGAAATTCGAAGCTGTGTGTGCAGGACGATGAAGGTCGTCGTTTTGCGGCGCGACGCGCGGTGCGCTTTTGCAAACTTCCTCGGCCAAACTTTCGAAGCTTCCTGCGCCTCTTTTTCCCGCCGTATATCCCGGGGCGAACCCCCGGAGGAACGGGGAACGCGTTTCGACGGCGTGGCGCGTCCGCGAAGAAAAAAACGCGTCTCGTTTGTCGTCATTGTTTCCTCCGTCTGGTGGCGACTCTCTCGCGACGCGTCGCGACGCGACGCGACGGTACGTCGCTCGCGTCGGTGCGATAAGCGCTGGAAAAGTTGCGCGAAATTTATTTTCTCTGCCAAGAGCGCGTCGCGCGTTACGAGTCGCGCGAACCAGTCGCGATGTCTCCGTCGATCCCGTCGCAAGGTGTCTATACGTGTTACGAGGGATCCTACCTCTCTTTCTTTCCTCGGATCGACGCTGCCTCACGATTGAATCGCGGAGGAAGGCAACTGTCTGTCGCAATTTCGCCCAGCATTGATACCTATTTATTGCCATCAGACTCCGGCCGAGACTCGACGATTTCGCCGCGCCTTTCTTCGTAGTTTCCTCTCCCCGACGACGACGTTGCATCCGCGCCTTCGACACTGGACCCCAAACTTACCAGCTGTCTCGCGCTCGTGTCACTGTCCTCTCCTTTCCTCTCCTCTCTCTCTCTCTCTCTCTCTCTCTCTCTCTCTCCGTCTGTTTGACTCACCCCCGCTCGCGTACATCAGCCTCTCTGCGTTCGCCGGTCGGAGCTTACTAACTTCGCTCCCTCTATAACTCCCGCGAACTGTTATCACCTCGTTGTGTACAAGGTGTCCTCATTTCCGCGATCGCTCGAGCATTCGTCGCAAGTTGGAACAGAAGCTTCGCCGGCGCTCCGAGACGTGAAATTGATTTCTCTCTCGTGCCGGCAGATTATTATCGACGGACCGCGCAATAATCTCGAGGCTTTATTCGCACTTTGGAATCGGCTGCCGGATCCGAGACCGCCGCCGCCGCCGCCGCCGCCGCCGCCGCCTCTTCCGGCCGCTCCGCGCACCGGGGGGAAATCGCACGGAAAATTTCGTATGAATTTCATCCGCGCTTTAAAACGACTCCGGTGTTCTCGAATTAAAATTTAAGATTTATCTCCGCGTGGTGGTGTCGCGCACGCGAGTAACCAGCCGAACCGAATCCGGGCCGTTGCATAAAGAACGAGCTTTTTTATCCTTGGTCGAGAGGGACCGTAGTAACCGCGACGTTTTCCTGCATTTCTCTCTTTCCTTCTCTCTCTCTCTCTCTCTCTCTCTCTCTCTCTCTCCCCCTCTCTCTCTCTCCCTCTCTCTCTTTTCCTCTCGTTAAACCAGCTGTTCGCGGAAAAGCAGAGGAGTCGTAATTTTTCTTACATGCTACATGAATTTTCTCGAGAGTATTGCCATCGGCAATCGGCCGTGGACTGCGGCCATTGGTCGAGACCGTGAAAATAAAACATCGCCAAGGCGGAGGTGGGCGATCCGGGAGAATCAGAGTTATCGACGTCGTACGACGCGGAAGGAAAATGAATGGAACGAAAGAAACAAGGGGCGGGGGAGCGAGCGAACTCGACGAGGGAAAACGAGCTAGCGAGCGAGCAAGAGAGAGAGAGAGAGAGAGAGAGAGGGAGAGAGAGAGACAGAGGAAAGAAGGCGACAGGGAGGATTCGATAACACCGGGGAGAGGGAAAGAGAGCGGGTGGGAAGTAGAATCGAATGATTCTGGCTGGCTGATCAATTTCATACGCTTGGACCTCCTACAGCGGGCTATCCATCACGTGGCATTTGACCCTTCGTTTCTTCGATTTTTCCTACCTCCAGCTGGTCGACGGCGCACCCCCTAATTCGTAGCTGGCCTCTTTCACCCTTCTCACGCTGTTTTACCCCGTCGGGAGATCACGATATCCCGGCGACGAGAACGGCACGGATCGCTTCCGCCGTCGCCGCGGCGACAAAACGCCTGCAAATTGCTAGTGAGTTACGAAACGCTGATCCTTGCCTCTGCCCCCCCTTCCCTTTCCATCCCCTCGTCGCACCTCCGCCCCCGCCGACGCCACCTCGGCGAATCAAACGAATCACCCTTTGTGCCGGCAACGTCTTTTTTTCTTCCTTTCTCTCTCTCTCTCCCTCTTTCTCTCTCTCTCTCTCTCTCTCTCTCTCGTTTCTGTCATCGATCCTTCTTCATTAGTGTGCCGCGGATTATGGTGTAACTTGCCGGCATACATATTTATATCGGAAAAAGTTGCCGCCGTCGCTGCCGTTGCCGTCGCTGTCGCCGTCGCCGTCGCTGTCTCGCCGTCGTGGTTAATCCTCTTTTGTTAGTTCGAGCTGCCACAGCGTTTTCGACTTTTTAATTTACCGCCACGAGCATTAAAAGCAAAACCGTCGCTGACGAATTAAATGAAATAAAATGAAGGAATGGAAAAGAAACGCGCACGCCCGCACGGCGCGGCGCGAAGATGATCTCGGAAGCTCGGCCGAGCAACGGGAGCAATCGGCGCGGAACAATTAGTCCCTGACGAGTCCTCCAGATCGAGTCGATCATTATGGAAACAACGAGCGCTCGAGCGATTTGTTCCCGTTCGTGCTAGTGCTTGACATCAGAAATCGCAGGAGCCTCCTCTCATTCTCGAGAGAAAGATTTCCCTCCCCCCAGACGCGCGATCCTTCCGCGATGCTTCGAGCCGACGATTAAAATCCACGAGATCTCTCGAAATCGAGAATGTCTCGTTGAAATTGGACGCGTTTCAACCGCGCCCGACCGCGGCGACGGCGCTGTAAACCGAAGGAGTCCGACTTGGATTCAACAGTTAGAGAGAGGCACTTTGACTTTTACAAAAAGATTAGACTCCATCTCACCTTCGACTTCCCGCGACGCCTATTGTGCGTGTAATAATCCGCAGCCTCCCGCGGCGGATCCCGGGCCTCCGTCTCAGCGGCTCGCTCTGAAATCACAGTGAGAGACACGCGGCTCAGTGATATATCCTCAGGACGACGCGATCCACGCTGCAAGTTGTTCGATGTGAAATGTTATAACGCGTTCTCAACGTAGCCGCGCGTAGCCACGCAACGTGCGTAGCATCGGCTGCGCGCGACTCGATGATGCGCGCATTTCCGATGCGCAACGCCCGGAGAGAGAGAGAGAGAGAGAGAGAGAGAGAGAGAGAGAGAGAGAGAGAGCAGGTAGTGACTTTGCGGAGAGAACAGTAGAAGGGCGGGAATAAACACGTTCCCGTGGTAGCGTCGTAACGGGGGTTGGAACACGGGCCACGCGGATTTATCCCCGGGGACATATCCGCGAAGTTACGCCGCACGTGGGAGCGATAGAATGCCGAGCGTACGTGGACGTCGCCTCCGGAAGGAAACCAGTGTATCTTTAATTACAGGGTGTAACGCCGGGATTGAACACGCGCGAAAATATCGGTCACAGTAACAGCCCGCCGTGACGAATCCGTCCTATATCGATTTTCGATTACGGTGCCGATCGGAAAGAATCGCCGCGAAGGGGGAGAGAAAGTGTCCTCCGGAGAAAGCAGGCCCCTTTTTCTGCGCGTTGATCCCGCCTTTCCGGAAAAACACCTCGCTCCTCGCGGGGGAGGGGGGGGGGGAGAGGCGGCTTTCGTAACTTGAAATTAATCGCAGAGAGCAAACGTGGACAGTCTGTATTACCATCTACGATGTTGTAAAAGAGATTTGCATCCGTCCGGTGTGTGCGAGTGAAGTAGTTGCGGTAGTCTGATGAGGTTTCCCAGATCGATACCGGAATGCGCGTCCTCGTGCTCGCGCAATATCCTCGTTTCAGAAATTCGACGGGATGATCAGCTTTCTTAAAGTTTCATTAAAGTTGACATTGTCGAAAGTTTGCCGGGATAGCGTTTCGCGTGAATTATGCGCGCGCGCGCGGTTTCGCCGATAGGAAAATCCTCGGAGAGGAACGAGTTACGAGCCGCAGTTCTCTCTCTCTCTCTCTCTCTCTCTCTCTCTCTCTCTCTCTCTCTCTCTCTCTCTCTCTCTCTCTCTCTGTGTGTTGTTGATATATTATTCAGTTTTAAAGAGATCGTCCTGTTTGAACTACTCTCATGATATTCTATTACGGAAGGTTCCCCCCGTGGGATTCTATCCCGCGGAACTGGAATCGCCGGAGCGTACCTCGTATGCGAGCCGGAGTCGTTACCGCTTATACCGCGGCGCATAATTTCTATTTCCTATTCACATTGGCGAAGCTTGTGTAACATTTACACCAATGGCCTCTCTGAAATATGTCTGCAAGTTGTTCCCGCGAAACCACCATGCAACGAGTCGCAGATAACGATTTTTTCTTCCATATCTGGCACACATCGCGGAGTTTCGTGCGCACTCTTTTGAGAAACTCTCTCATGGAAACTTATCGTCGAGTATGTGTGTGTGTGTGTGTGCGTGCGCGCGCGCGCGCGCGCGACTTGCCCTAAGTTTGGCCGAATTTTATGACAAATTGGATCCTGTGTATTGGTTGTTGCAGACGAGACATGGTCGTTTTTCACAATTCAAATTTCTCGGCTGAGCAGTTCAGCTTCTGTCATGCAACTGTCGTTGCACGCGTGATGTATGAAAAGTATCTGTCACGTACGGATAACTTTTTATCATATTGTTTACATCGTTGGAAATTGCTGTTTCTTCGACATGGAAAGTAAGGGAATGCGGATAATATTCTTGTTGTACAAACTCAAACTTGGCCATAGTGCGGTCGAGGCGAAACATAACTGCTCTTAGGGAAGGTCCTGTAAGTGATCGAACCGCCAACCTTGTTTCCAAAAAGTTTCGGTCTGATGGTACAAACTTCGACAGTTTGCCTTGCGCCATCAGTCGTCGAGGGCAATGTTTTGAAACACATGGTTGGAACAGTTTATCAGTTCGAAATATTACATACAGCATCAACGTTTATTATTCGACTGTTTCCCGATATCTAAAAGCCATGGCGGAGGCGATAAAGCTTGACGAATGGGTGCCGCATCAAACTTCGTCGCATGGGAATCAGTCTTCTTTGAAATTTTCCCTCATCCTCCTCACTCTCCTGACCTGTCTCCGAAAGGTCACCGTTTGTTTAAACGTCTGGATAGGTTTTTGAAGCGAGACAGCATTTCGTACCGAGAGTGACGTGAAAAGTGCGTCCAACGAATTTCTTGCATTTCGCTCTTCCAATTTCCACGTGAAAGGCATACTGATACGCTCGTATCACGTTTGAGCGAAGTGCATTTAGGTGGATGGACACTATTTCGATCGACAAGATGTGTCGAAAAAAGCGTGTCGAATAAAAGTTTAAATTTCAAATTTCAAAACGGCTCTTTCATCCGCAAAAACCTAACGGCGCAAATTGGACAGGATCGGTCGCTCCTTTTAGCCGCAAAATTCATCGTCGTCGTGACGAAAAGAGCGCAGTTAATGCAGTATCGTTTCGCCTGAGGGATAAATCGCAGCTGATCCACGCTTGCAATCTGTTGCAACGGCTAATTATCGCGGAGACATCGAGGCGGCTTAAAGGCTGAGCTAGTTAAAAGAGAAACTCCTAGCGCGCATTGCTGTTAGTCATCCGGTGTAATCTTGCGAATGCGATTTGAATGGAGGATAATCTACTTAAATCTTTTGGTTTTTTCCTGCGGGCGTTACGACCGGTACAATACCGTCGAGGTTCGCCGATATAGCGGATATGTTATTTCATCTGGTCACGATATCCCATTACGAAAGCTTTTTCCGTCGAGTCTTTGTTACGCGCGTGCGGCGCACGTGGCTATACGTGTGTGTGTGTGTGTGTGTGTGTGTGTGTGTGTGTGTGTGTGTGTGTGTGTGCGCGTGCGTGCGTGCGTGTGTGGCAGTCGGTACACCGTATCGTTTTATATCTCGTCGTGCTTTTCCCGTATATTCGTAACATGCTTCACGTAATTGTGCCGCGCTAACAAGACGAGCTCGCTATCGTTCGAAATCTTGCGAGCGCGCAAGGATCGCGGTTTAACCACTTCTAATTTACATTTCGCCAAATTGTCTCGCTCCTCCCGCAGCGGCGTTTCCGCAAGCGTGACTAATCGGGTACAACTTGCGAGCACAAATTGTCGTCCTCGCGACAATTAGGCTACAAGAATACATTGCAGAGACGAGACGTGACGAGAGAGCGGCACGGAGATGGGTACGGAAAATAAGCCGGTTGGACCTCCCCTCCCCCTGACCAAGAGGTGGATGCTCGAGACTGATGAAGTCGCACCTGAATGTCCTGGACGAGAGAGAGAGAGAGAGGCACCGCGCGCCGGAGAGTATCATTTTTGAGACGGCGTCGTACGCGTGTAAATTCGATGTCGCCGGCGACAGAGGCGGAGAGAGAGAGAGAGAGAGAGAGAGAGAGAGAGAGAGAGATGTCCAGGCGGAAATCCACTCTTGCCAGCCCGATACGCCGCGCGTTCGTATAATAAAAAGCCGTTACTTAAAAATGGAAGTAACAAAACGAAAGATAAAACGCCGGAGAAAGATAAGCGGATAGTTGTTCGGAGATTGTGTCGTCATGGAAGTTTCCGCCGGGCTGCGCGCGGCTAGAGAGGAAGAGCAAAAAAAAGAAAAAGAGCGGAAACAAGGAGAGGCAAAGCCCCAGAAAACGGTTGTTTGCGAGGGACGAAAAAGTTCTTATTACCCCGGGGGGCGTAATCGCATTGCGTAATTGGAAAGTATACTCGAGGCAGGGAAATTCGGTGTAACGTTTTATGATGACTTAATCCGCATGGAGATGGGAAGAAGCAATCGCATTATCGCGATGTAATTATATAAATTCCAATTAGGCAAATTGCCGTCGCCGTGCGGCGCACGATTTTCCTCGAGCGCACGCGCGCGCGCGCGAATGTGGAAATTGTTCTCGCCGTGCGTAAAACAGCGACAAGATGATTGGACCGGCGCGAGCCGATACCCGCTGCTGCGCGTCGCCGCTCGCAAATTCATTAACGTTCGCGCCGAGGGGATATCGTGAATTCCTTTCGTTCTCTCGAAATCACCGAGAGACGACCGGAGCCCCACCGTGCGTGGCTCTCCGGATCGCGTCGACCGGGGGTAGCTCTGTGTGACATCGCTCGTAGATAGCAGGTAACCGAGCGAACTAGAAGAAGAGGCGGCGAGCCCAGGGAAGAAGAGGAAAAAACGGAAAAAGCTAGAGGGGAGGAAGGGGGGACGGAGAAGACGGAGACGACGTAGTGAGATCTTTTGGGGGACGATTTGTCTCACCCTTTCTTTCCCTTTTTCCTTTACTTTCCCGCGACCCGCTCTCCATCTCTCCCTCCCTTGGTTCTTCTCTCCCTCTCTCTCTCTCTCTCCCCCTCTCTCTCTCTCTCTCTCTCTCTCTCTCTCTCTCTCTCTCTCTCTCTCTCTCAGGCGCTCTCTGCTCTAGCGGGGTAGTGACTATCGATCCAGCGGGCCCTTCACAGGGTGTGGTTGTGTTGCCCGTCGTCGCGACGCCTCCGTCCCCACTTTGTCCTCTTTCCTCTTTTGTCAGTCAGATCGAAATACGTTCGGCACGTGGCCCGTACTTGGGTGCACGCGCTTTACTTTGCAAAGTCGGCTTGCTTTTGCTGGCTGTTGCTCGTCTATCGGTCTGCTCTCGTCGAACTACCGGCCTTGGGCGGTTCGCGTGACTAGGACACGCGATGGCGAAGTCAGCAGAGAATATTTTACGAAGTACGGCGCCGGGGACTCTCATGGATTGCTACGCGAGTTGCTTTCAGCGACATAAAAGCCGTGACTGGCCGTTGGATCTGTTTGGCTTTCGGCGAATGTTCGGTGAAGGTTCCGATGGCGATACATCCTCGATGATTTTGATGCTGTTATTTAATTAATAGCTTTCGTCGCCTGTGTTGTCAATTTTTCTACTAGTCTCCTCTTCCGTCTGAATCAAACTTTTTCGTCGGTCTTCTGCAGTACGTAAATTAAATTTCAACAGTGATTCGTTTTGTATGTGTGTGTGTGTGTGTGTGTGTGTATATTTTTCTCAACTGAAAATAACATTTTTGAGAATATCAAGCAAATTAACACTGCCTCTATATAACAGATAAAACTGTTGACTCAAGTGCTAACAGCTTAAAAGCTGCGAAATCCAAAAATCTGAATCGTGATCCAGAAGACTCGAGGTGCACGGAAGCCGAGAGAGAGAGAGAGAGAGAGAGAGAGAGAGAGAGAGAGAGAGAGAGAGAGAGAGAGAGAGAGAGAGAGAGAGAGAGAGAGAGAGAGAGATATCTCAGCGCGGAAGGTCCGCGTACATTGCATTGTACGACCTAATATGCGTGCGTATAACTTTACCCGCGGCAAATTAACCGGAACAAACTCGCAGTGAATTATTTGTATAATAACACGGGATTTACTCTCGCGCGGTATTAACGGTATCGCCGTACTTTACACAACGAGACCGCAATCCGGATAATACGGAGCATTGTTTAACTCGCCCAGAAATGTTTCAATTATCGAGCTGCAATTCTGGGAGAGCGTACGCGATGGCGCCGCCGCCGCCGCCGCCGCCGCGGCAGCCCTCGATAAGTGGAGAACGAGAGACGCCCGCGCCGGAGAGGAAAGAAACCGACACGGAGGCAATTCTCGCGGACGGAAATAACCAGCGGCGCTTAAGCCCGTGTACGATCTCGTGCGCTTATAATCGCGAGGTGTTTCGCGCGACTCCGTGACGCTCGCGGAGCTCGCTGAATGTCGCAACGCAACCTCGAGCTAACTCAATCTCAAGAATCTAGCCATTAATTTTCTAGCCTTTCTTTACACGCTCTCTCTCTCCCTCTCTCTCTCTCTCCTCTCTCTCTCTCTGTCTCTGTGTGTGTGTGTGTGCCGGCGGTATTAGAACCCACGCGACAGAGCATATCAACGCAAATATCCCACGTGCATTTGCATGTGTGACGGCGCCTTAACGGAGCGCATTTGCACGCGGACGCACGTAGCCTTTAGCTATGTGTAGAGGTGTCCAATGGAGATTACGGTGTGACATGTTTGGGGAATTTTAGACGAGAGAGAAGAGAGGAAGTTACCGGTGAATATTGAATAAATAGCGAATCGCTAAATACTAAACGCTGCCGCGGAAGTTAACTGGATTACAATGCTATTCGCGCGCGATAATGTGGGCTTGACAGCGCGCCGCATATTATTTCCTACTACTGCTATATTGTTGCTGTTATCATTATTATTATAATTATTATATGGCCGGTTGTGTTGTCATAAATTATATCGTGGTGTCGCATCTATCGGGAAGAAGGGCGAAAGCACACGTCATGTAGAATTTTTGAATGATGCAATTTCATATTGATTAGTAATTACAAAGGATGATGATAATCTGCCGCAATTATTTTCTCAATTATCAAATATGTAAGACATACATTGAGCCGTGATTCCGATATATTTTAACAAGACTAACGCAGGCAACGTTTAACTTTGATAATTCGCGATTATACATACACGCGCGCGCACACACAGACACACACACACACACACACATACACGTACATATTATATACATACAATATTTATACAATATGATTAGCGCGCGTATCACACAAGCGAAAAGGCGCTGCATCGGTCAGAAACCAATATTTTCCATTGATGGAAAATCCTTCCATCCTTCGATAAAAGATGTTTGTTTTTGATCGATGCAATGCCTTATTGTTCGCGTGGTACGCGAACTTAATTAGCTTATACATCTTATATTTGTTGAGATTAGATACGCGTTTGCAAATTACGATCGATAGTGCGGTTTGTAAATTACGGCGAGTCAAAGAGTCGTCAATCAGCCGGGTAAATAGATTGCTGTCAACACGAATTATGAGAAACTTGAATTACACACGATCCCATATCGATCCCGCGAGAGGTTGTTGTTAGCGTTCGGCTTGTAATATGTTGTTTAACGCGACAGTTGACAGGTCGCAACGAAGGTTCCCAGGTTGCGCGCGGGCGCATCAATTTAGCGTATTTGTTACACGGAGGAAATACTTGCGATATCATTTGGCTGGATAAGGTCGCCGCAACAAAATATCGAATGTTATTTTTCGCTCAGCATTGGAAAGGAGACTTTCCACTTTTCTCGACCCATTAGCCGAAAAATGCATCTTCCTTAGCACTGATTTACAAAACAGTGAAAGGAGACACAAGAAAACAAAATTATTAAATTTAACTTTTTTAATTATTATGTATACAGGGTGTCTGGGATCTTTCGGAAACGAAAAATTGTGAAGATTAATCGGATCAAATTGAGAAGAAAAGTCAAATACCATTTTGCAAAAATCGCAATAGTTATTAGGTTATTAATGATTGAGAATGACCACATGTAGAAGTTTTTTAATTGATAACTTGAAAATTTGCAAAATGGTACTTGACTCTTCTTCTCAATTTGATCTGTTTAATCTTCGCAATTTTTCGTTTCCAAAAAATCCCGGACACCTTATGACTATACGTTAAAAAAGTTTTTATATATATATATATATATATATTACATAAATAAGTTTCAAATATAAGAAAAGAATTTAAGAATTTATGCCGTGCACGATCTTTTGAGAGAAACAGATACAATCGAGAAAAGAGCACATCGTCACAACGTATTCAGCACCGCTCCTTGTATTATTAGGTTTGAAAGTCATTAGTCTGTAACAAAGGCCCGACTGTTCTTTAATGCATAAAGTATGAGTAATATTCCTTTTAAATGTTGCTGAGGGAGAGGAGGAGCGAGAAAGAAGATTAATAAGATTCTATTCTTATTGACATCGAATCGACTTATTTATATCGTTCTCTCCGTGCAGCGGCAAAGCGCGTGATCGCCGCTTGAAATCGCATCAACGCTCGCGAGAAACGAGTCCGTCTGTTATTTCGCGAGTTCTCTCAATTCCGCTGTCGAATTTATAAATTATGAATACATGATAAAAGCCAAGTAAAATCGCACGACTCAGTTGACGTTAATAATTTTCGGCCGCGCGACACGCCGGACCGTGTACAGCCTGTGCATAATTACTCGAGGGCGTTGCGTAAATGCTCCATGGGAATTACCGTGACGTACGCGTACAGTTCCGGGAAAAACAACACGGCTCGCCGTCCCGTGACGTTAATATTAGACTGGTTAAATATTAGCCCGGTATGATTACACCCGTGTTTGAGAGCGCGACTACGTCAGGAAACATCATCGCACCGTTTTATTGGGGATTTCATTATGCCCGTAATGGGGGCCTCGTAGAGGGAAGAATTTCTCAGAAACGCATGTGGTTTCACATGCGAGTCGCGCGGCGTCGATTGATCAATGAATGGAGAAAGAGCCGAGCCGCAGTTCTTGTCTTGCAGTAAATGGGGAATTTGCAGAGTTGGCGCGTGCATCGCATTGCGTGTTAATTGCGACGGCACGATACACGGAGTATTAAATAATATTAATAATGTCAAGCAATCACAGCAACTTTTGCCGCTGTCCCAAACTCTCGAGAGGAGATATCCTCCTGAGAATGTTCGCATCCTCGCGAAAATTGGCAAATTGGCACATTAACATCTTATTAGAAATTACTGTGCATTATCGTAGACGTTCCGATCGCGCTTATCCAATCTACTAGCGCAGCGCAGTGAAGGTTTACCCCTCTCTCTCTCTCTCTCTCTCTCTCCCCCTCTCCCTCTCCCTCTCCCTGTCTATAGGCACCCCCGTTTAGATGCCCATCCCCTATTTCAAGCTATCCATAAACCACGATCCGAAATTCCGCAGCGCCGCGGCTTATGCGCAGCGCAGGCTGATATCGTGGCGTCCGCAAAACCGTAAACAGCCCTTAAACGCACCCTTAATCCTCATCCACCGGGGCTTATATTCCCTTCCTCTCGCTGCGTCCACAGGGATTGCCTTTATAAATATCTTAATCTTCCGCTCGCACCGCCGCGCCAACAGGCTGATCGAGCGAGATGGCGCATTTGCGCGAGGCTCTTTCTTGCGAGCGCAAAGATTTCGCTTGCGATTTCGTCCCGACGGCGCGGCGGCGTTCCGCTATTCGGCCTCCGACGGGGCACTTGAGTGCTCCAATTACCGTCTCTTATGCGCACTGCCACATCCACCACCAACATCCAAACAGCGTTTAAATAGCGCTTCGTCCAGCATAAAGATATACCTCGATGGAATTGTGACGAGAAAGACACACGACACACGTGAACGCAACGGATAGAGGCTGGCTGCCGGGCCTATAATTAGCAGAGAGTAATTCTCGCTCAAAATCGCCCTCGTAAAGAGAATAGTCGGCCGATCCTGAGCGATCGTATCTGAGCGAATTCCAGTTTACTCGGGAATCCGCTTCTCGAAATTGCAGACTTGTTGGTTTTCTACATCTCGATTTTCTACCTCCCCCCCCCCCTCCTCCTCCTAATCTACGGAGGACTCCGGAGTTTATTCCGAGTTCCCTAAATTGTCAAGTTTCTCAGTCTACTCCTTCTCCTCCCCCCCCTCTCTGACCCCGAAATGTTCAGCGACGAGTCATTGGAACTCGAAGTTTTTGGCTCTCCGACTGCGCGATCGCGGTCCTCCCTCCCCCTTGGGGCATTTCGCCGGCGAAGATTAGCAAAGAGCGCGCATGCAACGTCGAACGAAAGAGGCGATCCCCGGGCCGTCGTCGGCGCGGCGTAGCGCGTGCGACGCGCGCTATTAAGCGCACCGAGAGGCAAATCCCTTAAGCCAATTTACGTGGCTAACTCGACTCACGATCTTATCCCTCCAACGGCAACGGCGACGGATAATGACGAAAAAATGCGGTAAGTATCAACGGCACCGCCCCCGCCCCCGGCTCGCCGTTCGTCCTGCGACGGTCCTTCCTTCCTTCCTTCCTTCCTTCCTTTCTTTTGTCGTCGCGGCCGACTGTCGTGTGGGTGCTGCCGAGGGTAGCGTTTTCATTCCCCGAGTGACGTAACCTATTAAGAAGGGGAGGAGTGAAAAAAGTGGGCGAGCGAATCTTCGGGCTGCGCGCGGGCTCGATCATCAATCTTCATGGCAGACCGGAAGGTTTTCTAACGCGCTCGTGCTGCGTAAAACGCTTTCCCTGAGAGGGGAAGGGGGAGAGCGTTCTGCGCGCCTGTCGCAGGAGTAGTATCATAATTATCGTCCGAACGGATCGGTGTGAACACGGATGATTCATCGTGGACCATTAGAGCTAGATCGATAGGGGGGGGGGGGAGAGGGGAGAGCGGAGCATTTGAGGAGACGAGGAGACGAAAGGAAAGAGAATCGCGCGACGAAGTGTGTGCCGGGAATTTGTGCCCCACGTGCGTGTATTAAAACGCGCGGAAGATTTCGCGGAGTTACTGCGCGAGACACGAAGTGTAATCTTTAATCAAAGCGTCTCGTTACGCAAGTGAGAATTCCCCGTTTGAAACACATGTGCCACCGCGCGAGGCACCGCGGATCTCTCGGAGCTTCCCCTTCGCTTCGTCATTATGCAACACTAAATTAGCCGTCGTATGTCATCGAGTTTGAAATTCCGAGGCACTGTCGAAGGCGTTCACACACACACACACACACACACACACACACACACACACAGCGCGACATGGAAATGAAACAATACGAATTTCGTACGCGAACGGATGCTCGACGCTCGAATTTGTTGATCAATTTAATAGGGAAAAAGCATTTTTCCCAAGCCCGTGGACGTGGACGCTGAAGAGAGACGTGTTTCGGTCAACTGTAACTGAATCGGAAATGACGACGTTTTTTCGATATACGTGTTACACGTGTGAGCAGCGCGAGAACAACGTTCGGTGTGTCGGAAAGGGAAAAACATTTCCAGGGAAAAGGAAAAGGACGGTACAGCGTACTTATTACGGACGAAGGACGACTTGAAGCTGTCCCAAAAAATATACATCGTCGACCTGTTCATTTTTTCCTTTCGGCTATCTTTTATATAAACAGAACAAGACTTTTTAACATTTACTACATTTCCACACACTCACGCGCTCGTGCAAACATTGAATCACGCTTTATATTTGGCGCACGTTAGCTGCGCTATATTGTAGCGTTAAGTATCGCGAAAGACGAAGCGGGGGGGGAGAGAGGGAGAGAGAGAGAGAGAGAGAGAGAGAGAGAGAGAGAGAGAGAGAGAGAGAGACAGAGAGACAAGAAGCTGCGGGCGTAGGTGGGGCTAATCTTGAAGGACCTAAGTAAACCGCTTCTAATGGATCCTGTCACTGGGCTTCAGGTTGCCCGCGTTTTGTGTACTTCACTTTGGCGCACCGCACAGTGACGTTAGTAATGGGAGAATCGAGTGTGAAGCTCGACAAAGTGCGATAATCGGCGAAACAACCGCGGCGGCGGTCGCGAGATTATCGCAAAGAACCACCGCCAGACACTGGAGCGACATTGTTGAGTGAGAACCTCTTCCCGATCTGCTTTGGATCTGCTTGCTTTTTTTTTCTCGCTCTAACCTTTACACGCCACTGCACGATCGCGCGTTCGTTTTTTTACGAACGCAAGAACATTAGCGCGCTGCTTGTCCCATACGCCTCTGCAGAGCGTCTTCGAACTTACAGCGCAACTCGAAAGCTCGCTTGTGCACGGGGATGCACAAGTATCGCGGCAAAAGCGACGAGCACGTGCTGTGCATCAGGAAAAGCGCGCATGGCAATCAAAGTTTGTCTAAAGTTACGGAAACTGAGAACGCGTCGCGCGCGCGCGTCCAAACTCCGCGTGTTTTCGAAGCTTCGTTCCCTCTCGCGGTGGCATCCGTCCTCAAGGATTTAACGCTCGCCCGCTCAGAATCCGCAGGAATTTTCGGCTGACACAAAGCGCAGTGACACTGATGGCGCGTACAACGAACCGGCTGCTGTATAACGGATTGTGAATTAGTGAAGCGGGAAACGTATCAATTCTCCCGCCTGTGTGTGTGTGTGTGTGTGTGTGCGTTTTCCCGTTTTCGACAGTTACATTGTCACGGAGACAGCATTGGGCGCAAAAGGATCCGAAGGCGAAACAGCGAAAAACGGCCGAGACATCGGCAGCATTAATCCGCATTTTGAAACCGTATGCGAGACTCGCGCAACTCGCCCGACAATTCCTCGGCTCTTCCCACGCGCGCGCGCGCGCGCGCGCACGACCCCCGGACTTTTTTCATAAATATTTATGATGGCAGCGTTGGATGATGGGTGCGAGAGAGAGAGAGAGAGAGAGAGAGACGCGTATCCATCGTCTGGTTTCACAAGCAGTCGGCGGCTTCGACGTCCTCCTCGTCGGTCTCTCGAACGACTGCCTGTAGCTAGAATTCTCATCAACAAACTTCCCCGTCGCCGAATTACCGTCGATCTTAATAAGGCCCCATCCCCATTGACACAAGGTAGGCAAAGGCATCCGGGGCGTGGCTGTAGGAGCGGTGCCTCGAGGTGGCTTGCTTCGGTAAAGGCATCGGCGGCGTCATGCCTCTTCGACGATTCATTTCACCGTCGCGACCCTTTGTGAAACGGCCCGTTATTGACACCCCCTCCTCCCCTCGCCCCGTCTTCTCTCTCTCTCTCTCTCTTCGCTCACCCCCTGCTCTCTTGCTCGCTGGCCCTCGACGCGGCCGTCCCACGACGTGAGGCGGCATATATATCGCGCACATATCTTGAACTTGGATCCCCGGGATGACGGGTGCAGATATATTCGATCGCGGATAAGGAATTCTATCGTTCCCTAATCCCATTCGGCCCGGGTATTAACCCTCGACGGCAGCGGACGCCTTTCTCCGAGGCGAGCCCCGAGCAGCCGGTCGTATGAATTCGCTCGTTTGCATTTGCGCGGCCGATAGGCCGCATATTCGCTTGCAAAAGTGAGCGATTTCGCGAGGGTGAGTATCGTGGCGAGTGCGCGACGTTTCTGACACAAAGGGGCAGCGTCGTCTCCCCTTTTCTCGCTCTCGTCTCGTGTCGTCAACGAGAGACACAATTCTCTCTCTCTCTCTCTCTCTCTCTCTCTCTCTCTCTCTCTCTCTCGAGTATCCCGTTCTAATTCCGTCCGTGCGCCGTTCTAATTTTTGCGCGAGCGCACGTCTAACAGGTGACTAGAGAGAGCCCCGCACAGGCGTGACTTGAAAAATATCGAGATAATTAGAAGCGAGCGCGGAGAAGCGTCGCGGCGCCGTTCGCAGCACATTTTTCCGCGGTGACAACCTGCCATACTCGGCACAGCCGTACTCGACCGAACCGTAAATAACGGCTCTCGACGCTGCTACTATTCATCGTTTACGCCGTCATGCCCCCCCCCCCTCTCTCTCTCTCTCTCTCTCTCGCGGCGTCATCGAGCCACGGCCGGCCGAGAAGCGAAATTTTCCCGTCGATATAGCACTGCGAAGCAGCCTAATGGCGTCGTGGCGGTTGAACGCAAGTGCAACGATTTCATCGGGAGGACAAGCGTGGCTGGCTGGCTGGCTGGCTGGCTGGCAGGGTGGCTAGACAGGGTAGGGCGAGGGGCCGGGTCGACGAGGGGTAACGCGGAAACCGAAGGACGAGGAGTCGAGGGACAGGGGGATGGCGGCTTGAAGATATACAGCGCACGGTCGTCTCCGATCGAGCTATCAAATTGTCGCAGTGCGGTAGTGGTGTAGGCAGAGGTTTAGTCAGCCGGTCGGCCAGCCTGACTAGGTGCGGGGCGCGTCTACTGTCAGCAGCGCGGAAAGAGCGAAAGAGAGCGAACATCGAAAGGGGGTGGTTGATGGGGACGCGAGGGAGGGTAACGTGAGTGGCTACCAGAGAATCGTCGCTTACGATCGCAGCTTGTTTCCGTCGATCTTCCTCTCTTCGACGGCATTCCACGGCTCTCTCTGACAATTCATCCGCTCTCTCTCTCTCTCTCTCTCTCTCTCTCTCTCTCTCTCTCTCTCTCTCTCTCTCTCTCTCTCTCGCTCCTCCCCTCTCCCCCCTCTCTCTCTCTCTCTCTCTCTCTCTTTCTCTTCCTCTCTCGTCGTTTCCGTTACCGCACCCTGTCCGCTCTCTCCTCCGCGTCTCCTTCGCCACTTCCATCTCTTTCCACGCCCCAGGTACTGCCTGCACGAGTCTGCCTCCTTCTTGTCCTCCATTCCCGTCGCTCTTTCCTCCAATCTCCACTCTATTCCTCTCCTCTCGAGCCTCTCCACTCGACTCCCAAATACTGCAATTTCAGCCTTGTCGCCACTACGGCACTTCAACTACGAAATGATAAATTCCTAGCCCGTCTGCCCTGCCTCTGGTCCCGTCGTCCCTGTCCCTCCTCCGTCGCGACTCCTCGTCCCTCGTGGCCGCGCTGCGCGCGCGCGCGCGCGCGCGCGCGCGCCGCGTCGTCCCCGTTTTGTCGGCAACCACTTCGTGTTTCTAGCGTGGTTAATCTCGTTCGCTCAATCGACTCGATTGACTAAATTACTGCCTTCATAACGACGTTCTGTGCGCGCTTCTGTTGCCTCGGGACGAGAGGCCGCTATTGTCACACGATGATCGAATTGCACGTAAGCTTTTTGTCGTTTCCGGAACTAGCGACGCGGTAAACAACACGACGAACCCCCCTCGGCCTTTGACGCGAGACCGCTTCATCCGTGTAGAAACCTCTTTCGCTCGCGTGTCGCACGTGTACGACTATATACGGCAACGATTTCCCAGCCGTTGAAAAAGGCGAGACTCTGCCTTTCGACATGGCTGGGTATGCTTTGTGACAACGAACGCGTTACTTCGCAACCAGAACCAACCTCGCGAGTACTCGCGATAGACACGAACCGCGCGCTTTGTGAAGGAAGAAAAATTAAAAAAAGGAGGAAAGGTGGAGGGGCGGGGGGCAGAGGGGAGAGACTCGCTCAGTACCTTTAGGGAAGATATACGCAAACTGCCGAAACTTTGATCTCCTCTGGCCTCCTCCCGTGCTTGTTCGACGAGTTTAATCGGCGGGCTCGCTAGCTCGATAGGCGAATCGAGGTTAAACGAAGCTCCGTCCTCGAACGAACAGTCGAAACTTCCGGGTAAACAGAGAATGGGCCGGAGGTTCCCATTTGGATCGATTAACCGATATAGTGTGTGTGTGTGTGTGTGTGTGTGTGTCGTGCACGCGGTGCAAGAGGAGAGAGCGAAAAGGGACAATTCGAAAGGACATAAGGCGTTAGGGGGAATCGAGAGAGTGGAAGAGAAGAGAGCGAGAGGAGGGGGTGGCGGGGAGAGTAAGGGCACGGGCGCGAGCAGCAGCGGGCTCTCGTAAGGACGAAGAAATACGCGAGAATCGGGAAGGGAACAGGGGCGAATGTCTAGTTAATACCGGCGGCGCGTAGAGCAGCGCGGAATCCCGTTTGTAGCTAGCCGTTTTCAGAAAGCCCATTAACCCATTTGCTGCTTGTTTGCTCGGGGCACTCTGTGTCACCGATATGTACCCTGAATTCGCACTCGTCGAATACCGTGCCGCGCTTAGCTACGTGCTACTGCTATGAAACTATTAAGCCGCCGGACGATGATCGCGCTCGTATCTCGCGGCTCGGTTTCATTAGACTGGCGTCAAGCGCAAATATTTGTCGAAAACTCAAGAAGCAATAAGATCTGTCGCGCCGCCGCCGCCGCCGTCGTCGAGCTCGGGGGAGAGAAATCGGCAGCGGGCGAAGCGGTGTGCGAATGTACTCGAATAAATGAGACAATGATCGCTGAAGTGGACATCTCCCGACGCTCCTATTCCAGTGTAATATTAAGAAAACTTAGCGCGTCCCTAAAATATCGATTGAATATATGACGAATTTTCGAGGGAGGGGGAGGAGAGCGTCTGTTTTTCTGTTTTTTTTCTTATTATTAGTCGCGCGAGCGGTTTCTTTAATTTTAAAAGCCCTCTTCCATTGTGCGCGCGTAGCTGCTCGTTGCGAAAGTTCTGATTGAGATTTTTTATTTCTTCGACGGCCGAGTGCTCGATGATGCGCGGATCTCTGCGGTTCCGAAACTTTTGCTCTTCGGGAAGATTGTCGGCGGTGTAATAAATAAACGTCCGTCAGCGCGCCGAGACACGTTGCGGTCGATGTGCGCGTTCTAATGAAGAAAAATGGAGGCGTCTGCTCGATTCTTATCGCGATATCACACTCGCGCCAACGCGCGCGATTCCGAACGTAACGAGAATCCGCATAATGCGCCGTCTCCTGATCGATATTTCTGCCGAGAAATAGTTCCCATACACCTCTTTATATCGCAGCCAATACCGCCGCGGCGCTTCGGCTCGTACGGAGGCTCGCGAGCCAAGGGCAAGTTCTTCACGCGCGTCTGTATATCTCGCGCGCGGGGCGTAAGTTGTGGAAAATTTAGTGAGCCCCCTGTGAGACGACAAATCTACTTTTCATGCGCCGGCAAGACGGAAATGTATCGCGGCGCTGGAGAAATCTGACTTTTGAAATTCCGCCAACGGTCTCGCCATAAATTCGGCGAGTGTGCCTGATATATTTATAGATACACGGGTAACGCGTGCAGGATTGCGCGAATCCGTATCACGCACTAAAGTTATTCTCGTAACAAGTTTGCGTTCAATAAGTCAGACATACATTCTGATTCACGGTGCATCCGCGCGCGCGCTACCCATGGATTTCATTGTACCACAGATGTGTATGTATTATTATGGTAACACGCCATCACACACGGGCGAGTGTGACGAGTACCAGCACCGCGTGATGCGAAGTCACCGTATAGCGCGTAAAATGGGTGCTCGTGGAATCGTACGTGGCACGGCATATTTTTATTAGCGACACACGCGAACACGGGATATATACAGGAAGGCCCCGCGGGAAGTTTCTGAAACTAATCAGCTTCTCGAATGTATTCAGTTACTAGAGACTTAGAAGAGACTTAAAAATCACGTTGAAAGGAGGAAACTCTGCAGCTTTTTAATAGGTATATTTTTAATAAATTTTTTTGATGAATAAACTGTAAAAAAATGCTGGCGTGTCAGTTTATTTTGTTGATGTTTGTTGATGAGAAATGACGAAACAACATGCACAATAATCGAATATGCTGGTGATAAACATTTTTGAAGTGCGCATCATCTGATCATTTCCAAAAACATGTGCAGAAGTATACAGAATTCAATTCTTTCACAGCGACAGATAAATTCCTTTTGCCGAGATCGCAGCCCATGCCGTTATTTTTGGTGGATGTAAAAATTTGGCCAGAGAAACGTTTGGATTCTCCGACTTCCAAAATGTCGATAATTTTCCTGACTCACAGAATCATTTAGCCAGAAATGTGCTTCGTTCTTGTGAATTATCAATTTTTCATCAAGGTCTCCATCTTCAAACATTGCATTTATTCTCTTGCAAAATCCCACACGTTTCGTCATGGCGCGGCAATGTTGCGAGTTTTCATCCTCGAGAGGTTACTCTTTTCGCCCGATGCGATCGCGTCCGTTTCTACTTTTCCCCATGACATAACACGTATTCTATAATCGAGGGTCCTGGCGAGGAGAGAGATCCTGCCGTTACTTACATCTAATATCTCTTAATATCCTCGGCCGATCCCGATCAATTCTGTGATAAATATCGACACGGAGTGTAACCACCACGTATAGGAAAGGACGTTGGCCACGAGAAGAGGGCGAGCAGAGAGATTTTTTCATGCAAGGGGGACAGGGCGCGACAGAACGGTGGGGGATGAGCAAACGGAGAAGCCCGGAGGGTGATTCTGTCAGGCCGCCTCCATCAATCTTCGGCAAAGAGATGACGCTAATACCCACGAGGAAACGTCTCCGTGGTTCCTTTATCCATAGAGCGTCCTGTATTGTGCATTAGGGTGTACGCCATCTGGATAAAACACGGCCCGATTCCGGATTCGATTTGCGGACGCGTGAATTTATTCGCATACAGCCGCGAGGAGCCAGCGAAAGACAGAGAGAGAGAGAGAGAGAGAGTTAAATTCGCGATTGACGGACCGACACGACTTTTTTCCTTCTCACGCGCGCGCGCGCGCTTTCGTGCGTTAGATATTATTCGATTTAATCATTCGTAGTTACGAGCATATAATTGAGGAGCTCGCGTGAGGTCGACAGGAAGGAAACTTTCGGAGAAATCGTTTAAGCGCCGTCCCATGAAATTAAAAAAATCGCAAATGCTGCGATCTCGCGCGGAGGTAATGCGCGCCGGGTAGTCGCGGCATGAAAGACGGCTACTGCAGAAAAATGGACTTTTCAACTTATTACTCCTAGAAGAGCAGATTACCCTTGATTGCGCTCGCCCGAGCACCCGTCATGAAACGCGCCCGCGCTCCGGAGACAGAAGCGAACGGAGAGGGAGAGACAGAGAGAGAGAGAGAGAGAGAGAGCAAGAGTCGCCTATCGCGATTTATCAATTTCACGGGGACGAGGGAACTTTTTAAATTACATCGCGCTGATTAGCCTCGTCTTTCTCTCATTTCCCTTATCTCCTGTCTTCCTCTAACAGGCGCGCCCGGCTTCCTTTTCCGATCTTCCTGCCGGGTAATTTGCTCGGCGACGCGTCGCGGAGGCAATAATTATTATGCATCAAAGGGAGAGCGCGCGCCGATAATCGCCGGTTTATCGGTTTCGGCGAGATGCGACTCGCGACGATACGTCCGCGATACGTGTGCGATTCGCTCGACGAGCGTTCGTCGAGCTCTCGCCGCTGCGAAGAACAACGCGACGTCGGCTCGTTGCGCGCGAGAATTCTTCGCGGCGGTGGGCGCTCGGCGGAATAGAGGACGATATATTAATGCAACGACACGCGCTCTGACGGAATCATATTTCGGCGTGTACGAGGGATTTCTTGCTGTCGAGGGGAAATCATAAATCGTGCGAGACGGCGCCTCATACTCGACGGTAAGCTCGCAGATTCGCGTACTACGTTGTTGCGCATTTGTCTCGCGGGCGCGCGCGTGCGAGATTCGTTCGTCGTGATACTCAAATCTTAGCTGAGCGAGTTTTCGAGAAGCGTGTCTCGCCTCGCGGACGACGTCGCGCGCGATTATTCCTGTCCTTCTCTCCCCTTCGCTTCTCGGGCCTTCAGACTGTTGCGTCCGTGGAGAGTGCGTCGTGGAATTCTTTATCCTTCATAAACATGTTTGTGGATTTGTTTACGCAAAGCGACACGCGTAAGACACGCGTCCCGACGAGAGAGAGAGAGAGAGAGAGAGAGAGAGATAATTAGTGAGAACGAGACTGCGATTCGAGACGCGTTTTTGAACGTCCGCGCACACTCGTCGAACTTTGCGAAATCAACAGCGTGGTGGCTGTAAAATTCAAATCCGCTGGATGTTTTCACGTTCGTCCGAGAAATATCGCGCGAGCGCGCTTACCGATCCGGCCAGCCAGCCAGCCAGCCAGCCAGCCAGCCAGCCACTTCGGCAATTTTGCGACTGGGAAAGTCGTCGTTTCGCCGCGAGTTTCGCGGGTGTCATCGTCGTTGATCCGTCGTAAAGAAGTTCCCTTTAACGGCGCGTAATCGGCGGAATAACCAAAGGAAGGGTTTCCCCGGCGGATATAGACGCGCGGCGGTACCATTTACCGTGAAAGCTTTTGTTCGATTTCAAGTACCGTTCTCTGCGTTCTCTTTTACGTAGCCGGCCAACCCGATACTTTTATTCCGCGACGGCGCGGCGGGAGGGAAGCTGGTGGAATCAGATAAGTGAACCGCCGTCGAATGCGAAGCTGCGCGTCAGGCATCGCCGTTGGGTTTAAAACCGGCTTGCTCCGGCTCGTAAGGTTAAAACGATAGAAATCGGGCTCGCCGTGACGTGTGTGGGTAGAGTGTTGTGCAAATTCGCGACGCACCGATTGCGCAAAGCCGAAGAAAAATTCGCGAAAACGCGAATATTATTGATGATTTTTCTTCACTTGCAATTAGAGGCTGAGATCGAGTCTAAAATCAACTTGACGTTTCGAACGTTGCAGCCGTGATACATTAAAATTTGTGGTATTTCTTAACGACACGCTCTCTCTTAATGACGAGTTATCAATTTTGCACAGCCGAGTGGCACAAAAAGGAGCGTTTCACGAGTATTTCATATAATCCGACTTGAGCCTCCTCCTGACTCTTATTTAAACGGATTCGCTAAACTGTTGCGTCAATTAAAGCTGCGACTTATCTGCTCGAGCAACTCGGCGCGATTTCCTTCATATCTAGGTAATTAGATCACAGGATTGTACAATAAGTTGCTTGCCCGGCGCTAATTGCTACCGATTGACTCAGGAGACTCGATTAGAACGAATCTGCTCTTAGTCTCACCGAAAGAACTCTCACGTCGTCCGTCAACTGGATGTTCAGAAAAATTGTCAGCCTCTCTCGAGAGCTTCATTCTCTTTCAGCTTTAGCTTCTCTTCATAAAGCTTGAGCACCCAAGCAGTGTCGCGGTATCGCTGCTTCGTTTTCCAATTAAACCGTTGAATGATGATACCGCGTCTGTTAATCGCGTGTATTTCCTGCGACGTGTGTGTCTGCGCATTTATCAGGTGTTTTTCTCGTTTTATTCGAAGAAGGCGGAACAATATGCGGCTAGTACGCGCGACGTAAAGTGTTTATTTCAATATCACACTGTTATTTACTTGGAATGGGTGGCTTGTATTTTCCGTATGGAACGTGCCTCGTAGCTGGTTCCAAGGATCGTGAAAACCACGAAGCTTGATTACATTCCGCTGTATTTATGACACGGGATCCTCATTTTATTGAAGGGAAATCTCCCTCTCTTGCATTTCGTGGCATTTCAATAAAGATTGAGAACGAGAGAGGGAGCAAGAGAAAGAGAAAGAGAAAGAGAGAAAGAAAGAAAGAAAGAACACAGACATGTTTATAAATTTTGAAATATCATTTTCATCTTACATCGCTATGGTACTCTCTCTCTCTCTCTCTCTCTCTCTCTTGTTTTAATCAAGTTTACTTACTGATGGTCACACAATAACCCACTTTGATCGCATTTGCATATATTGCGCGCGTCGTCTGAAGCCAATGAAAAAATACCTCGCGTTTCTCGCGTATCAGAGGACAAAGGTGTAGACGTTCTAAGGCACAGATGAGGAGAGAAGGATAAAAGTGACGTAACGTATTATGCAAGATCCCAGATAAGGAAAAATGTGGAAGCGTCAGAGCGAAAGAGGGATGAATAGATAGACGGTGATGAAGGGGTGAGAGAGCGGGAGAAAGGGGGAGGGGTAGAGAGAGAGAGAGAGAGAGAGAGAATTCACGACGCATCGCAAGGTGACGGTGAAAGAGAGACAAGAGAGACAAGGGGCGCGCGCGACGCGCCTGGAGAGGATCAGGAAACGAAAAAAAGGAGGGACGGAGAAAAATTGGCTGCAGGTAACGGGATTAAGAGTGCTACTGCACGCCCGTTACCGGGATCATCCCGCAAGAAACTTTGCACTTGCCAACTTTTAATGCTGCGCCGCAGAATCCTATCCTGCCCGGCCGCTTCTTCCTGTCTCACCCTTTGGCATTTTCCACTACAACCCCCTGCTCCCCGCCTCCCCCTTTCTTCCTTCCCCGCGCGTTCCTTTCGCGCATACTTCTCGGCTCCCGGGGAATTTAGCTTAGAACGATTCTTGGTGTAAACTTTAGCCGTCGAGAGAGAGAGAGAGAGAGAGAGAGAGAGAGAAAGGGGGGGGAGGAGGGAGAGAAAGAGAGCGCGATAGCGACTCGATCTTTACAACGATGTGCGGCAAGTTCTCCTGCGCGAATATCGATGCGTCCTGTTTTTGCTCCGCCGAGACGCGCGCGCGCGCGCGCGCGCGACCGCCATCGTACGGATATTTTCAGATATTTCCTCCCCAAGTACTTTCACGGAAGCACTTTCGACGGATACGGGCGAAGGGTAAGGGTACTTTTGATAAGTGGCCGATTCTCGGAACTCTCTCGCGAGCAGACGCCTCGTCGCGAACGACGTAGCGTGAGTATAGGTGGGTGTAGGCGGGGGTAGATTGGGGTTGGAGGAATATTTCGCCGAATCGCGAGCCGATCTGAATGGCGAGCCGCGATTTATAGATCGATCATAAAGGAGGCGAGAGCTGTCGGGGAAGTTTTTGCGAACTCTCTCCTGCGCCTCTCGGAATGGCGCTCTTCCCGCGACTGCCGCTCCCGAGGCCCCGCGGTCGCAAGATGCGCCAGCAAATTCGATTCTAATCTCGATCTCGGCCGAGGACGAGGCTCTCTCTCTCTCTCTCTCTCTCTCTCTCTCTCTCTCTCTCTCTCTCTCTCTCTTTCTAAGCGTCTCTCCGGAGACTCGACTGACACCCCGGTCGACGGTTCTCGCCGCTGCGCTCCCGTTCCCGTTTCCTTTCTCTCTCTCTCTCTCTCTCTCTCTCTCTCTCTCTCTCTCTCTCTCTCTCTCTCTTTCTTCTGCTACATTGATAGGAACGGCTTTCGTTATCTCTCTGTCTCTCTCCTTGAGAAAGCACGAGGGCAAAGCACCACACGAAAAGGGGAGGCAGAAAGGGGAGGAAGAAAGAAAGAGAGGAAGGAAGGAAGGAAGGAAGGAAGGAAGGAAGGAAGGAAGGAAGGAAGGAAGGAAGGAAGGAAGAAAGAAACCGACGCGGCCAAACGGTCGTGTCGATGTGAAAATACTGCAGCGATCTTGGAAATGAGGTCGATACCCACCCCGGCGTCTCGGTATCCTCGATTCTGCCGACGATTTAGCTTCGCAATGGCTTCGTCGCGCCCGGGAAAAACGAAGAGATAACGTATAACCGTGCAGGCGAGGCGTTCCGCAGGAGTGAGATCGAGCAGCCCCGTGGAAGAGGCAGCAAACGACTCAATCACAACGGAATATATGCGTCCGAGAATTTTGTTATTTATTATTCCGCGTGCGCACACGTGTGACGCCGGGCGTGGCCGGGCTGCAACGTTCACGCGACAGACAGATGTCTGTCCATGCTGATTTCGCCGCGATACGCGATACGCGATACGCGCTAGGTACGTGCAGAGAGATATCCGCAAAATATTAGTCTGCGATTTTTCTTTCTTTTTTATTTTCTTCTCTCTCTCTCTCTCTCTCTCTCTCTCTCTCTCTCTCTCTTTCTGTTCTTTTTTCCCTTTTTTTTTCTGCCGCAATGCATCCATGCAGCGTGCAAAACCAATCAAGATGGATCGACAACGTCGCTGCGGAAAGCGGCGAGATAGCGTCGAACGCTATCCTGGAACGAATCCAACGCCTGGACAACGTCGCTCTTGAGTAGGCGGGAAAATGGCAGAAGTAAAAAAGATAGAAAAGAAAAAGAAGAAGAATGCAAAAAATGGTCCGGGTCGTTAAAAAATCGCGCCCCATTCGAGCCCCGTCTCCCGTCTGCTTTACGACGCGGCTGCCGTCGTATCGCAAAACTCGCGAAATATCCCCGCGAGTAGTTTCCTCGCTAGATCACCCGGCGAGCTATCTCGCCTCGAGACTTACATCCCCCATTAAAGATATTCGCGCATTCGTATTCGCGTGCTCGGGATGGGTTTAGCAAAAATGTAGCGAGCGCCGCGCGCGGTGGCACGCGGTGCCGAGGAAGACGTGCGAGATAACGGCTCTGTCGGACAATCTCCGGGCAGATGATCCGAAAAAGTACGATCCTCCGAGTCTGACGACAAAACGCCAGAGCGCGGCGATGGACTCGGCGCGGCGATCTCGTGCAAGTTTACAATAAGCGTCGCTTACGAGCCACGAAAACGGACGACGTGGAACAGTTTCACGACCATAATCCGCGGGGCGGGCGTATACGATCCTAGATAGGCTCCCTGGCCTTCTTACGATCCGGGGTCTATGGGCGAGGGATCTAAACAATCTCGCATCCCGCGCACGAGATCCTGGCCCGCGTAGGCAATAAAGCCCGGCTTTTGGTAGCTTTGCCTTTTACCCTAGCTAAAAAGCCACCGACTATTTCATCCAGCTTCGTTTTCCTTTACGTGCCTCGGCAGGTCATCGTCGAAATCTCGACTCGTTATGGTCCTATCTCTATTCTTTACGTCCCTCGCTCTCCCCCCCGCCCCCCGTGCACCTCGTCCTCTCTTCAGCCGCCGCCAGCGCCGCCGACGAGACCCGAGACGTCGTCTCCCCGTCTCGGAGGAATGTACAAAGACCGCCGAGATGTTGCTGCGAAATGATAATGATTTGAGAGCCTGGCTTATCGGTTTCCTCCTTATTACCGTCAGGGACGGAGATTTTATACGTAGGGAAACTGTATTGCGGCGGCCACTGCCGAGGGGCGGGGGCGAAGCAATGTGTCTCGCGACGAATGCGGCAGACGAGGGAATTTCTCTCCCTCCGTGAGCGAGAGAAAGAGGAGAGGAAAGGCTGCGGAAGCCTTGTTTGTGTGTCACGATAAAGAGAGGATATTTGACGAAAAGTCCCCGCACACGCATAACGCGAAATCTTTGCCGGCACGCGCGAGTCAATATAGACACAGAGTTGTCAATCGCAAACGGCATCATGAGTACACGAGTAACGCATAATCTCTTTGGTCGCGCCGTTTGAACGTTACCGAAATGATTTCTCGTCGACTTTGCAGTCGGTACACACGGCAGCTATGTGCATCGCATCGCGCGCTTACAGTCTCATTAGTTTTCATCGCGTCAACGCCGCACCATTCTGCAAAGTTACAAAACCCTTGAATGAAACGTCGGATATACTCCGCTTCAAATTATCCGGAAGATAAGATCCTGTATTTGCGCATATTCATAAGCGCATTTGTTTAAATTCTAACGCTCGCCTCGTAGGAGACGCCTCGCGCCGTGAACCGTGTCGCAAATTAAGTTCGCGCTAATTGTAAGAGGGGATAAAATGCAAATGAGCTCGCGAGCGCGCGAAGGAGAAGTGCGAAAGAATAAATCCCCGTTACCGTTGCACGCTACTCTTTTCGCGGATCCCGTACAGAATCCGCGAAAAGTCGTTCTGTTCCATTTGGTACAGTTTTTGTTCGATGAATATTCAATGCGAGAACCGTCGCGCCGCGCCGCGCCGCGCCGCGCCGCGCGTTAGCCGGCGAAATGAGATTTATTATCCCCGAAAACGCCGTGCGTTTATCTCGGCGCGTTTATCCGCAAATATTTATTCGATCCCGGCAATTCCTTCGGCCATCGCGGCCGTGCGGCGGGGGGCCCGTATTAACACGTAGCGGATCTTCGCGCCGAGCGTAAATCTACGGCGCGGCCGCGCGCGCCACAGCGCGGACTTACACGGACTCGCGCGCGACGTGACGAGGCGCGCAGCACGCAACGACAAAGACACAAAGGTATCATCCATCAAACTGTCCCGATGAATTCGCCCGTTGTGTGCACACGCGTATACACACACACACACATGTGTGTCCAAGCAGCCACACTCGAAACGCGCGCGCGTCCATCCCGCTTCTCTCATGTCGCAACATGTACGCGCGCCGCGCGCGCGTTCCGTGACATCGCTCGTTTCCTCCCACACGAAGGCCGGCGTGGTGATGGTGGTGATGGTGGATGCGGGCAAGATCGATCGATTGAAAGGAGGAAATGCTTCTGACGTCGCTCCTTGACCGCTCCGCCCAAGCCGCGGAGCTTTGTCATCCCTGCCAAGTGGAGTACTCTTGATATTAACTCGACACGTACCGTCCAGCGTCAGCATTGGCTCAGCCCTATTCGTTTTCGCAGGTTGCTGTTGTTGCCGTTATCGTTGTTATCGTTACGTTCCTTCGTAACCCGCGCCCTCCGTGCGTCGGTCATTTTTCCTCGCGACCCGCGATACGCGCACGCGCACGCGTATGAGACGGCACAATGGATCGCGTTTTTAATTAAAACCCTTCGCACACGGGCAAATTATTTCCACTGACCTCGCGATTCAATCTCGCCGGGAAACAGTTACCTCGAGTCCAATTGTATCGCAACCCTCCCGGAGTAACGTAAGATTCTTCTCAATGCCTACTTTTATCAGACAGAACTGCGCGCAATTCTGCGCAACTTCGATTTTCTTCGACACGTTAGTTCCTCCTCTCGTGTTATCTCCCGACATTTTTTGTGAGTCAATGTCCTGAGGTTCTTGCAGAGAATTAATTGCACCGGGGAGGGAATAATTCTCGTCGTCGGTCGTGCAATCGACGACTTTAGGCCTCGCCCCTTGTTTCATGCGCCGCAGAGAGACTATCGTGTTTCTTACAGATATTATCTTCGCCTCAGTTTTCACCTTCGTTCAATTTCCAGGAGTATCTGCCGCGCGACGATACGCCGTATCGTTAGCGCATCGTTTCCCCTCCCCCCTCCCCCCCCCCGGTGCGACAGCGATATGCGTCCCCTATGGATGTGCGTACGTTCGCGTTCGTTCGATCGCGAATCGAGAGCAACAGACACGTTGCTCGACGTTGGCGACGTTATCTGCGCGGAGCATGGCTTATAAATCATGAAATACACTCGTATAATTGTCGAATATTTGCTTATCTCAAATATGTCGAGGAAGAATCAAAATAATTGACTATTAAATAATTTTTTAAGTAGCGCTTTGTTGAACCTCGAAATATGGAGAATACGACGATAAGAGTATACCTGCAGCATTGAATTCGCGGAATTTCCAATAAAGCGGAATCAAAATTTCAAACGGGATATGAGCGAGTTCGCGCCGCGGGGCGCAATCGCGATCGTCCGTTCTTGCGCGTACTTTGCGAAACGGGGCGGAGACGGTTTTCGCGAAAACGACCCGGCGCGACGGTCCGTTTTCCCGCTTCGTTTACTTTTACGCGAGACCGCGAAGGATTTCTCGCAGCGCCTTCGCTCGTCGTGAACGAGCTGCTGGGGATGCGTTCGTCCATCACTTCGCGGCGTCGTTTCACCTTCCTTTTATTCTTCCTCCTTCTTCTCTCCTTGCGTATCGGCGGTGCACGCCAGAGCGCGACGTTGTTACATGTGTAACAACGTCGCTCTCTCTCTCGTTCTCTCTCTCTCTCTCTCTCTCTCTCTCTCTCTCTCTCTCTCTCGGCGCCTTGTGTGCGCCACGCGATGCCCTTCCCGTTCTACGGAGCTCGTAAGATCTCGTCGGGATTTACGAGGAACGAAAGGTGAGCTTCCATTTTCGCGGTGGCGCGAGGAGAATAGGCTTCGTACCTTGAAGTTGCAGGGGTATCGATTTCTCTAAGGACGCGCAGAAGAGACTCCTTCACGTCCCGTTGCTCGATACGAGCACGAGGGTGTACGCGGTTGCGCAACCGGATCCGCACCGTCGCCGGTGCAAATTTCGAGCGTCGCGTTTGCATGAAAAAGATCTCGCGTTCTCTCTTTGCAACAGTTCGATCTTCCTCGCGTTCCTTGAACCAGCGTATATATATATATATATATATATCTGTCTGTTAGATGGCGTGTATTTAAAGCGCGATCTAAAAACTCGGAATATCATTCTCCGAGTGCTCGACACCGACCAATCTTTCTTCACGCTTTCGCGCTTTTGAAATCTTGGAAAGTGCACTCTTGCTTGCTTGTCGCAAACGATAATTATTCTTTTCATGATCATCGCGTTTCCACGGACAGATGAACACTCGCGCAGATTGCAAAAACTGAAACGTCATTTTGTAGCGTGTCAACGCTGCCATTCGTCGACGTTTCCGTTGAACGCGAAATTTTACCGCGCGGCCGAACTGATTTCCAAGCGTCGTTCTAACCATCGCGCGATACTTGATTAGATATCGATCTTGCGCTGACGGGAGAGAAAGAGAGAGAGAGAGAGAGAGAGAGAGAGAGAGAGAGAGAGAGTTATGGGCGATAAAAGCAGCGCGAATCGCGATATTTGCCGTAACGAGCTGCGAACAAAACGGCGCGGCGCGTGACAGGCAAATCGAAAGCTTTGGCGCGAAATAATTTGTGTTCACGCGATGAATCACGCGGCGCACCGAGCGGCTGAAATTACGCGTTAAACAATAGCGCGTCGATAACTATAGGCTGTATGCCGAACGAAGTGGCCTGCATCTAATTAGCGTAATTAACTGGCTACGTCGTTTCAATGATTTCCTACCGTCTAGTCTACGCGCGATCAAATTATCATGACTCGTTTCACAAGGGAGAAAGAAAGAGAGAGAGAGAGAGAGAGAGAGAGAGAGAGGGAGAGAGAGAGACCGAACACGCGCGATATTAATTTTTCAATAGCTTATTTTGTCGTTTAAACACGCCCCACTTATCATCCCCTCACTCATTAACTGTTCATTCGAAAATTTGTCCGAAGTACGTCGAATATACACGAGGGGGCTAAACAAAGCGCGCCTATTTTCCCAAATGAAGACGCAAAATAAATGTAGGATGCCCTCGATTTTTTATTTCCGTCCTCCACGGAGTGGAGGATAAGCTTGAAGAATAGACGCGTCAACACCGGCGATAAGCGGACTAAGCGGGCTGCGAAATAATCGCGAAATAGGACGTCAATGTCGAGGCGTCAGCGAGAGAGCGCAGCGTACACGGGGCTCTCTCGACGCGGGTTCCGATGACATCACGCGCGGGTGCGCGGGACGCGCATCGTTTCGCGATTAATTTTAGCGCGGCGCGATACCGCGCCGCGCGCGCTATGTAGACACAGCGGCGGCGCGATCATTTTCCGTTTCCGGATGAATAGACGCGCGCACAAACACCCGCCGCGTGGATCATCAGCCCCGCTGCTCTTCGAGGCTCTCGTCGTTCCGCGCACACGCAAGCACCACCCAGCACCACTCGATCCGATGCCGCGCGCCCATCATCATAACCCATAAGTCACATGACGCGCGAGAGCTACACAGGCTCTGAAGCGAGCGTATCCGCTCGCGACACAGGTACGATACGAACGTAATCACGCTCGCAGCGCGACCGACACGGACTTGTGAAATCCCACGGCAGCCCGTCTCTCCGAGCGGGCGTTTCTCTTTCTGCCCGATATCTCATCCTTGCTCGTTCCGCGATATCGCGACGATTCTCGTTTCCCCGCTGATGATGGATGGCGCGATGCTGCGTTACGCGGCGAGCGAGCGAACCGGCCGAGCCTCGTGCTTTATAATCAGGTTTCGCGGAGCATCATTCATCGGACCGACGCGCGACGGCTGGACAGCTTCCAATTGGCTCATTAGCCGGATCCCAAAAGCAATCGTTTGTACGTATCATAGCCGCGCCGTTGCTGCAGCATTGCCCGCCCCCGCCGGCCCCGCCGTCTGCTTATCCGGTCCGCTCGAGGTCAGGACCGTACGTTAGTCGATTCTATCGTCTGTCGTTTCGTTCGAAGTTTCGCGCTCGCACCGCGTACGGACATCGGACGGACAGCGGGAGGGTTCGGCTAATTAGTGCCGTGCCGGCGTTGGAGGGTTAAACGCGCGACGCCTCTCTCTCTCTCTCTCTCTCTCTCGCGCCTCTTGCGACGTTAATAATGGAAATTAATAATCTCGGGCCCCCGCTCTCTCCCCCGCGACCGGGGACTCATTTTTCGTAATTTGCTCCGTTTCATTAGTAATCTAATGGATAAAATGGAATTTTATCTGCTTTTTATGGGCGAGGTAAGAGGTTCGTCGTTTCGGAGGTGCGTCCCGTCGCTGTCGCGAGAATCCGAGAGAGCGCCGCTATACGTCGCGTCGACTTAGCATCTGGCGGGAGGGAACGTACGTTTCGCCGCGATTGTCGCGAGTGAATCAAGTATCAAAAGTGGAAATCTCGTCTAGACCCGGCGGCGTCCGGGTATTTTAGTTTTATCGTGTCTCTTCCCCGCGAGACGTCATACGCGCGCGCGCGCACGCGCAGCTTTGACTGCGCGGGTAGCCCGCAGGGTTCACTCGATTTATGCCGCGACTTTATGGCTACGGGGCTCAGCCTGCGTACGCGAGTATCGTCAGCAAGAAGGATACGGACGGCGCGAGAGTCCAGGTTTCTCGATTCCGAAGATGGCCGTATTTCCGAACGAATGGCTCCCTCCCGAAAAGGGAAAGGAGAAACGGCAGGGACGTACACAGATTAGCTCGCGAGCCGGACTCTGTTTATGCGCTGCAGGAGTGATTCGACGGCTCAGTTCCTCCGACGAGACGGTGACGAGACTCCTTTGTCGCGTGGCGGGTTTCGTCGCGGGAGAGAAGAATGTATTAATAATAATTATTTATCAGGAGTGTGATTTTTTTAGTTTCGAAAGTTTTGCAAGAGGTGGATTCCAATCGCAGCTATTGTTTCTTAATGCCTTTTTAATACATCAACTCGCGATATTTCGTCGCGATCATTTGCCGATAATAGACCCATCCGATTATCACTTGCTCCGGTCGATGCAACATGTTCGAAAAGAGACACACACACTTTCATAACTTGGAACAAGTGCGAAAGTTTGTTGCGAAAATTGAACCAACTCCGAAGAAAAATCTTTTCTTCGCCGCGAAATCCATCTGATATTGCCAGAAATTGCCGGGGAAGAAGTTGTAAAGAACGACAAGGAAGGAAAATATTTTGATCAAGGTGCTCGTTCATTCAATCTTGTTTAAGCTTAAATCAGTTTTTGAGAAAAAAAAATTAAATCGCACTCCTGATACCAGGCCGCGATGTGATTTACACGACTTACGTAATACCCGTCGTAATTCTACCGCGGTCTCTCCAAGAGCCGGAACGCGAGAGGAAGGATCCGGTCAATAGCCGATCGCAGTTACATTTGATCGCGTATACATATATTTTCGTTTCATCGAACCTCTTCCGTCTCCCCGGGGACGCGCGACGGTCTCGGTTCAGTGCCTCGTCGATTCACCGCGAAGCTTTACGGCTTCTCGTGGTTTTAGGATTGCGTGCGCACGAGCGCGCGGTATGCGTAATATATGCGACACTGCGTCGCGCGGCATCGATAATTCATTACGCAGCGATAATCCGCGCGCGGCACCGCGCGCAACTGTTTGTTCATCAGAGAAACAGCGCAAATCGTATCGTCGCGACTAGGCTGCGACCATACGTGCTCTTTTAAGAGTATATGTACTTTTTTGTAAGGTGGTGAAAAGAGCACTCTCTACTTTTTACTCTTATCGTACTCTTTTTTTCGTAATGTTAATTGTACTTTGTCGATAATGACCAGAGAACAGACTTCGGTGACGTTTTCATCAGTCACAGCATTTGAGCGCCGCGAGCGCCAATACCGATTATGCGTGGAGGTTCTGCGCAACGGTGCTTCGCTAGTTACTACAAATCGTGCGGCACAATCGACTATAGTTAGGGCGCGTAGTGCGCTCTGGTGGTTGTGTGAGTGCGAAAAACGGCGCTGATGTCCGCTCTTTGGTAACGACAACAGTGAAAATCGAAATTGTTGAGCGATGTACGGAGTAGTGGAAAATATAATTATAAAATACCTTAGTAATATAATAAAATGTATGTGTTCGACTAATATTTCTCGGTTTATTCAGCACCCACTATGTTTTCTTTTAAATATTATACCTAGTAATTTACCCCATTGATCATCGTCCCAGATAAAACACAAAATCATTTTGACGTCAAAATGACATAATTTTTAGATTTAATATTATTTGACGTGTCACCTTGACTTAATACGTGTAATGATTTTGTGTTCTACTTACCGTGCTCTTTTGGGACCGTAATTAATACTCCTCTACACTTTTTTTTACCCGTATTTTACTCTTTCTTCATGATTGGGATATGGTCATCCTAGTCGCGCGACGTAACGCGACGCGCTCGCCCGATGTTTTCGTCAGATTCGAGATTGTCCGACGTGACTTTGCTCGGTTGCGTAACCATCAATCGGGAAGTTCCAATTTCGCGTTCCAAGACGCGCGAGTCTGCCGTCGCGAAAATTCATTATTTTGCCGCTGCGAAATCTTACCCCTCCTCCCGCCCGTATTCGTACATTAGCTCGCGTAATTAGATCTCGCGCGCCTGTGTACCTCACAATGGCCGACGTTGAACGACAACAATGCAAATTTGATTTACCAGTTTGCACGCTAAGCTACCATGTGATACGCGGCGACGTTCTTATAAGGATTTCACTGGTCGTCGCGCTTTAAATAATTACGATGCGATCCGCGTCGAATTGGCAGTCGTTTCATCTTGAGCATTCGTGCATTTTACGCGAAGGTGCCTCAACACCGAACCGAATTAAAATCGAACGGCGACGCGCACTCGGCTTCGCTGAAATTTAACAATTAATAAGAGTGAGGACGAAGGAGGAGGAATGAAGGAGAGAGACCCATCGGCGAGCGTGATAACAAATTAACAACACTCGGCTACCACGGGTAACACAAGAGGTCGCTCGTTCGCTCATTATTTACACGTCAATCGATATTAAACTCCTTGTTCCGCCGTCGCCTTGTCCCGGCCGAGCCCCGGCATCGATGATTGAAAGTTTAATCCGCCGCGCTTGGGCGAACGGCTCTGGAGGGGAAGCGCATTTTGTAATCCGCGTCCGGATCTGCCGCGGAACTTGGCCGGGTCTCGCGCGGGCTACGCAAACACGCGATGTGAACGGCCGGCGGGATGAACGAGACGGCCCTGCCGCGCTCATGATATTAAAACGCGGGGCAGGGCAACGCGAACGTGCACACGCACCTGGAGGGGGCCCGCACCGGGCCGCGCGTGACCACACAGGAGGATACGCAACTATATATACGCGATTGGTACGAATGTGTATCCGGTGGTCGGCCGGTTAGTCGACCGCGCGTCGAACCGTGAAATTACCCTCTCCGATCCCGGAATCCTGTTACAAGTCCCCCCCCCCCCCGCGCGGCCCCGTCGGCCGTCGCCCCTCTGCGATTTTATATCACGCTAGAAGGGTGTTGCGTCGCGGTCCTGATTATTATACATCGATGATCAGTGCCGTGGCGCTTCGTGTTTCCAAAGAGGCGCGAGAGCATACCACAAGCGGATTGCGTCAGAGTCGCATCGAGCATTGCCGGCGGATTCCGCAGGAGAGGTTAAGTTTCACACAGCGGCGCGTCCTCGCCGCGGTTTTTCCGCTCTTTTCTCGCGCGCGCGCGCGAAGATCCGAGGCTCTTCACACCGGTATTTCGCCGCGTCGCCGCCGTTGTTGTCTGTAACTCGCGAGCCGCGCGAGCGCGCGAATCGAGGTTGCCTATAAAATCGTTTCTCGATTCCGGGACGGCGTTGCGGAGCGACCTCGCGTCCTGACGGAGCTATTGTCGCGGCTGTTCACGGTGCTGTCTTCCACGAACCACTTGCTTCTCTCGTTCGCTGATGACAAACCGCGTGTTTGTCGGAGGCAAAAGTTGCAAAAGGATTCGTTTGATGCACAAAGTGTCTTGCGCATCACGTAGTCTGCATCCGTCGCTTATTTTCATGTTGATGTGTGTGTGTGTGTGTGTGTTGAAAAGCGAGATTATTATTTTCGCGGATAGAAAAGCCAGCTCACCGCGGAGACTCGAAGCACACAGAGGTGTGTCGGCTTTAAAATTCATGCTGCACGACGCGTCACGATGAAACAATCCTCGATGTCCCGTTAAATAATGTACACTTATCGTACGAGCGGTTTCCGCGGTCGCTTTGTTACACCTTCATCATTAATGCTAGTCGCTCGGGCTATTAGAAATTATTCGCGGTCTCTGAAGTGCCGTTTTCGTTGTCGTGCCGGGGTTCAATCCCGGCACGGATATAACCGAGCGATATTTTTCCGTGATCAGTGACGAGCTGCCTGTCGCAGGCATGTTTCGTTTGTTCAAGGGATAAATGATGGCGATCGCAATTTGATTTTTTGATTGGATCGCGCACGCTACTCGAACTAGTCAAATTTGTAAATTCCAGGCGCGGGAGGGTGGAGGCAGGAGGATGGCGGGAGAGAGGACGGCGTTCGCCATTCCGGCGGAGGCCAGAATGCGTCGATAAACCGCGTCGCGCCACTCGACCAAAAAAAAAGATGAGATCTTTTTGCAGCTGGAATTAGTGTCGGATATCGACTGTACCGCCGCTATTCATCAACAATGAGTTATTTGTTGTGACTTTATCTTTAGCTAGTGATTGACCGAATTGTAGCTCAAGCGTTCACGCGAGATAAACGCGCGCGCGCGTCAGAGAGAGAGAGAGAGAGAGAGAAATTATCTGATTGATCGTTGTTATGCGTATGCGCTGCGCCGCGTCCCGTCTATTCCCCGTCGTTCGGCGGCGAAAAATTAAATATGCAACATTTGGAGCATAGAAATTTTTTGACAACGACGCCTCTCCTCCTCGCTCCTCACTCGGGACGCGATAAAAATAATTCGAAATACGCGACGTCGCGTTTCGCTGGTCGGCCCAGTCGCGATTTCGCGCCGTCGTGCATCCATGCATTGTGTCGGGGCTGAAATTCGCGCGTAAGCCGAGGAAACGCAATAAAACCGTTCTTGGGCCTTTCTTCGGTTTCTCCGCGCGGGAGTATTTCCATTTACGAAGTAAGCTTCTCACTTTCCGGAATTAGCGAGCCGTACTCGAAGGTTTAATCCCGGAGGTGTTACGACGGAGGCGTATCCCTCAAGAAGTGTTTCGTAAGTGGATTCGTCCTAAACGCGGGTTTAATCGGCCATGTACTATTTTCGAAAACGAAATCTCGTAACTTTAAGGGCATTCCGTTTTAGACTCGGTGAAGTTGCGTTCTCTAGAGTTTAGTGGCAACGGCATGACAATAGTGGAGGAACGAGAACTTTTCTTAATGATATTCTCCCAGACATGAATTCCATTTACGATAATTGCATCGTACATAATCCTAAAAAATTATGTCTTTCTATATATATACGATTATTTGTTACTTGAGATAAGTCATATATTTAACGGAAAATTCAATTCGAGCTTTTATTCTCTCTCTCTCTCTCTCTCTCTCTCTCTCTCTCTCTCTCTCCCCCCCCCCCCTCCCCCCCGTCTACCTACACATGCAGCAAAGATCTATTTATGACTGGTGTGATTTGATTATGATAAAATATGATTTGTTCTTCGTGCTGTATGGCTTCAGGTTAACGCACTCGATTTACATGCGTGCATGCGCACGAGGTATATTTATCTTTCTCCCTTTCTCTCTAAGAGAGAAAACGTCCGAGGGGGTATGATTGTACATGCCGTCGTTCATATGTTGTGTGCGCAACTCGATACATGTATCAATTACTCGAAGATCCCTGCCTACAATCCGGCAACTCGCAACTCGCAACTCGCCGGGAAATCTCAGCTGGCGCGTATTTAAATGCAAATTGAAAATGGGTGCAGGTCAGCGTCTTTGCGACCCCGTTCGTTGTCGCTCGTGCAAGTTTCTCGCGCTACGGAGAATATCTGTTATACGATTATACGGAGAATATTTGTTATACTGATTATACGAAGAGAGTGCCAGGTTGCGTTCGTACGTGTGTGTGTGTGTGTGTTCTTGTCTCTCTCTCTCTCTCTCTCTCTCTCTCTCTCTCTCTCTCTCTCTCTCTCTCTCTCTCTCTCTCTCTCTCTCTCTCTCTCTCTCTCTCTCTCTCTCTCTCTCTCTCTCTCTCTCTCTCTCGTTCTCTCTATGCTAATCAGCACATACCCCCGATAATATTTCGGCGGAATGGGAAAATTCGATAGGGGAGTAACCGACGACGTGTCGTCGTTTGAAGTTGAATATACAGAGCTGATTTCCAAAAACTCGCGACGAACCGAACGGCATGCGGCGCCAACGAGCAAAAAATCACAGGAATCTCTTTGCTCTATTACTCCCCGAAATGAAATGTTGCGTTTTTTTATTTTCCCGTGGTTAATAACGACAGACGACTACGCAACTACGCGCCGCACGAATATAAATAAAAAAAGCAGAGAGAGGGAGAGAGAGAGAGAGAGAGAGAGAGAGAGAGAGAGAGAGAGGTCCCTTGATGCCACGCGCGTTGAATTATTAACTCGCTTTGTCTCGTTCGATTTTGGAAATATTTTTTGCAAAATATTGTTCGCAAATATTGACGCGAGCTAAACTAAAGCCGAACGCTTCCAGCGCGTCAGGTAACATCAGCAGCAACAGCCCGTCGGTATGTGTGCAGTTCACCGCCTGTGTGTGTGTGTGTGAGTGAGTGTATTCCATAGAATTAAAAATAAATTGTGTTTGGGGACAAATGTCGGAATTTTCTCTAGCGGCGCGTACGCACGCGGAACGTGCGCGTCCGCCGGTAATCTGCCGGATCTGGCCCTGTAATTTTTCGTGTGTGCGCCACCTTGCCGGCTATCGCGATCGATCGGCTAAATGCCTGTACCTGCTAATACCCCCGTCGGGCACGGCGCGAAAGTGTTCGCTTTAACTATACAAAAGCGAGCAGCCTCCGACACCTGGCAAATGTGTTCGGATGAAAATTCTATAATTGGATCGTCTGCTCGTTAGTCCCGAATCGACTTCCGTTAACGCCCGAAACGAGTGCGCGTACGTGTTTCGCGTGGCCGTCCAGAGTGCGGCAGGGAAAAAGAGCAAACGCGCAAAAAATGTGAACGGCATTTGGCACTGAGAGTGGGTGTGAGCGGAGGGCAGACAGAGAGAGGGGGATAGAGAGAGAGAGAGAGAGAGAGAGAGAGAGAGAGAGGGAGAGAGAGAGAGGGAGAGAGGGAGGGACAAAGGGAGCAAGAGAGAGAGAGAGAGAGAGAAGGAGGGAGGAGGAAGGAACGAGAACTGCGGTCGAGAAGGAGGAGAAGGTGGTGGAGAAAACCGCTTATTCAAATTGTACGATCAGCGGGGCCACCCACAGCGAGGCAAGTATTGCTTCTGGAGAGAGAGAGAGAGAGAGAGAGAGCGAATATTAGAAATTCAATGGCTAGCCGGTATTTGCATGGACGATCGATACGCCAATCACTGGAATTTATTAAAAAAGTATGGAGAGATTTCGTCCAATTAAGGAGCGCGATAGACGCGAATCGAGCCCGGGGCCCGAGGCGATTACAAGTTAATTATCTCGTTTAACTGCGCGGTTAAATGGACGGGCGAATGAAATTTTAGCAAGCCGTCGATTATCATAAATGGACTTGCGATTATCAGGACGAGCAGGTGCGTCGTTAATTCAGCTTTAACAGCCGAGTAACGCTCGTTAAAGACACTCGGCGCGCTCTGCGTTTTAATACTTTTTTAATAAAATAACATTGCGCGCGCGCGCGCGCGCGCGCGCGCACGCGCGATGTGCGAGTTCGCGCGCTCTCGGCCGCGGATGCGTACGCGTCCAGATTACACGCCTCAATTTTTTCGAATTCTTGCTATATTACGCGCGCTTGAAAACGGAATAAAGCAATTAGTAAATTTTTATGCGCAATCGAGCCCGTAAAGCCCCGCTTTCGCTTTGCGCGGACTCGCGCTAAAAGGTTTCTTTAATTATTGCTGATACCGGGAATGCGCGTAATGAAATGACGATTACGCATTCACGCTTTAGACGTAACTGACGTATTACTGATAATTTGTCGAATTCGTCACAATTATAATTTTATAATTTCGCGCGCGAAAGAACGAATTCTTTACCCTCGCGGGAACCTTCTCCTCCCTCGGCCTGCTCGGAATTTACTCGGATTATCCGCTTGTCACGCGAGCTTATCGCGACACGCTACGTGCGCAATTCGTGATTATATAATTATTAGTTACGTGACTAAAAGTAGCTAGCAGAGAATAATGGTTTCATTCGTGTAATAACTCGCGAGTAGCGAAACATTCGAGTAAACACGTATAATTCGGGACTTAAATGATGGATAACGCCTAACTGTCAAAATCATAATAACGCATCGCGTTAGAGAATATCCTGTGCATTTGCATAATCTGCATTAACCGTAGATAGCCGCAGGCCCCGAGTTCGACACTAAATCAATACAATTTTTGATGCACCGCGTATATCTCCAACTGTTGCGGAATTGACGGTCAGGTCTTCCGACTGGCGACATGGTCACACGCTCTCCGAGCTTAACTTAATTTTGGCTGGCGGAAAATTTGACATTTCACGTCCTCGCTGTTAAACACGGGGATAATGTTCGAAATGCATCGGCGAATAACAGAGTCAAACACGTTTCCTTATTTGACGCACCTTGCGGACGGAGTTGTAACTGAAGTTATTTAAACCGTTTCGCCTCATTCGCAGAAAATCGTATTCCCCGCGGCGATTTTGTCGCGGTCGGCTGGAAGACCGATGTTTATATTTGTTATATACTCTCTCTCTCTCTCTCTCTCTTTCTTTTAAATTATTTGCGACGCACTCTGTTAAATTATTTGCGATGCACGGAGCAAACCGATGTTGATACGATATTCCATAAAATTCCCACAACATTCCACAACGTCGTACGTCGGACAACTTTATTCGCGAGTATCGTGCGGACGCGACACAAACAACGCGGATACTCACTCCGACAAAGTCGGAGCGCGGCTTGCCTTTTCGAGATTTGCACGAACGTCAAGCCGTAGCGCCGAATGCCGGTGGCACTCCCTTATAATGGATTTCGGCAGACAGCTGCACAAAGGAAGTGGAAACGGGCCGTGTGTCGCGGGCGAGTGGGCGAGTTATTTGTTATTTCGCAATGAATCGCATCGATTTCTCGTCGATTATGACTCGCTTGTAAATCATGCCAGCCGGGACCACCGGCGGCGAGGCTAACCCAAGCCAGAACAAACTAACCAATCAACCAACCAACCAACCAACCAACCAACCAACCAACCAACTAAACAAACAACCAACCAACCAACTAACCCACCAACCAACCAGCCAGCCAACCGCCCAACCAACCAATCAGCCAGCCAGCCAGCCAGCCAGCCAGCCAGCTAGCGTCGCGTTACGACGCGGCCCATAAATCGCGAAATGAAATGAAAAGAGCGCGGTGCGAGACACGATGCGGGGGCGGGGACGCGCTCGCACCGCGCTTCGGTGAGACAACGAATTAAAAATAAAAAGGAAAGTTTGATGCGCCAGTTTTCCCCCAAACGAATTGCGGCGCACTACGCGCTCGCGCTCGACGGATATTCGCGGCGCGACTCGACCGCGCCTTTTCTCTTCTCCTCGCCGGTAACGACGGCGTTTAAGCACTGCGTGAGCGCTCGCCGGGAGTAAAAGGAATCGTTGTCGCTTTAAATATTCACACTCGTTTTTACCGCGTACACGCACGCTACGCGAGTGTCGAGCTGCCGACCTCGCCGCGGCAGATAGCCAAGTCCCATTTCGCCCTGGCGTGAGTAAGAAGCACGATTTTCATCGGGCACGCTGATGACGCGTCGGGAAATTGAAACGGAGTTCTTAGGAGCGGACGAGAGGAGATCCGCGAGAGATTGTTCCGCAATTGAAAATTTTAGCGTCAAGCGCAGTCTTATCTCGCGCTCGTCGAGACACTTTTAACGCGGGAGTGCGAACATTTGTACTTGTCGCGATTTTTAAGTCCCTGCCTCGGTAGCTTTTATTTGCCGAGTGCTTAGCTTATATTATCCTTGATACGAGCGAAACACGACGTATGTCGTCAAAGAAACCCGTTTCAAGATTAAGTCGTTAAGACTCTCGCAATAACCTGTTCTATAATCCAACAATAGTTTGTACGTGAATGGTGAGCAGCAAGATTTATCGCTCGCCGATATACTATCTATTGTTGGATTATCGAAGCTGTTATTGTGATTACTTTAGCGCCATGATCCATAACGGTCTTTCTTCGTGCGCGACTTATTGCTATATTAATAGCGGCGTGAGCGATAAATAACCAGATCTCCCTACGCAGCTTTAAAAGTTATCGTTTTATCGCGATTCTTTCGAATATTAAGAATATTAAGAATATTAAGAATAATTTTAAGTCAAAGTAATCTGACGTCGTCGAATTGTGGATTTTTTATTCTCTCTCTCTCTCTCTCTCTCTCTCTCTCTCTCTCTCTCTCTCTCTCTCTGGCCGCCCCTTTTTCTCTCTCTCTCTTCTCTCTATCGGTCGTTTTTAGTTCATTTGTATCAAATATCCGATATAACGTGCGCTGAGAATTCGCAGGCGAGTTTGCAGCGAAGGGATTGAAAATAACGTTCAAAATTAGAGTGCATTAATATCCACGGAAGCCGCTTTGAGGGATATTTTTCATTAGCCGGTACGGCGGTACGACCCCTCCGCAGGAAGTGCAGCCAGAAAATTCCGAAGCCGATCGATCGTCGGACGGAATAAGAGACGGACGGAGAAAAAAGGAGTAAAAGGGAGCCGGCCCCTATATATATGTATGTATATAACGTAAAATCCGATGCAGAGACGCGACGCGCATAACGAAGGCAATAGCTTATCTTGATTACTTTTAACCTGAAACTTGTCTTCCTCGTGCTTCAAGGGGGCTCTTACCGGTCGTTCTATCACCCGCCGCTATTCATTCTTCGTTTGCTCATGCAAGCTATCCCTTTATTGGGAATACTTCCCTTATTAGGAACTTCCACGACGCGACATTTGTTCTAGGATATTTTCGACAAGATAAAGAAACAAAAAAGACGGGAAAGAGGATGAAAGGGGACAAGTAGCGCATCTCGATACGCGTGGCATCCGCCACGGGATTTCGAAGACATACGGCGGGGATACATCGGGGCTACAGCGGGCCTCGAAACGGTCGAGTAATCAAAAGACACGGAACGTTTTGTTTTGTTTTCCTCGTAAATACTCCGGACGTCGTCTTTTCACGTTACACACTACAATATGTGCTCGCCGTTTATTTTCTCTCTCGCGTTACCGAACGTTACATTTGCCCGGAATGAAAATAAATGTTACTGCCGAAACATTGCGCGCGATATTTCTATGCCTCTCGACGCGAGCGAATTGCTATTTTGATAATTTATATTTGTATCCATTACGTCTTTCGCAACGGTAAACAATGTCCGCGCGGACGCGCGCCGAAGCGCCGGAAAAAGGGCAGTCCATTTTATTCGCCGCGCGCGCCACGCCGGCCGAATAAAAAATAACGGACGCGATCTCGTCGACGGGGACTCGGCCCCCGTGACGATTACGCACCTCGTCTCGGAGATGTACTCCGCGAATAAACTGCTCACTGATTACCGCTGCCGTCTCTCGATTGATGTCTTCGCTTTTTTACGATAACTGTAAAATTGAGTCGCCGAGGGAATACGCCGATGCTTTCCGAACTTGTACAGCGTTTCCCGGGGCTATTTTATGCGCTTGGGATAGGGTGCTATGCGGGCATGAGGTTGACGGGAAGAGCGCAGTGAAAAGGGTTGAAGATGGTAGCTCCTAAGGGTAGTGACAGGTGACTGATGATACCTCTCCGAGTCCGCAACTACATTCGGGAGTACGCATCAGGATCGTAGCGCGCTCTTCGATCAAATGTGTCCCTCTCGTGCGTTAGTGTCGGGGAGAATTTCGACCCGCGGTAAAATCCTCCCTTCCTCCTCCCTCTCTCTGTCCTTCTCCCTCTTTGTGTCAATTCAACACAACTACCTACGCTCCTCTCTCGACTTCTTTTCTTTCCCGTACTATCATGATGCGATCAAAATCAAATTGTCTGGCTATGTATCCCGCGAGAGGAGAGGAGAGAGAGAGAGAGAGAGAGAGAGAGAGAGAGAGAGAGAGAGAGAGAGAGAGGGAGTTCTGGTACAGCAAAATTTCATTTCACGGAATATCGACGCGTAACAATCGATATCCGTATAAAAAGGATGCGCCCTCGAATCTCCCCTTTGTCTCTGTGTTTTCAGCATTGATTAGGCGACGAGCGTGGAATGCACGCGATTAATATCGATTACGCGCTTGTATTTCAATTTCCCATGGAACCAACGACACGTACCATTTTCCATTCGTGACGACGTGACGAACGTGTTAAGACCGGTTTACGTCAGCAATACTAATAACTTGTGTTCGTGGCAACATTACGTGTTGTAAACTATTGTAAAGTTGCTGAAAATTATTGTTCTTGACAGGTTATTAAAAGAAGGTTATTGAAGCAAATTAATCACGTTTTACCTGTTACCTGTTTAGTTTGGAAGAAGTGTCAATAATATCTGTTTTCAATATTTTGCGGAAATTAAGTATCATTGACAAAAGTTAATAATTTTGTTAACATACAGATAACTTTGTTACCAACGGCATGGATAATATTATTCACGGTAAATCTTGTTACTGTAGTTTACAGTAGATTTTATTACTCTACATATGTATATCGATATAATACTGTTAAAAACGTATATTATTAGCAATTTCGTTGCTGATTTTATGATAACGGGCTTTTACGATTCTTTTGTCATTAACATTTGTGTACTTCATATTTCATATTGTTAAAAGTATATATTTTATCAGAAAGATATCGAGTAAATTGTTTTCCGAGGGGAACACAATTTTGCTGAAATTTCTTCCGTTGCTAGCTTTTTAATCGTGTAACAGAGTGTCTAAAAACAAAATACTCGCAATTTCATAATTGTATGTAAATTGACGCAAATTGGATTACGCGAGGGAATAGTTAATTGACTATTCAACGTGCACACATGTTTGACGGTCAAGTAATACGATATATATATGTGTGTGTGTGTGTGTGTGTACATGTGGAAGTTGATATAGTTATAAGTAGTCTGGGGTGAGATTCATGATCACAGAAGCGCACGCTCTCTTTTTTGCTCTGAATAATTTACGTTGGGATGGTAACGTGTGCGTGTTACATGGGAAAGACATTACGGAGATGAGACTGGGGTGGACATTTGATGTCTACACGGCGCTTCTGCACGGCTGATTGGTTATTGCTTAACACCGTTTCACGCAACAGTAGGTTCGATCGTCTCGTTACGCTATCGGAGCGAGGCGACATCCTGGAAGGCACCCACAGAGTGAAGCATTAAAAATACTAACTGGATTTTCTACACCACCATACCGTCGAACATGAGAGAAGGTGTCGGACCGCGCTGAATATTTGTTAGTCTAACCAAGGCTAACGTAGTAGCACATACGTTAAACAAATATAATAATATATATAATGTGACGTATACTGAGAAAATTTATCAAGTCATTTTTAAACGCTGAATTTGATTTGTGGTACACAGCAGCGAATTTAACTTTGTTACTTACGCACTACCCTCGAAAATTAAACTAGAAAGAAACGTAATTCTCACACGCATTCGCTTGTAAAATTCACGAGCTGCTCTTCCAACAAATTCCGGCCCCGACAAATAATGCAACGCGATGTCACCGCGTGCTGCGAAAAAATACGCGACATATATCCTTCCGTTTCGGCCTTTAATTTCCGTTTTTAGTCTCCAACACTTACGTGTTGAGAGAAACATTGAATAACAACATCCGGATGTGTAGTTTGTGCGTTAAACAAATGCTCGCCGCGTGAGATACCTCCTCTCTCGAGCGAGGCGCCCCCGCGGCGAAGGTGCGGCTTCCCGGCTTGACCTTCGCGGCGGATGAAAACCATCGGAGCAGCGTCCTCGGTGAAGATCATGTCGATATATACGCGCGCGTCATTACACGATACGATCGCGCGAAATAACTTTTGTCCGTCCGTCGCGCGCGAAGATGAGCTCTCCTCGTCATTAGCCACTACGGGCAGCAGCGAGCATTTTGCATCGCGCGTCGCAACGTCAAGCTGATTATGTCCCGCGTCAGCGGCATGAGCGAGACCGTAATTGGGGACCGCGTTATCCGGTCAATCGTGAACGCCCGCCACGACGCATTTTTAGCGCAAATCAACGAGCAGCCACAGCTGGCCATCCTGGTGGAATCGCGAGCCTCCCGTGACGCGCGAGGATCCGCCCCGAGCCGAGCCGAGCCGAGCTTTAAACGTGAGGGATGACGTTTGACGTGCGCGCGAGCGAGAGATGCGCGACGTCCTATTGGTTATTGCTTAATGCTGTTTCACTTGCGACGATCTCGATATGCGGTTTCGCTATGCGAAATATAGCGCTCCATTCATCGAACGTGAGGCTCTTTCGACGCGTCGTCGATGATGAATCTGCCGGCGGTTTGACGACGATTGAAACACGCTGCTCGTCCCGTCGTGGCAACACTCCTCCGCAGATTTATCTCGATGCAGGATGGCGAGTGAATTTTAAAGCATATATTAAAGCATATATTAAAGCGGGAACACTTATTAACTATCTTTTAGATTTGTCAATTTTTACTAATTATGATGTAATATAATTGTCTTTAATCCCTGTATATTTCTTAATATTCGATGAAATCAGGGTCGAAAATTGACGAATGCGAATGCGAAGGGTGGTGCCGCCGATTCTTGGTTCAGTCTGACAGTTAACAGTGCCAAAACGTTGACGTGTGTACCTGTTTTTTTGTATTCAGAAGTAGGACTGCGCTCGCGATTTTCCGTCGCGTCGCGTGTGTCGGCTCCTTCTTGGTATCCGTTTCGGATGTAAATAAGACATTATTCAGATCGCGCAGATATTCTCCGAATCCTGTTTACGGCAGCAGATCGGTCAGTGAGACTAGCGAGATAAATCTGAATGCGTTTCGAGAGATCGAATTGAGGATGAATGTCGCTCGCGTATTTCAAGCGGATTTCAAGCGACTTTTAGTTCGAGGTTCGCGGAGAAAGGTGGCGCGCTCCGATCGTCCTTCTCGAGTTTTCGCGCCGCCGCACAGTGTTGCGAAACCTCCAAATAGTGACCGTAAATCAATTGTCGCTATAATGTTTCAACTATAGTTGAATGAAAAGCATACTATATTGTAAATACTAGTACTTTGTCACTGAAACAACATGTTTTCTAATTTTATTATTTTATTCTTTACTTTTTTGTTTTTCATTTTTTTTTTGTTTTTTATTTTCTGGTTTTTTTATTTTCTTTTTTAGTTTTTATCTTCTGCTTTTTACTTCATATAACTATCAACTAAACAAAATATTTAATATAACTATTCATCATTCGAAACTGTATATGCTACAACTGGATTTGCAAGCGATTCAATAATTTCTTTAGGGAAGGGTTCGGCTCTTTTATCTGAAACTTTTTTAAAGACAAAATGATGGGATCTGAGGAAAGAAGAAGTCTTTTCTTCGAATCTTCATTCGTCGCAATTCTCGAGTTTTTTCTTGTATGATACTCTCTCATATCTCTCTACAGTCTTTATTTTTACTATTGTTTACTACATTATTTAATTAGAGCTGAAACATTATCGTTAATTATTATATTTGTAGCTAACATTAGCAAAATTAACTAGAATAAAGAATTTTGACAGAGGATATAATTTTTGTGTTGTGAACAATATTACCTGCGATAGACAGCGTCTGACCGTAAGCGCACTGAAGCGCAAACTCTGCTCATAGAATTTATCATATTTTTGTAAGCGCTGGATATCGCTCTCTCTCTCTCTCTACCTTTGCATAAGGATTAATAGATATTTTATCTTTATTTCCACAAAGTTGCAACATGGTGCGAAATGATGCATTTTTTATATATCACGATATAAGCGATTAACTGTATATTAAAAGTGAGTCCTAATTTTTATCGTATATACTTATAACTTTCTAATATACTCTTTATTGGAAATAAAACCACACAGATGAGGTATTAGACAGGGAACATCATTTTCATGTTAAAACATTGTTTCAACGCGAAATCAGTTATATCATCTGGAGGGGTTGTATGACCCAGCTATTCTGTACTTGGCATCGCGTGTACATTTGAATTCACTTATCTTCCTGATACAATTGGATTTCATCAAAATGTTACTACAACTTATGAATTTGGACCTTTTAGAAAATATATCGAAAACGGGAGTCGGCGAAAATTTCGCTTTTTATTTTTCCCTATTTTGGCCATGTTTAGCGATTTCTGCAACACTGTGCGCCGGTGGGCATCGCGTTCGGTCGGCTCGGATTGGTCGATGAACGCCAAATGTTTACACGCACGCGTGCGCGCCGATTAATCCGCTCGATCGGGATCGAACGTGTTTTTCGTTGTCCGCGACTTACGTCAATCTCGGTTCGTTGTACTCGCGTTCGGCTCGTGTGGATCGCAACATATCCGCGTCGCATCGTCCCGTGGGTATTACTCGCGATCACGAGCGTGATCGAGTCGTTACGAGACATGCAACATGCATGTAACGGAAGAAACATGGCGGAATTGGAGTCGCTCGTCGCTGATCGATGACGGTGAGTGGTCGAATCACTTATCTGCGTTCGTTTTCACCGCTATCTCTCCGTTCCTCCTCCGCGCGTATTTGCTCTCTCTCTCTCTCCCGCGCGCATAGTCGCGCTTTTGACAAGATTTCCAATATCGCGATTTTAACCCCTTCCGTGGCACGGACGCATCGGTGCGTCCAGCCAAAACCGTGCCGTAAGTGGCACGGTTAAACATTTAGATTGAATTTCTATATTTTGATACCTCAAATTCGGCTTCAGCGACCGAAAAGACTGAAGTATACAAATTATTGAAAAAATCCGCCCCGTCGTTTCTTGTGGGCCGGTTTCAGGGGGATTTTACTGAATTTTGCTCTGCCACGGAAACGGGGTTAACCCTCCATTTTGTTCAGATCCTCCTGTATCCTCCGATACTCTGTGCGTACTTTTCAGCCTACTTCATCATCGTTGCACACTCGTATCGAATTGTGCGTAACGATATAATGAAATTTCTTTCGTTTGTGTTACAGATCACTGTGATAGGTAGATCTCGTCGAAGATGGTACGCAACAGTGGAAGAGTGCTACATTTTATTCCTACGCAGCATCTGCGGTGAGTAGTAGTTGTAATAGTTTATGCCCGCGCAGCGATGCTCAAGCGTCGCAACGATCTGCGCTTCACCTCGCGCTATGCATTTCCATATTGTTTTCTCTCTCTCTCTCTCTCTCTCTCTCGCATGCTGCGTTAAGGCGAAAAGCGTAAGGAGGAGTGAGATAAGATGGAAAGAAAAACCATGAGATCACGAGCGAGTCGAGAAGAGGAGAGCATATTCCGCCAGGGTGGTCGTTTCGCCACTCAGCATTTCCGTGCCTCCGCTGCAAATAAGTGGAGCCACACGTACACACGTACACACGTACGCGCGCGCGCGCGTATTGCACGAGTAATAACTTTTGTGGGCAAGTAGGGTGAAGTTTATTGTTGCCGAGTCGACGTTTGTAGTGAAAACTGATTTCGGTCTCTCGCCGTTGCATTGTTATGTTAAAGCGCAGCTTTCATATCGAGAAATACATTGAAAAAGGTAAGAAAATTAGCTCTCCAGGGGGGAGCTGGAGAAAGGGATCGCGGCTTGTCACGTTACGCATTGATCGCCGGCAAAACCGGGAATTTACACGTTATTTGCATAATATACTGTAACCGCGAAGTACAAAGCATATTCCCGTCAGCTTCTCCGTACCTGTATTATCGACAATGCAACATTCATGTCGAATTTTTTTAGACGTGTGCATGTGTACGCGCCATCGTGCTCGCGTACGTGGGCGGATATTTAAATAAAATATGTCAAAGCGCACACACACATACACATATCGCGGCACGAGAGAGTACGAGTTTTTACGGGCAATGTAAATTACGTCAATCTATTCGCCCGTGGCAAATTTACGATCGACCGCACGCATTTGATTCGGATGCGGAGACATTTGTACTTTTCACAATTTTCTCCAACAAACACGTTATAAATCGCGCATGAGAGAGAGAGAGAGAGAGAATCGATATTTTTCTTATCCTCCGATGCGACGTATCTGTTTGTAAAATTTTATTTAATAATTAAGTAATGCCGCACGATAATACCTTAAGTTATATAAATATGCTTGAAAAAGTATTCGCAAATTACGCAAATTACGGCGAAGCACACAGTAGATTTAAAATTATATCTGCTTCAAAAATTAAATTGAAGCAATTAAAAGTTAAATGATTCGCGGGATTGCGCTACGGAAGAACTATTTCGGTTTTTGCAAAAAAGATTCAGGCGAAAACGCGCGCGCGCGCGCGCGACATTATTCAGAAGTGTCGACGCATATTTCATCGTACTGCAAAGTCTCCTCCGCGCAATAATTTTTCATACTCCCGCGTGCTCTATTACCTTCCAGAAGCTCTCTCGCGCAGTTTTTGTTAAGTCGCAACCTACGCGGCAGTATTGTGTCACGGACGGGGAAGAGAGTGCGAAGTAATTTCACTGTTGGCGCCTATTAAGTAGAAAATCGCGACGGTAAATTTCGCGCGGAAGACTCGCGTCGCGCTCTCTTGCCGAATCTCTCGCTCGCTCGCGGGATTTGCACGTCGCTGAACGGATTGTGCCGATGAGCGAAAAACGCCCTTCTCTCTTCCTCCGAAGAGAGTGCGGAGCGTCCTATTATTTTTTTTTCTGCTTGTTTCGCTCTCTGTGTATCTCAACTTTCCACTCCGCTGACTTGGGCGCGCCGATCGAGTTTCAGTCGTGCCGCTTCCAGCTGCACGACTCCTCGTTATCTTCGGCGCAGAGACGCCGTATTATCGCGGGAGCCGATGCGCCGCGGTCTGTGGAAAAACGCGATCGCCGCGGTGTAACTCGCGATTTTCCATCTATCGACAAAAGTCGAAACTCCTCTCGCGCGTTTTTTATATGCGCGTAATATTGGCAAATGAGCAATGTTTTTCGTGACGCTGTCTGCGCTGGATCTTGTGACACATTATTACCGCAGAGCAACTGACAACTCTCACGCGATAGCAACAGGCAGACAATGATGACAATTATTATTTGTGCGTAAACAAATCCTTGTGCAACGCGGCAACAAGCCGTCTCTTGCATCGTGCTTTGAACATCCTCCGCCATTATTCTGAGAGGCAGGAAGGAAAACATGTGGGCGAGGCTTCATCTATCCTCGACCTATACCCGCGAGTGACCACTTTATATGCCGTGCTAATCCACGGACTAGCTTTATCCGTTCCGTTTAGATATTTCGCCGGACAATTAACTAGCGGATTTTCTCTCTGTCTCTCTCTCTCTCTCTCTCTCTCTCTCTTCTGGGGAAAACGATATCGCGCCGGGGTATTTTTCGCCCCGACATCAGTTTTAACGCACGTTCGTTCCGCGGCAGCGGAGCGTGTCACGCCTGGTTGTCGTTCCTACATCGTTCCGCGAATTACTTCGCACCGTGTACGTAATTCCCGGCTCGTACATCGAACTGGGTCACGACGACCGCGCAACGGGAACAAACGCGCGGCTCTCTCTCTCTCTCTCCACCTACGTGGAATTTCCATGCCATAAAGTCGCGGGGAGCGGGACTGCGCCTGGAAAATAGTACGGTATCCGTGGCAGAAGTGTGAGCGCGGAGGAATGACGGGGCCGGCATTACGACTTATTAAATTCAGCCGCTTTCTCTCACCCTTGGTCAGTCGGGGGGACCCAGAGAGAGAGAGAGAGAGAGAGAGAGAGAGCGGGCCCTTCCTCCTCTCCATCACTCTTGCCCCAAGTGCCGCAAGTTACCTCTTATCCTTCCCCCTTTGAGGCGCGTAAACTTGCCTGTAATTTTATGGCGATTATCCATATATCCCGCCGACTGTGACCGCGCGACGCGACGTTAATTACAACCCGGACTTTAATTTCAGACGGTTGCGATTATTAGAATAAGCCGCACCGCAAACCTCGCGCCGTGTGCGTTATTGTGGCGTGCAATTACACGCGTGTGTATGGCGCGGCGTGTGTATGTGGATGCAGCCCCCGCCACCCCCTTGGAAGCTGCTCGTTCTCCACGTTGAAGGCGACTCTGGGCGAGTAGGTAGCGCGGCGATTCACAGCGGACGGTGCGGATTAATCGCTTTTTCGGAAGGTCGTTGCAAAGTTACGTCGCCGCGCGCACGTCATTTTGCTCGGGGTCGTTGTACAATCGTCGTATAAACGTAATAACACGCTGGGTTAAACGTGATTTCACGTGTACTCGATCGCGTAATATCTCTTGAGTCGGAAGACCCGGCGCCACGGCGCGGAACAATGGCGAGATGACTCGCGGATTTCATTCCGCGGTAATGTCTGTTTCCACTGTACGCCTCTAATATTTCCACCTCGTGTCCGGAGTCGGGGGGGAGGGGACGGTCGTGTTTCTTTTTTCCTCTTTCCTCGTCCGAGACGTTAACGTACACACACACACACACACACACGCGCGCGCGTGAGGACAAAGAGAACGTGTCTCCCTTGTATTAACACAATTTCGCCAGTCGGCAATCGCGCGCGTTCGCATGCTTTAATTGAGGAAACAGCCGTCGGGGTGAGTGCCGACGAACGAAGTTACGCGTCCCGTAACGTTAAGTAACAAGTAGCGGTTAAGTAGTAACAACAATATACGAGTCTCTCGAGGCTTTGGCAGCTAAATGTTTGCTGTGCCCGTCGGCCCGTCGGACTGCAGCTACGATCGTTCTCCTTTCGCGTTCTACCAACGCTCGCTCGCTCGGCGACGTTCTCTCTTTTCGCCCGTGCGTGTTCCGTTGCCCGCTTGGCGTCCTCTTCAACTTATACAACACGCCAGCCAGCCCTCTCTCGTGTTCCAGCTCGTCGTCTCTCCTCGTTCGCTTCTCTCCCCCCCGCTTCTGTCCGTCGCTCTCCTCTCCGTAGCCTGCCTCCTTGCCCCTCCTTGCCTCTCTTTCCCTCTCTGTGCACGACGGGATCTCGTCCATGCGAGGCTAAGTACATACGCGACCGTACTGTGCCTTTAAGCCAGTCTCCCGCGTTAACTCAGTCGAGTCAATATTTAAGTCAAACTAGTTCTCTCCTCTTAAATTAACGATTTACATCGGACGCATCTCAATAGTCCGCCGCCGCCGCCGCCGCCGCCGCGGACACGCCTTACAAGCTCGTTTGGCTATCGGCTCGCTGGCCGATGGTACTCGTTCCTGGATGCTTTCCATCCGGACCGCAGGACCCTCCGCTCGGGGGTGCTTGCGGCCTCTTATTTAAGGAATCGGATAGTCGCAGCCAAGCGGCCACAAGGGCCGCTCCCGCTCGGAGTGTTCTCTCGCGGGTTGTCTTGGACAACCCGGCGAGACGTTGTTTCCTCGCAGCCCTTCTTTAGATCGATACAATTTACGCGATTTAATTAAGAGCCACCCGTTGCGCAAAATTGCGCTCCCGTTTATTTATACGGCAGAGACAGACTCTGTTGTGCGCTCTCCTCTCGTAGAGGGGATATACGGTAATGTCGCGTTTAACGAGTTAACCGCGCATTCTCAAAGCGCTCCTCCACCGCGAGCGGCGATCGCGCGTCCTCCACCCTCCTCCCCCCTCCCTGTCAAACGCCAACGCGATCGATCTCGCAATTCGGGGAGGATGCTCGCCTCGTTTCGCCGTCGGCTACGGAATGACGTGTCCCTCTAACGACCGAAGCAACCGCCATAAACGCGTTCGCGTCAGCGAGAGAACGGGAATGGGAATGAGATCGAGGAATGACGACGAGAGGGTGGGGGGGGAGGGAGGAGGGAAGGGAGAGCGAGTAAATAGTAATAATAGTAGAAAGTTCCGGACCGATGGAGCCCGGCCGACCGTGCGCGACGCACGGCGACGGCGGCGACGGCGGTGGCGGCTACGAGGGGTGGCGGCTACGAGGGGTGGCGGCCTCCTCGCAGCCGTTCGCAGCGTACTCATGGCATTACCGTTGAATTATGCACGCGCCCAACCCTCCCGTCGGCGTCGCCTCTCAAACGTCTCTGAAGATCCTCTCTTCTTGGCGGTTTCCAACGACGCTCGGGGGGAGGGCGAGGCCGAGCGAGGCGCGGGGCGCGGAGGGTGGGTAGGGCAGGTTCTTTCGTGGAATATTCAGCCGCGCGGCGGAATGCAAACGGAGGAGCCGAAACGTAAACCTTACGACGCGCGCTGCCGAGACGCGGGGGGAGGAAAGGGGCGGCGGACGAGGAGGCGACGGGCGGGAAGCATTTGCTTACGTGCACTTAACGCGCGCTTCTAGAAGCGGCCGAACCGCGCGAATACATATGTACGAGAGCGTACTGTGCTTGCCGCAAGAATTCAGCGAATAAAGCTGGCGCGCGTTTAACCAATTCTTCGGGCTGCACCGACGGATATTCTCTTCGGACGATAAGTCTCGCTCTTCTTCTCTCGCTCTCTCTCTCTCTCTCTCTCTCTCTCTCTCTCTCTCTCTCTCTCTCTCTCTCTCTCTCTCTCTCCCTCTCTCTCTCTCTCTCTCTCTCTCTCTCTCTCTGACGTCGTCTCTTGCCTCTCACGCGTTCGGGCTGGCTGAATAAATATGACGATTCGCGCGCGCGCGCGCGCGCGCCTTGTTAGCCTAAGGTTTCGATGAAAACGTGCACGCGCGATATGTTATTTCTGAGGCATTGCACCCAAGTGGAAGTCGCCGAGGTGTAGGTACGTGTTGACACAAGAGAACGGTGAATCACAATTGAATACGCGCGCGCTACCTTCGGACGAGTATTTTTGGTATGAAATAACGACTGGAGAAAGAGCACCAACGTACATCCTACAAACTGTGCTTCCCCCCCCCCTCTCTCTCTCTCTCTCTCTCTCTCTCTCTCTCTCTTTTTCTCTCCCTCTTCCGTTGCGGCTTTTTATCGCAAGGTAACGGGGGGGGAAAAAGAGCGCGGGATAGCGATTTAACCGGACGACCAAATTAAGCTGCCTGGGTCAGTGCTGGGCAAAATCGCTGCCTTAAATACAGAAGGCTGCGAGAGCTTCATGGTTCACTCCGTTCGGATTCAAAGAGCCGGTCGAGAAAATGGGATTTTCGCGACCGTACGACCGGTTTCTTGATCTTCTCAAACAGGCATTGCCTCGAACCGGCGCGGCGCGGCGATACGGCCGATAAGCGTGGACCAAACGAAAGGAACAAACACGGGCGTTCGCCGTAGAAGGGACAACCTGTGGAATTTCCCGATCCCCTTTACTCACAAGGGAGGGAACTCGAAAACTCGTTTGCAGGAGGCCGTCCGCGCGGAAGCCGTACGTACGTAAAAGCGAACGGTCAAAGGAGATCGGAATCGAGGCGTGGAAGGATATCGAGTTTTCTTCGAGGGCGAGACGCGGCTCGCAATCGTATAAACAAGGGCTCCTTTTCTCTCTCTCTCTCTCTCTCTTCATTCGCGGCTGCTAGCCGTCGTTACCGCCGGCCGAAATGTAGTGTGTTTTACGATGCTCCCAGTTGTAACAAGGGAAGAGGAAGGCCGGGGAAGTAGAAAATAATACACCGTTGAGGGAAAAGGGTGGCGATCATTCGCAGAGTATGATGCAGGATATCTCAACGTAAGGCCAACGAACTGACGCTTGATTATATGTCCTAAAAATACGAGAGCGCGCATCGGCTGTACCGCCTTTCGCGTATTTGCATTCAATGAAACGCGCACGTGCACGTATGTTTTACATTTAACGGCTTTAACGTGTCTGTCGATTTTTACGAATTACATATCCCGATCTCCCCTCTTCCTCTCTTTCTCTCTCCCCCCCTGCCTCTCTCTGAATTATGCATCGTACATTACACCGCGTTCTGGAGTATCGCGCGAGAAAGACACACCTTTCCGTGTACGGTTGTATAACTGGGAAATCTCTCACACATAGATAGAACATAAGTCCAAAAGACATATGTTTGTAAAGAAATTTCCTCGTTTTGATGCTTTCTACGGCCGCGGAGCTTTTCTTTCATCCCCGCAGAAAACGAATTCGCCGTACAGAAGTGCGGCAACCAGCGGAGGTAGGACGACATCGACGTTGACGTCGACGACGACGACGACGACGACGACGACGACGACGACGACGAGAAAAGAGGGAGCGCGCTGTGGCAAAGGCGATTTTCCCGAGTTTCGTTTGTTTCTCTCGCTATGGAACGAGAGGCGGATTCCTCGAGTCTCTCGACGATCCTTTCTGAAAACGGCCGTGGAACAGAAATAAGAGTAAAGACGGACAAAGAGCGCTCGCGGTGGCGGAGACGATGATGGCGACAGCGTCGTCTCCGCGACGCGAGGGGAACGTAGAAAAGGACCATGAGATAAGAAGGGTCCCACAGTACGCAGATTAGAGGCTACGAAATGTACCTTAGGAGGCCACTTTTCCCATAGGCCGCGAACAAAGGGCGTTGCCCGCTCTCTGTGGAACATAACGAGATATAAATCGCCGGTCTCAATGGCCGATTACATCGACGAGCTAAATGCCAAGTGTAGAGAAGCTAAATGGAGCCTCGGACGCGCGTTACCTGCGTTTCCTTCTTTTCGCTTCTTTCTTCTCTCTCTCTCTCCCTCTCTCTCTCTCTCCTCGGTCTCTCCCGAGGACCCTTTCGTGTGCCTCAAAGTATCGTCCATTAACGATATTGCCCCTAGTTATCGTGCCTAAGCGAGCCTGATAAGACGGCGTTATGATTATAGCCATGCGACACGGCCCACGGCCGTGAAGTCGGACGCGCGCGACTCAAAACACCATCGCCGCCATCGGCACGACTTTAAACAGTCGTGCCGTTTTTACAACTACGTTGTAGCGCTCTCAATGAAGCTGAGAAAAAGGGGATGGAGGGGTCACATGCGATCGGCGCTGCGATCATTGCGCGAAATATTCGTCACTTTTGCAGCATGTGGGACGAATCTTTGTCGCACGACTAATTTCTTTCCCAACATACGACGAACGGAGTACTTACGATTCGGAGTTTCGTTCGCGTGCTTTTCACAAGGTTTATTTTTACGAAGAAAAGGATCTATTCTTTTCTTTTTCTTTTTTTAATGACGAGAGGATTTTTCACGACGACTACGTCGCGTTTACGCGAATGTTCTCCGTCGCTAATAGTTCCTCTCGCGACATTAAAGTGATCAAATTTTGTCTTGTTATCTGCGATGGCACGAATGTATAACGCTAAAGTATGCGAGATAAGCCGCCTTCTAATTTCTGCGACTAAATGGATTCTTTGGAATTTCTAGTAGAAGGAGACCGAGAGAGAGAGAGAGAGAGAGAGAGAGAGAGAGAACGAGTAAAAACGGACTATCTTTGTCGGTAGTTATCTTAGTCCCCTTCAGAATAAAAGAACAGAGAGAAAGGGAGGAAAAGAGATAACCTAGCGCGCGCATTTCCTTTCGCGCTGTACGTGATTCTCGCGATTTTTGCGCTCTCGTTAAAAATTTCTACCGCTCGAAATCTATGCACGTGTAATGAAAGTTGAAAGTATTCAAATAGCGTTAATCTTTCATCATTGCCATTCCGTGGAGCCTTCCGTTATCTCATACATCACATGTAGACGCGGGCTTTTTTTTCTGCTTACGCGAGGCAAGCCGAGTGATAAGGGCGAGATTTTTAAATTTCTGGCTATGTCGATTCACGGTTTTTAAGAGAAAGAGGGTCACCGCGAATATTTCATCTTCGATCGTGACCATCGTGTTCCTTCCGCCTTTTCTCTCCCCCTTTTCGTGCAAAAAGGGGGGATCGAGTGTCGTGAGAGGGAAAGATCGAAGATTTATGCCCGTCGAGTGTCTTCTCCTTTATTACATTTTCGCCCGCATGCCGGCGTTTCTCAGAGAGACTTACCGTTCATTTCTCGCGGGGGAAATGATCTGTTAGATACCGATTGAGCGTTGTTTACCGAACCGTTCGTGCCGAAAAACTCGAATGTTCCTAATCGAAGCTTCCACCCCGAGAATGAGATATGTATTTTACGCGTCGCGTCGATGTTTATATATATATATACATATTTTTTTTTCCCTCGACCGACGTCGAAGGCGGAATTAATTGTCGCTCCGCGCGGAGTACGCGAGTGAGAAAAATGCAAACGACCGTCCGAAATTTGCCTCGACGTTTTCTCTCTCCTTCTATGTATATATGTATATATATCGCGAGATATATCCACGGAAACTACGGAACATCTCCTGGCAACGGTGCCGTGGTTCCTTTCTTCCTTTTCTCCACGGAGAACGGGAAGCGAGCGCGCGGGTCTCACGCCGGACCGAGACGATTTGTTAAATCGGCCAAAAGCTGGGTGGAGGGATCATTTTATCGCGATCGAACGGACCATCCTTCACCGAAGGTGACCTGCACGGTCGAAGGTTCCCTTCCCTGTCTGGAAGTGATGGGTGGTCTCGGAGCTCGTTTCGCCTGAAATCGCGCTCGAGCGATTCATTGGTACGAGTATCGCCCGACAGATCGATTACTCCGGTGGCTCGAAACGTGTATATCGAGGGCGCACCGTACACAAGGATGCAAGGTCTGTAGCTATTACTTCGTCAATTGAGAATGTTTTCTCTCTCTCTCTCTCTCCCTCTCTCTCTCGCTCGCTCGCTCGCTCCCGTCCTGCCCACCTGTCTTTATCCCGAGCGTTTCTTCCCCTCATTTCTTTACGTTGCATTCCTGCGCGAAAAAGAAATATAAGGCGCGGCTTTGGGGAAAGCTCGCCGGTAAAATTCACGTTTCGCTTCGCCTCGTATATTCCGAGATAGTATTGCCGGTGCGAGAGGAGAGAATTCGCATCTATACTTTCTGCCACGGCGTTTTGAAATTTATTCGATGGCGCGGTAGTAGTACCTTTGCGACGGAAGAAACGCACGAGGCGCGCGCGTTCTCCTTAAGACAAACATTAAGATGGAAAATTTGCGTTAACTTCCCTCTCCCGCGCGCGCGCGAGCGCGTGGCAAGAACTTTACGGCTGCTTACTCGCGGGCGGGAGGGCAGTCGCGCCAGCGTCGTTTATAAAAGCCTCTGAAAGCCGCATTGTAATTTGTACGTCTCTAGATCCTTTGTAACAACACCGTGAACATTCATGTGGCGCGGAATGTTATCGCGGGCTGTGCTGTTCACCGCGCGCGTCTATCCTGGGAAATGGCTCTGTCTCTTGCTTCACACTTTGTCGTCCTCCCGGTAATATTTTTACAAGGACGGTTGTTAATCTTACGTATAGCCGACATTTCATCGGAGAGACGGATCTGTCCCTTGACATAAATTTATTCGTCTTCTAATTTGTTTCCTTGCTTCTTGTCGCACTCGGAGACAGTTCTATGATACAACAGTAGGTACTCGGTCGTTCCGGATCAGCGAAAATAAATAGGGGGGTCGTTATCGATTGCGTAAATCGGAGCTAAATTCGCGAGCATTTCGAGCAAATGTACAATTCTGTCGACTCATCTTTCCGCGAGTCTCCGGTCGGAGAACGGAATTTAATCGATGCGTGTGATGCTCGAGATTTGAATTGCACGACGATTTATAGTTAACGCGGTCCCGGAATGTCAAAGTTGCCATTTAAGTACTCGCCGACCAAGTGCTTAACGGGCTAGCGGATGTCCAGGATTGACTTTAAAATTTTCCTCGTTTCGCGAATACAGTGAGAAGAAGAACAAGAAGAAGAAGAAGAAGGGGGAGGAGGAGGAGGAGGAAAAGACGAAAAAGACGACGAGAACTTTCCTGTGCGGGACGTGACAGATGGTTTCGGAGCTCGTTCGCATGGGATCGCGTTTGCACAACTCATTGCCTTTCAGCAGATAGATTGCATTTCGGGAGCCGATGTATCGTAAACTTAGTAACGACTTGGCATGCCGAAACTATTGCCATCGAGCCCCGTTTCTTCATTATAACGATGCCGACGATAATTATTCTAGCTTCCCTGCTGCACGTTCACGCGACAACATCACGATTAATTACGATTGAGAAATGCTCGATTTATTAAAGTTGGAATCTAACTACGCGGAAGCGTATACAATAATTCCGTTTGCCGCCATTTTCGGCACATCCATCACAAACAGTTGACGAACGAATCGCTCGTTGAGAATCCGACACCGATCGTGTTCATACGCGTTGTCGCACAAGTAATTGTTTACGACGATTCGAACGATAGCATGTGTATGTGTGTTTGCGCACGCGCACGGGTCTATCGTCCCTTTGCTGGAATAGTGTAATCTGTTTACTTTCGGGAATCTAGCTATTCGGGAATCATCCCGTATCGTGGCACGTTATGAGATGGGACGAACTTGTGCGAAATGGAATGGAGGATGAGCGCAACGACGGAGGGTCGGGTAAAGAAGATAGGAAATAACACTCGGCGACAGGCGAGGACGTCCTTCCTCGCGTACAATTTCCCTCGTCCACGTTCCGTAGAGAGAAAAGTACCGCGCGCCGACTCCTGTCCCCGGCGATCTTGCTGTGACTGGTCCTTACATCTCTCGACGATATTCTGCAGAGAACTGTTTGAATCCGCGTGTAAACAGGACCGCTCGTGATACGAAGTATCCTCCCATGAGGGGTTTCTCGCTCCTGGACTTTGCAAGTCCTGGACAAGTCCCGATGGCTCCGGCGGCCAAAATTAACGCGTAGAGTAACTAAATTCCTCGGCACGTCGAGAGAAGTCGAACCGAGTAAGCGAACAAAGGTTCGCACACACCGGGCGAGAGGGAGGGAAAATGAAATTCACACGCGCGTATGAAGAAGTGAAAGGCCCCCGCGCGTACAATATCGAGCGGAGAAGAGAGAGATGGAGAGATTCGCAGCGAGAGGAGGACGAAGATACGAGATACCTACGGCTACGGAAAAACTACGGAGAAAGATTTATGCAAAAAAAAAGGAAAGAAAAGACGGAGGATAGACGATCTCGCGGAACGGCGGGAGAGGGCGCGCCCCGCCGGAGGAGGGAAATCAGAATCGGTGACGGTCGCGGTGAAAGACGAGAGCGGACCTGTGGTTAGGGAGCTGTGGCCCCGCGACGATGAAAGGAGGAACAAAGAGCGAGACGAGAGAGGAGGATGGGCAAAACGCGGGGACGCGGGAAGCTCGACAAAATAAGACAAGACCAGGGGCGAAGAACGGAAAGTGGCGGTGCGCCGAAGGGGGATGCTGGGGGAGACAGGAGGAGAAGGAGGAGGAGGGTTGCGCGAGTGAACGTAGGGGCGAGGGAAATTAAGCAATTAGTAACTTTGCACCGGCAGCTCTCAGCGAGATTTGATTATGTTTTCGGTTTAAGCTCTCTCCGAAGTGAAGCTCTACCTCGATCCTCGCCGCGCCGCGCGGGGGGCGGGGGGCGGAGGAGGGACGAGAGCAGACTCTGCGGGTGCTTTCAAGAGGCCGGCTTACACCTGCAAACTCCAAAGGTGAAACGTGCCTCGCGCGAATCCCTTCACGTTTCAGGTCTCGCTCGGTCTTCCACGTCGCGCTACGTCTGTCATCCTCCGCGTTGTCTTTCTTTATTCGCCACACGTTCGCGTTATTTCTTGAGCTCTCCCCGCGGGCTCTCCGCGCCTCGGTGTAAGTACGTTTGGATTTTTTCGCGTTACACGCGTTACGCGGAGAGTATTGCGCGCGCGCGCGCGGATCTTTTCAGCGTGAATTAGAGAGCGCGCGACGGAATAACACGCGAGATCTGTGCGCGCGCGCTTTCACATCGCTCCACTGCGAATTTTCCAGCGAAAAAGCGGCGCGAAAAGTAGCGCGCATTTCCAAGAGCGCGGCGGAAATTTATTTACGTCGGGAGCTGCGTGATTTACAAAATTTGAGAATAGCAATTTATAGCTATAATATACTACGCCGCGTGACCTCGTAATTCACATCTCTTTGACCATTTTGTCCTCCGGCGGAATGACACCGGCGGCGGCGGGGGTTTTATCGCTCGTAAGAGCGATATACTCAAGTACGGCGAAAAAATATTGCCGCGAGCAGAGAGCCGCCGCCGCCGCCGCGTTGTAATAAAAATCTCAATGAAAAACCGAGCTTTTTTCTGAAATGACTGCATTTTAACGTTGACTCTTCGTCATTTCGTGCGATCGTCTCCGAGAGAGAGAGAGAGAGAGAGAGAGAGAGAGAGAGAGAGAGGGAGAGGGGGAGAGAGAGATGCGCTGCAAATTTAGGAGAGAAAGATAAAGTCGTAAGCGACGACACGTATTTACCGTTCCGTGTTTCACGCGTCGATCATCATTCCCGAAAGAATGCCCGCCCGGCGGTCGCGCCGCCATGTTTGCGATTCTGTTTACGATCGATTCGGCGCGCGACGGTAACGGGGAAAGACAATTAGATAAAATAATGCACACACAGTGTACCACGGTTTAGAAACGATGATTGTTCTCCGGGGATTTGAATAGCGCTTGCAATTTAAACGCCGCGCATCGCGAGGAACATTTAGTACGGACATGTTTTACAGCGGGAGCTCGTTACAGCGAGTATGTGCGGTGCCGCGTACGGATAATTGAAGGACGTTCGTCTTTCAGACAGTAGCGACGCAGCTATCCTGTTCCGGCCGTCGGTTTGCCCATCTATCCGTTCGACTGTCCCGCACAAATGTTTCGCTGTTTATTTTGCACCCATCCACTCTCTGCTGCGCGCGCTCTCCCTTCGTTCCACTGCGATCTCGTTCCTGCGATCTCGCCAGGACCGAGAGGCAGCAATCCTGCACGGTTCTCGACTGCGCGGGACATCACGTGGACGGTTCACTGACGTTCCGTTTAATTCGACCTGCGGGGAATTAAATCCCGATCGAAGAGGAGCGCGAAAGTAAACGCGAAGTAGTCACTGATTGTATCCGAGGGCGAGAGGGGGGGGGGTGAGAGTAGGGAGCGGCGGAACCGGATAGTTTGTTCGTCGCGATTCGTTAAGTCATACACAGAAGTGTGCGATGAGTGCGTTCGACGGGTGGCGCGCATTAGAAAAGTTGGCTACGCTATATATAAATAGTCTGTAATATTAAACATTAATTTTATATGACTCGTCGCGCGCGCGCGTCCAAGTGGACAGTTTTACTTCTTAAATAACACATGTCTCACGTAACAGTTGCAAGAATATTTCACTAGAATTTCTCTGAAGTATCAAGCCGACCGAACGGTGGCCCGCGAAGCGGCTTAACGCGACTTAATATGAGATGCGGTGAACGTTAAATAAAAAAAAAAAAGAGAGAGTAACGCGTAACGGAGCGTACGTCAGATGGGAATATCGACGATAAGATAATTTTGCTGGCGCAAAATAAAATTCCGCCGAGAGTACAGACGAGTGTACATACACGTCGCTCTTGTCCGCTCTCTTCTCCCTCTTCTCTCTGGCCTCTCTCCTCCACTCTCAAGCCGCTCGATTCGCCTATCCGTTTTCGCTTAGCCGCATCTCGATCGGCCGGCCCCTGGCGGGGCGCGGCGGGACGGACGGCAGGTCCGTCATACCACGCACGTTATATCGCGTGCCCAAGCGCGTTCGTCAGAAATTCCCGGCCGCCGTGCGGTACTTCTGTCCGGCGCGAATTATTCGCATTCCATATCTGGATAACACTGGCGCGCGAGAACAGGAGCCCCGAGGGTCGCGACGACGGTTTCGGTAATACGACCGGGGAGAGTAAACGAGAAATTCTTTAATTAAGCGCTTTCTTCTCCCCGCGCGGAAAGAACCAGGCCTCTTTTCCGTCACGCAGAACCGAGACCTTATTCACCACCAGCTATCGTCCTCTGCCGCCGTGCTTTTACATGTACGTTCGGCGACAGGCAAAGTCGGATGAGGGTGTACAGTTATTTACGGACAGCCCTGTGCAGGCGCGCATCCGTAGCAGCCGCTCGAAGGGGTTTGCGAAGAGATGGCAGGAGGGAGCCGCGCGAGGTGGCACACGAAGAGAAGGGATGGATGACACCGATGGAAGAGATGGGGCGAGAGGGTAGGACGTAGATGGGGCGAGGATGCCGGAGACACGGGGGAGTCGGAGGAGAAGCAGCAGCGACGGAGGCGGTAGGAGGAAGAGGAGGAGAGAGAATGTGGCAGCGCCTGGACAGAGCGCGGGCCTGTCCCATGTGGGTTTCGTTAATTAACCGAGTCTACCGAGTTCTATTCCTCGCGTTATATTACCACCTCCCCTTCGCCCCCTACCGCCTGCTGTTCCCCCGCTGACTCCTCGCGGCCTCATCTGCTTCTGCCGGCGTTGCCGCAGGAGCCCGTCGATGCACCTGGGGGTTGTGGAAAACGCAAGCCTCGCGCCAACCGACCTCCGCTCCCCTTCCACACCACCCCCCTCCCTTCCCCTTGCCCTGTACCGCGTGGTTAAGATCTATATATTTGCGCCGTCGTGCATTTGCTCGCGATGCGCCTTGCAGTGTTTTGCTCGCAAACGCTCCTCCGCCGTCATTACTGCGTATTTCCGCGATCGCAACTCCGTCGTGAATAAATCTTTCGCGCGCGCGATAATTAGCGGGTACTGGAACGTACACGTATCACATACCGTGTAGTTTTTTCTCGTTCGAGCGAAGAGGACGAGTCGTGAACGCGCCGATAATGAGACACGTAGCGGGAAAGAGTTGAGAGAGCGTAACGTTTTAACGTGACCGCGGCGGCGATCGCCGGTTTCTTCCGTTTTTTTTTTGTCTCTTTCTTTCTTTTAATTAGTCAGCTGAATAACAGCGCGAAGCACACGGCGGCGTTTGATCGTGCAGCCCGCTCAATGCGCCGCCGCGCGTCGCCCGTCGGCGTTAATCACTTTTTTTGCATAACTAGCAACACCGTCGAATTAATTAAAAGCGCTTGTCCCGTCAAGTTAATTCATAGAGGCGCGCGCACGGCCTCCAGGACCGAGGAAACGCTGAAAACGGATTCATTCCGCGCGGATTTCAGCGGCAAACGACCGTTGAACGCGCGCGCGCGCGCGCGCGCGCGAGCTCGCGACGCGCCTCTCCCTCGCAATAAATCACACAACGTCGACAAAAACTTGACGATATATCAATTAGGTTGCGCGCGTGTACGTGCGTGTATGCACGCGCGTCGATTCTCAATTATTATATTCTCGTCGTCGCTGATTTACCGCGAGCATCGACGCGGCGCGGCGCGGCACGATCCGCGGCGCGCGCTGTTAATTAATCGTACGTTTATTTACCGCGTCGCGCGCCACCGCGCCCTTATCTGCATTCTCCTCTTATCGCCCGTCCCGTATGGCACGGCATAACGATTCTGCGCAATCGACGGGCAATTAATCGGGGCTCGTTGCGCTCGCGAGATTTTAATTCGCTCGCGCAGAGTCTCCTCTCGCGCCTTTCGCCTTTGGTTTTGTGCGCGCGCGCGCGCGCGCCTCCTGGTTTTTCTCTTCCTTTTTTACAAATCCGGATTATTTCGCCGCGCGGAGGAGCGCCGCGCGATATTAAAAAGTGTTTCTGTCCGGCTTAATTAGGAGACTGCTTCTTTCCGCTTTATGGTAATCTCGAAATATCGGGAAAATAAATTGGCGTAATATAAAATCGCTGATATCTCGTCTCGATATCTCGATACGACGCGCGCGACCTCGCGCGGCCGCGCGAGAGCGCGATGCGCTCCACCGCAGCTGCCTCCGCTCCGATCGCACGAAATGATGGAGAGCGAACGCGGAGTTACTCGAGTTACACGGGGTTAAGGAGGAAAGCTGACAGGGTGAAGCGCGTAAGACAATACCGTACGGTGTATCCGTAGCGCGAGGAAATGAGATTTATATTAATTTCTGCAGCCGTGAGGCGGCGGCGCTCGCATCCGCAGCCGTCGACGTCGTCGACACCGCGGAGAGAGGAAACCACCCCTCTCCTTCCTGCCACCCTTGATAGCCGATTTGTCTACCTCTGTTGTTCGCCCAGGGCCTCCGTCGAATTGAAATTTCCACTCGACGCGCGTCTCGCGACGGCGAATATTTTAATCGCCAAATACGCCCAACACGCCCAACTCCGCGGATCGTCGATGAACGTGAAAGGAAATGGGTTCGCATTTGACACGACCGGCGGATCTTTCGCCCTACTTTTCTTCCTTTTCGCGGCGCAAGCTTGTACAAGCGAGATTGAGGAGGAATCAAAGCGACGGGAACTCGCGATGCGAGTCTTCGTAATGAGATCGAACTTCGGAATTAATTACCACCGCCTTGGCGGACGGCGGCTTTTATAACGAGGTACTTTTGCTAAACGTCCTTTGAGATCAATCTCGTGATGTTCGACGGTCTTATCCCGCGACGGTTTATAGAGTTAATTATTTTCTTCGACGGAACGCGCAAAATATCGGTAATCGATGGCGCGCCGGGGGGGAGTCGTCCGCCGAAAGCGATTATCTTTCGTGTTGATGGAACGACGCCTGCATTCGCGTAGGTGCGCTTGACTCGTAGCCTGGATCGTAGACCGATCGTTAACCGTTTGTTTGAGCCAATTCCGAGGGACGTATAACGCCGGGGCCATATGCACAATAACGCGGTAACAATTCAATTTCTGTTTTCGCGCGCGCGCGCGCGAGAGAGAGGTAAGAGGTTCGACGAGGATAAACTAACGCGAACGAAAGACAGCGCGTTATTTCTTTTGTTTTGTGAGGCAAATCGATCGAAAGGTTCGATTCGTCGCGGTATCCCGCGTCGTTCAGAGCGCGAAGGCGCACGTGTGTGTAGTCTTCAGTACGCTGAAAGAAGCAGAATTAATTAACAGCTGCCTGATTAAAAGGCACGCGGGCAGGAAATGCGCGGGAACAAATCGGGAAGGACGTGGCAATTTTTAATTGAGCAATAGCTCATTTTTCGTCGAGCGTCGTCGCGTCCCCACATTCAGCCTCGGGAGATGGCATTGCAGCGAGCTAACGCGAGTCACGTAATCTATTATCGCGGCAAAATCGTCAAGGAGGCGAGAGACTTATCTCTCCTTCGCACGTAGTCTGCGCGAACGTTGCTCGCCTACGACATTTTCGAACAACCGGACTAGCGGCAAACAATAACGTGCGAGTAACACAGTACACGGAATATCGGCTTTCCATCGGGATCGCTCCGCGTCGACGCCGTAAACTTTCTGTCGACGATACGCCGCAGCTGTAATCATTATAATGCATGTGTCTCGCAAGGGCCATGCGCGCGGCCTTTCGATGCCAAAGCGCCGGCTGATTCTCGATATCGGCGGCCGACATCCGGGAGTTCCTTGTTGCGAGACGAGCTTTTCGACCGTGCGCATTCTTGGGGTTTATCTCCAACCGTAGTACCGTCGAAGGAGAATACCGTTTGTTCGTGGCCAGTGGCTCGCGAGCCGTTCGCTCATCCGTTCGTTCGTTCGTTCGTTCGTTCGTTCGTTCGTTCGTCCGTCCGTTCGTTCGTTCGCTGCTTCATGAAAACTAGTTTGCGAAGCGCGACGGTTCGCAGCAGATAGAGAAAGCTCGTAAAGCGACTCTCCGACTCGCGCGGCCCTTTATGGGCCAGTTAAGTTTTCATGCCTCATCGTCGTCCCTCCCCCGCGAGAATAATAACTCGGCATTACGTACACGTATAACACCGGATATTACCGGCGGAAGTGCGATAAGCGCGGACGGCAGATTAAAAATAATTACGCTATCGGCACGCCTGTTCGTGCCCGTGTGTTTCATTCACGACATCGCGCATGCGAGAGTGAAATATGGACCGACATAATCCCTCTGAAAGCTAGCGGGAGAGAAACAGAGAGGGGGGAGAGAAAGAGAGAGAGAGAGAGAGAGGAAATTTCGTTACATTTACCTGATTTCAGTTGTTTCCTTCTCGGTTTCGTTCCTTCCGCTTCGCCAGGCGAATAGCGCGCCTTCCATCTGCAACAGTATATTTACGCGTCCAGTGAATATGTGGATTTATTTACTATTTATCAATTTCTTGTCAACTCTTTTAGAAAAGTTTTCACCAAACTTCGCGGATGACGCGATGAATGAACTTTAAGCGTTCGCATGGTGTCGCGCAAGGAGCAATCGAGCTACATTTCGCATCGCGGAGATTCTCTCCGCGGATCCGTTACATCGCGGATGGCATCGGGATCACAAACGATGCCAAAGATTCAGATCGTCCTCCCCCCCCCGCCCCTCCCCACTTTGACCCTCCCCACTTTGATCGGGATAAATTGCCTTATCGCGGAATTCCAGTGAGGTCCTCCACAAGAAGGGGCAGCCGCATAACAACACCCCGTCACTATCAGACCACCCGGGCTAACACACGACGTTGTCATTGCGCATTACAATAGGCTCCGCGTTATGTAAGCCGGTCACGTGTGTCGCACGCTACCGCCCCAGGACCTTCGGGCTCACGCACGCATACATGTGCTGACGCGAATCGCAGACCGCGCGCGATTCCCCGGATGGAATTATTGTCACGTGTTCAAGTAAAAGGCACGTTTACCGGCGATTGTTGCGGAATCTCGACGTGTAGCGCGCTCCTGTACCTTTTGATGTGAGAAACGCCGCTGGCTCTCGGCAAAATTGACGGCAAGAGGTCACCGATTTTAGCGGACTCTGAATCGTTATTCCTTGTGTAACAAAGAGAGAGAGAGAGAGAGGAGAGGATGAGTCACTTCTCATCGCGAAAGTGACGGGATTCGCGTAATATTCTTTCCGACAAAAAACATTCCGACACATCAACTCCCTGCGTGTGCGTCAAGAAAAAGTGCGTACAATACGCTTTGTAAAATGATTTGCGATTTATTCTCGCCCTTCGGCACTTTTCGCGCACCCTCCCCCGCCCGCCCTTTCATCCGTGCCTCCAGGAATAAATAATTCAACGAAGAGGCGTGTCGCCCGCATTTTCGGCGGTTCGCACTGGATGATTGTTATTAACCGTCTATTTGTCGCGCGCATTATAGAAAATCATTTCTACACGAGACTTCAATTTACGTCGCTCTCCTCAAACGTTCGCTGAATAGAAATTGGATACCGCCGTAATACGCAGCGGCGCTATTAGTATGCAGCAAAAATGAACCGTTCCCCCTCCGCGAAGAGAGAAATTAGTTTTATCCACGTCAGGGGCATCTGATATACACGGCACGCAGCGTTACCTACCGGAAGCAGAGATGGAAACGCGGAGGCTGCGTCGGGGTCGGAGTGTAAAGCCCCCCGGGGGCAACAATTGTGCATTCATCGGGGCGAGGGGCTCTAATTAAAACGCATTGTTTATATTCTTTGCAGGAAGCTCCTCGCCCCTCCTCCTCCTCCTCCTCCTCTTGCTCCTTCGTTCCTTTCGTCCTGGGTGCGCACCTCCGCTTTCGAGTCGCCTTCTTTCTCTCCCTCCTGTCTCCGCTACCAGAGTTCCCAGGGGTTCTCTTACAGAAACTTTCCGGTAACTCGTTAAAGATAATACGGAACGGAAGTCTGGTTAGGCGTCTGCCTGATCCCCTTTCAGATCGTTTGCGTAAACAATCGATCGCTCCGCTCGCACTCGCGCGCGCGCGCGCGCGCGCGGACGTTCTAAGCCGGTCGATACTATTTTCCCTTCCATTAGGTAACTCCGCGGCCAGAAAGAGGAAGCGAGGGGTCGCGGGAATGCGGCAAGGGGGAAATGTTGTCTCCCATCGCTGTTTCCCATCGTTGAAAAATTGTCGATGCCGCGGAATTATTGTCGCCTCGAATTCGCCTCGAATTCGCGGGAATACGATTACGAGAGAGCGAAGGAAGGAAGAGGGGGAAGGTTGGAGATCAGAGGTCAGATAAGCTTTTTCAAAACTGCGTTTCACGTACCGATGCACACCCGCGCCACATGTTTCACTAGATAGCATGATAAAACATTGCGATACCGGTCCTCTCGTTTTTATCGTATCGCACGTTTCAAAAAGTACACAACAACAACAACACCACCTCGAAACCTGCTACTGATCGCGGCACACAACAGATCGTAGTGCGCAAAACTTGCGTCATACGCGGCCGCGCAATTCTGCGAAAAAAAGGAAAAAAAAAAAAAACTCCCAAAAGAGCGGTCGTCACTCGTGTGGAAAAATAAACATAAGACCGCGCGGGGCCGGTCCGAAAACACACGACACCCTCAAAGTGCCGACGGCCGTGCGCGGATTTTCGCGAACCGCTTTTAACGCGTCTCTGCCGTCGGATCGATACTTCGATAGTCGCGCAATCCCTAACAGGATACAAGCTCCGCCGAGCGGAAGCATCCATCCATCGATTCGCGTCGTTCTTCCGACTTGGCGTATCGACGTTGCCGGGGACAAAGGCAGCCGCCAATTAGAGCAAAATAGGATGCAGGCGACACGGTTCACGGCTGCGAATTACGTGCGTACGAGTATGGGGAAAGATGGCAGACGTGTGGGAGATGTCAAGGGTCAGGATCGGGAAACGAATGGGGAGCGCCGGACGGAGAAAATAGAAGGAAGCGAAGGGAGCGAGAGAGAGAGAGAGAGAGAGAGAGAGAGAGAGAGAGCTTTTACGGCCAGGAATCGAATTTGTCGAGGACCTTCATTTCGTTCTGTAACTCCTGCGGGCACGTCGTGCGCAGACTGTCGAGGTAGGCGCTCCTTCCGAAGGGAGAGAGAGAGAGAGAGAGAGAGAGAGAGAGAGGAAGAGAGAGAGAGCTAGAAAGGCAGAGAGAACCGGCGTGCTGATCTTTCGCCCCGAAGGAAAATTACGCCTCCGATACAAATCGTAATTGCATGTAAAACGAACCTGGTGTACGAGAGAGATACGGCTGGTCATATTTCACACGGCGCGCGGCAGTTAGCACCACCACGACGAACATTACGAGTCGCACTCTTTCGCGTATCCGCGCGTACACGCACTCGCATGCGTAGACACGTACGAGAACGTGAACTGGGAGAACAGGGAGGGTGCGGGAGGGTGCGCGGGGCTGATCTTCGATCACGGCGGATTCGTTTTCGGTGTCGCGCTTAAAACTTTCAGGTGGCAACGCGCGGTGCGGCGTGTGCAGCGGAGCACGTTATCGACCTCCGCGGGATTGGCCATTCTTTAATTCATGTGTTTAATTCGTCGAGTTACGTGCACTCGGCGCGGATTAATCAACCTTCCAAATGTATTCAGCTCGTGGAACTTTTCGCATCTGATTACAAAGTGGTCACGGGGCCGCGTGTCCGGCCCCTGTCAAAACGAGGCAGCACTTTACATACCGATTCGTACATATGCGCATGTATATGCACGCTCGCGCGTGCATGCATAAACGACGCTCTCTGGTCGCACAAGACGCGCGGTGGAGACCTCGAATTCCGCGTGGTAAATGTTTCGGTCAGGAAGACAAAAAGGGGCCAGAGAGAGAGAGAGAGAGAGAGAGAGAGAGACACACTAGAGCCGCCATGTAGCCACGAACTACGTATGTAGATATAAGAGAGCAAAAGAGAGGGGGAGAGAGAGAGAGAGAGAGAGAGAGAGAGAGAGAGAGAGAGAGAGAGAGAGAAGGAGGGCGAGAGAAAAAGAATACACGAGCCTCTAATAAAAGTCTCTCTCCTGTGTGTATCTCTCACCCTACCTTTCCGCCGCCGCCGCCGCCCTTTTCCGCGAGACCCACTTCACTTCCCTTCCCTTCTCTCCCTTTTGCCACCTTTCTTCGCCGCAACGGCTACAAACTACCTCTCGTTTCTCTTTTTCCCTCTCTCGCGCGCGCGGCGCACCACCTCTCCATCCCCGCCCGTCGTTTTTAAGTCCCCGGAGGGGAGCTATCGTGTTAACAAGCATATTTTACATTTCATTGCAGTTCCACTTAACGCGCTAACCGCCGACGCCACTTTCAAGCCGGGGAGTATCGCGCGTGTGTACCTACGTGCGCTTTCGCGCTTTCGCGCGCGCGCGCGCGCGCGCGGTCGCGCGACACGTGCGCGCGCCGGGCTCAATTAGAGAATACGATGCGACGTAATTGGGGCCTAATTATTTCAAACGACCGTACGTCACGGTCCGCTCGGGTATTAGCGTCAGCTCGGTTTGCAATTATAATATAAAATTAGGCGATTTCGCGGCGCGCGCCCTCGCGCGTCCCGCCGCCGATTAAACGGCTTCATTCTGAGCACGCGTGATTTAACGGCTGACGCGCGGGAAAAATCGGCCTGACGCGCGCCATATGCGCGAGTATACGCAGTGAGTACGCGCGATAATATCTACCGTGAGTATTTGATACGTCTATTTGTGAGATTTATCGTTTTAATGACACGTACACACACACACACACACACACGCACACACGCGCATGCGCGCGCGCGCGAACGTGTTGTCAATAGAATAATTGATATCATCGATAAGATTTATGTCGAGAAATGAATGGGCTATATATTATACTTGTTATGTTATATCGAATATTGCATTACCCTCCGACATTTATTTATAAGCGAGATCCGTTTTGGGGCTGTTCGCCCTTTCGGACCACCTGCTATTTATTTTTATTATCTCATCTAGCCGTTCTCTCTCTCTCTCTCTCTCTCTCTCTCGTCGTGTTTGCATAAATATAGCGGGCATTACATTATGCAGATACACGGATTTTCAGTAACGGCAAATCGCGGAATCGTACATTTATTAAATTCTCGGGCTACTTCGTGTACCGTATAAACTTGAAACTACGTTGCAGTTGCATGGCAGAGTGGAGGGGGAGGGGGGAGAAGAGGGGAAAAAATGATTTTCGACGATATAATTTCGCGATAATGTAATTTCGTGCATGGGAGCAAAATTGTCAGTAGTCTACACTTGCGCTTTACACGCGCGTGCGCATTGTGCGCGGTGTGAGTGAATTTGCGTCACGAGAGTGGCTTCAGCGCGATTATGTTCCGGGGTTTCTCCGGCTTGAATGTGACTATTTTCCGGTCCACTATAAATAATGTATGTGCGGCCGGGGCGTCGCGATTCGCGCGCGCGCGCGCGTTCGTGTCGCCTGTGTTCGCGCAGTGGAAAGCGCATCCGTTATATAAAAGCACTAGTGCACTGACAATTAGCTTTAATCATGTTACGGTATTGGATATCCGTCAATAGTTCGCTGCAGTTCGCTGCAATTATGCGCCGACCGGCAAATGCAAAGCGAGGAGCGTTGCGGAGCAAACGGCTCATTAAAATATTATTTCGGCCGAAAATCGCGACGCTTCATTTCATTATAGGAGCGGCCCGCCCGTTAAGTGTCTAGCGAAGCGTGCGTTGTACGAGCGGACGCGCGCGCATTTGCGCAATTACGCGCGATTTACGAAGTTTGCGGAGTTGAATATTTGCGACGGGGGAGGAGAGCGGTGGGGGGGGGGAGAGGGGGAGGTGGGCAGTTACGGTGACGCGGGTGGAAAAAGAGAGAGAGAGAGAGAGAGAGAGAGAGAGGAAGGGAAGATCAGGAGGCTGGCGAGATTCATTAGTGCGGATTTCCAGAACGCGCACGCGGAGAAAAATAATCGCTTGCGTGTTCTCGGAGCGTTCCTGCGGAAATTCGTCTTCGGACGGAATCTTGATTATTTGCGAAAACACACGCCGCAAAGGTGCGACCTCTGACCCAGCTTCCATCATCGAACAGGGATGAGTATCCTCTGTGAATTATACGCAGGCCGCGTGCGCGAAATTTTTCGCAAAGTCCCGGAAAGTCCGCTTCACCGCCGCGTGCGAGAGCATAAAATTCACGCATGCAACAACGGTAATTAACTTTACGGGCGCAGGAGAGCTGTCAGTCAGAAACACCCTTCGGTCTCTCTCTCGCGGAATGTAGAATGCCGTTAGCCAAACTGCACATCAGGAGCCGTTACGCGCATGAATATTTATGCGCAAAGCCGGTCGCACTGTGCGGAAGAAGAGGCACAAACACATAAATATTTATATCAAGCCGCGCTCCCGACGCGCGATTTCCTCGCAAAAATTGCTATACGTGGCGACCCTCTTGCCGTAATTGCTTAATCCGCTTCCTCTATTAAATCCCGCAGTAATTTATGCGCGCGTTATTACAGCGGCGACATGTCGCCGCTTATAAATGTTTAACGTTAATATTTAACGCTAATACCCGAGCATTGCTCGAGCGATGCGCGCGTGCAGTTTCGCGCGCCACTCCACCGCACCCGATATCGCCCCGAAAATATCGCCCGATAACTTCGCACGGCCGTTATCTCGCCGAGTGCACACGTTCGACGCGACAAATTCTGCTCGCGACTCGTTGGATCCGCTCGCAGCGTTGGGGAGCCAGTGTGTTGGGCTCAACGATAATCACGCGTGGCGCCGGAAAAGAGGACAGGCCATTTTTTACATCGAATGTCGTACAGCAATGCAATTAAGTCGAATGCTCGCGCGCGCTCGATATGTGTCTCGCGAATGCCAGTGAGAGGCATGGGCGCGGGGGGGGGGGTCCGCATGCCTAAAATTTCACCGTACGATGATCCGGCCTGGCCGATACAGCGGAAACAGGCGGCGTGGAATAACGCGGAGACATGGAATAGCGGAAAACGCCGATGGGTCAACGACCAAGCGCGCGAGCGAGAGCGAGAGCGAGGGGCGGTATAGATTTCGGGCTGAGCCCCGTAATATGAAATCCGCAACACGCAGCGAGAGAGTACGCTCGCGAAGCGGCATAGGTTACACACAGGGTTACCGTCGGGAATGAGCTTAAAGAGAGGACTTCCGCTTTAAGCAACGCCAATGAGCCACGCGCGGCTGCCTAGCTGAAATTCGTGAGTCGCGCCAAGTCGCGCCGAACAATCTCTCTGTTTGCACGCTGGACATTTCTCAGCGTGAAATAAATGAAGTCCTGCTAACGGCTCTGCTAACTTCCTTCTGTCTCTTTGGTGTTGCTCTTCTTCTTTTCTGTCGCGAAGAGTGAACGCGCGGCAGGTGAACGAAGCGACGCGCGGCGTGAGACGCGGAAAAGATCTGCGCGCGAATGTGTTTGCGTCATTTTGGATTACTTGCGCGTTTTCTCTCTCTCTCTCTCTCTCTCTCTCTCTCTCTCTCTCTTTCTTTCTTTCTTTCTCACCCGTGTCGTCACAGAAATCGAGCTAACAAGACCGCCGCGGCCGGTCTCTTATTCTCTTTCGCAACGACGCTGCTTCACACATTAAAATTTGTTTTATCGCTTGTATGTAATACATATATATATGTATATATGTATATGTATATGTATATGTATATGTATATGTATATATGTATGTATATATGTGTGTATAATATACGTACATATATACACAGGATGTCCGCGATCTTTTGAAAACGAAAAATTGTGAAGATTAATCGGATGAAATTGAGAAGAAAAGTCAAATTAAGTGTTCCAAACATCGCAACAGTTATTAAGTTTTTAATGATTGAATGATTTCAGATCATTCTGAATAAAAAAGTCCTTTACTATTTTGCGAATAAGTACGCAAATTATCAATTAAAAGAGCCTCTAGATGTGATCATTTTCAATCATTAATAACTTAATAACTATCGCGATTTTTACAAAATGGCATTTGACTTTTCTTCTCAGTTTGATCTGATTGATCTTCACAATCTTTCGTTTTCAAAAAAGATCCTGTGTATACATATATATATATATATATATATGTATGTATGTACGTATGTATGCTGGGGACGGCTTAATGCTCTTTTTATATATAATTTAAGAGAACTATTTCGGAAGGAGACAAGTTAATGGCGGGTCGCGCGCGCATGCATAGTAGCGAATTCCAGAACAGAAGGTAGAAGCTAAAGCGTGTAGTTCCAAATGAGCATATAAAGCCAAAGCGTATCCCATATTTCGTGCGAATGATCTTTTGCTTTTATCGCGAAACACGTTCCTTACGGCATCCCGCAACTTACAACACGGAATCAACGGAAAGCCGCAACACACACTATCGCGGCAGATTCATACCCGAAATAAATTTGTCGACCCGACCTACTTCCGAGTTTACCGCGATCGAGAGTTAAGTCCCCGACGAACAGATACATTGCGGCGCGCGAACAAAACCTCGGCGCAACGCGAACGAAAAATAGTACCGATTCGTAGCCGATTGGCTGTATTAAGAATCGAATTACTGAGTACTGAGGCCGGGGGAGGGGGGAGAGCGGCGAGTGGCGGGCGGACAGAAGGCGGTGTCCGGCCGGGGCGCGCACGGAATAACCGTGTAATACGTGCGGCACCGTTTGATTCTCGCGGCGGAAAAGCAAAGCCCTTCACGTATTTGCGAAACGTGCCGCCGGCATACGAATGCGAGTAGTGCTTCTGCCAGCCAGGCAGCCTGCTAGCCTGCGCGAGCGAGCGAACTTCATCGATGATGCTCTTCTCTTCAGCCGCTGCGCATTCGTTCATACTCCATTCGTGTCGTCGCGCGTGTCTCTCGTACACACACACACACACACACACACACATATGTATCGTGCGTCCGCCGAGCACGCACAGCTATCCGACAGTCGCCCGCGGTTTATCCACAGTCAATAAAGGCGACCTGTCAGCATGAATACCAAAAGCGAGGGTAGGGTGGAGGTTGTAGTAGGTAAAGGTTCGATGTGGCGCCGCCACCACCGCCACGCCGCTGCCGCCGTTGAAGCCCTTCGCCGGACCTAGGGGTGCGGCGGCGGCGGCGGCGGAGTGGCGCGTAATGTGTGTATGTGTGTGTGTGTGTGTGTGTGTATGTTGCGAGATTTACCGTGCCTCGTACATCATACGCACGTGCGTGCTCTCCGCCGGTATCGCAAATACATTCTGCCGAGATAGAGAGCCGCGAGTGTGGGTGCGCGCCTCTCTCGCACGTGATTACGCGCGCGCGTGTGGAAACGCGCAGCCACATTTGCGGTTCGTGACTGGATCCTCTCCGTGGCTCGCCCTGTGTCGAATATCGTGCTTTCTCCGGCAGCCGCGGGTGTCTGGCAGCCGCGATCGTATCTCGTCGTATACTCTTGCGTTTCGCGCGTAATGAAATTTTCATTCGACCGACAGGGGGAGAGAGAGAGAGAGAGAGAGAGAGAGAGAGAGAGAGAAACGAGGCGAGGCAGAAGAGAATGCGAGAGAGAGAGAGAGGGGCTCGCGCATAATATCATGGATTGATAAATATACGTCGGCGAGCGAGGATTTAATTAAGGCTGCTCTAATACATCGCACGGCGCCGCGTTGGGCAAATAATACAATATAAATTATGCCGCGCGCGTGAGTTTTATACCGACGCGTGTATGCACTGACATTTGACGCGAGGAGAAACGCAGCTGTCGAAGTGCGTCAAGACTGCGAATGAGATTGAAAAGGCTCGCGCGAATAATTGTCTGAGGAACGCAATTTCGCGCGTTTTCGCGCTTGACATGACTACAATACATATATATATATATATATATATATATATATATCATTAGATTATAATTTCAATACGAATCTACCCGTGGCGATAGAACGTTGCGTGTGAATTATGCAGCATTTAATCAACAATTATAATGACCGGAACCGTCAATATCTCGCGCGAGCATTAATCGTTAGCACCCCGTGAACGTTCCACGGGATATTAATTGCGAATATTTGAATTATATCTCCCGTCGAGTTGTATCAATTCGCACTTATATATACATCGGATCCCCGAGCGCTCGACATTGCGCGCAACGCAATTCTCGATCGCGAAGCGAAGGGAAGGAGAGAGAAGAAGAAGATGCGTGAGATATGTATATATCACTCTTACGTTGAGACACGCGCGTGTCTTGCGAGAAATCAGTACGTACGAGTCGCCTGACGGAAAGGTGAAAGATGGTAAAAAAGGAAGGAAGAAGAAAGGGGATCGCGTGAGCCTTGTCGAAGGCAAGACGTATGCCGTCTCAGTCGCGCGAGCCCTTCTCTCTTTCCGGCTATGACTCTGGAAGATAAAGAAAACCGTTTCAATTTCCCTAATGCTCGCGCAGCCTCGTCTTCCGCGTCTCGTCCGATCCTTCAGCTTCCCTCCTCCCCCCCCCTCTCTCTCTCTCTCTCTCTCTCTCTCTCTCTCTCTCTCTCTGTCTCTCTCTCTATCTTCCCCTTGTCCCCCTTTTGCCGTCGCACACCTTCTCAAACCCCGTCACTCCGCTTTATTTGTCTTCCGCTTGCCTGTTCTTGCCCTCTATCCCCCTCCCCCCGTCCCGTCTCTCCGCCGCCTTGAAGCTTTTCCACTTCCGCGTCGTCGTATCCGCGGCTTTCCCGCTCCCGTTTCTTCTCCCTTTCCCTCTCGCGTCTCTTCCGTCCGCGCGCTTCCTCCGTCTCGATCTGACGTAAATCTGCGGTCGATCCTATCCAACCTGAGGGACGGAGGAGGAAGAACCTTCTTCGGATAATCCGCGCGCGCGAGCCCGTAGTTTCCGGATAACACGACAAAGGGGAGGACAGTTTACCGCGATCCTCGAGGATCGCTGAATAGCAGCCCGGATAGCCGCCGAGGTTCGGCGACGGGGACGGGGACGGGGGACAGGATACTCTTCTTCGCGAATCACACCGCGATTGTTTACAGGGACGAATGTCGGCTGTAAATAAACGATTTGTCCGGCTCCGAGCGAGGCGCCTCGGGTCTTGGAATCTGCGCGTCGCGCGAGTGCAAATCTGTGCTGTGCACAATGAGCGAAATTCGAAGATGAAATCTGAGAGGCAGAAGCGACGCGAAGATACGCGATTAGTCAGCAGTCGGGAGTTTATGACCGTCTCTCGACCGGCCCTCGTCTCCCAGAATGCTCTCGAAGCTCCGTCGGCTCCGTTGAAGCCGTAACTCAGGAGCGCGCGGCGTAGATAAAGTTGATAGATTGATAAATGAGAGAGGGGCCTTAATACGGTCCGAATAATTAATCGCCGGCGGAGGAATGTGTCGAGCGACTATTGTCTCCCCGCGACACGTAGCGGAAGCTACGTCGGCCACGTAACTCGTATTCAATTTCCGTTATCTCGCTTCGACGCCGGCGCGTTAAATCTTTCGGCCTATTGTCCGGTAATTATTTTAAGATCGGCCTGCGAGAGCGAGCGACCCTCGGCGGGCGATTTAAGGTCGCTGCGCGCGTGCGCGCGCGCGGATTTGCATATTTGCAATCACGTGTACGCGACGTGTTCAAGTTTGCACGAGATCCTGTAACGTAATTTCTGTAATTAAGCGTAATTGATCGCGTTCTCTAATCGTGACAAGGCCACCGGAATGGATGGTATATACCCTAATCCTTCAATCTCTTCCCATTTGCCCCGCGCCGCAGCCTGTAACTCTCTGCTCCTTGCCGCGGCATTTTCCATACGCGGCGCTCTTGTAATTTCGATCGCGGGCGCGCGAGCCTCCTCGCAGCAGTTGGCCGTGAAATGCAAATTGGCGCGATTATTCTCCGGGAGTCTTTTTCCCCTCCTCTCCTTGCCATAAGGTCATCGTCGTGGCTCGGCGTTGCTCGCGATCGATGAAATTTCTCTCCAGGAGAGGCCCGGCCGTGTCTGAGCTTGGCAGGTTTCATCGGCAGGCCGGAAATACGCAGGAGTCTCCTTCGACGGGAGGATTGCAGGTGGCAGGGTTACTCCGGGGATACTAAGCTGGGCTAATGAAACGAATATATCATCGTGGTCGTGGCCAAATCCGTTTCTACTATTACCGCACACGCCATTACGTCCCTGACGCTGTGCGTTAAAGCGTCCCATTTAACCTCGTCTAAGCTCCCTGCTAAAGCGTATGTAACGCGTTTGCAATTGAATCCCACGAAGTTACATAAATCCGCAAAATCGTACCGCACGCTAAGTTGGCTCGCTCGAAATTACGGTGATGCGCACACGCGGTGGTGCTGCGCGCGCGCGCGCACGGGAGGATGATGAAAAGTAACTACCAAGTTTAATGACGGTTGCTTATGCAATTGCTCTGCAGCGAGGAGAATTTAACAATCCAAATAACCGGAGATGTATCATTGTTTACTCCGAACTCTGACTTTCCATTTTGTACGAGGCGCTCTGGACCATCCGCAATTCGCGCTGGAATTTGGGACGGAATTCTATTCAGAATTTCAGCTACGTTACGTTCAGCGCGGGAGAAATATCCCGGCGGTTTTAGAGATAAAGCGCAAAGATACAATCCCGATTCCTCGGATACTTTTTACAGGCAGGGAAATTCTGCCCCGAATTTTATTCATGATATTCGATCCGCGGATATTTTCCGCAAGAATCCGTGTACTTGTCTGTGTGTTACATTTTGTAGGAGCTGCAAGGAGGACAGGCGCGAGAAAAAAAAGAGGTGCGTATAGTAACGATCGTCCTCTCCGGGACGTTGCGTCAACTTTCACCGATCGGAAATACGAAAGGTGCTTTTTAACGGCGTCGATATGTCACGTACAACACTTCTGTATGTATTGTATTCAATATGTATGTATTGTATTGTATTCAATATATTTCTTAGAATTCGCTCGCCGCGTTTATATAATCGCGCGGCGGAACTATCTGCCGCTTTTTAATTAAACTATCAGCGACGCGCGCGGCTCGAGAGGACTAACCAGGATACCAGCGAGCGCTCTCGCTCGCTTCTCGAGCGGCCAGTAGCGGTAACGGATCCTTAACGACCGTCCGGAATTGTTTGCGCCGCTGAAACGAGTTAATGCAAGAAAGTCTCGAAGGTTACCTTTGGGAGCAAGCGCGAGGGCTATGCGAGATAATACCCGACTCTCCCTACCTTTCGGGACGAAATCTCTTCCGAAAGCTTCGTTGCGCTAGGATGCGCCGCGCAGGGATCCCGTTTTACACATCGCGAGACATTAACTCGCGGCATTTTTGCGTGTACGCGTGGATACGTTCGCAACTGCAATACAGTAATAACAAACAGTCTAAACAGTCTTTCGTCGGATCGAATCTCTTTGATATATCCGTTGAATCAATGACGGTATTCTCCAAATACGACTCTCTCTCTCTCTCTCTCTCTCTCTCTCTCTCTCCTCTCGCACGTTCCCTCCTCGTTTGTAACTATTCTCATCCCTTGTAAATCTCCGTTGTAGAATCGAGAATATTGTCAGCTCAACACTCGTTAGCCGGAATCCAGCAGCAATCGGCGAATGAGATCTGGCTGGGCATTAAAAGGTCGGCGTGGATGTACCTTGCACGAATTTATTACTCGCGCGTAAATCGCTTTAAAGCACTCCAGGCATCAAGGTAGGTCGACGAGAAGTTCTCTCAAATCTTCTTCGAGTACTGCGCTCCCCACCTACCCTCCTCCGTCACAGTATACTCAAACTCGATGATTGAGTTTGCTATTCACTGCGTTATTTACCAGCGTTTCCAAGTTCTGGAACGTACCCGCGGCGGTTAGGTCGCCGAATATAACGAACGTTGCCTGTGCGCACTCGCGGATTCCGTAATCCGCGAATTCATGCGGCGGCGGCGGCGGACGCTCGCATAAATAACGAACGCGCGATGAAACGCGAAAAACGATACGTCAGCCGCGCGCGCGCGCGCGCGCGCGAGAGAGAGAGAGAGAGAGAGAGAGAGAGAGAGAGCGCGGATTTTACAAAGTTTCGCAACTAGGACAGTTTGCTGCTAATTGGAAACCACTTCTAATCTACCGATTCCCACCACGTCTTCGCTGATCCTTCCTAACTTCTCAATGCCATCCAAATTGCTGAAACTTCCCTGTGAATTACATTTCCGCGCGAACTTTATCAGCTAATGTAATTTGTTCCTCGAATGCAAATGTTAGAGGTCATAGTAGCCGTCCACGCTTTACGGTGTGAGTTATGACTTGCATCGTAAGTCACGCTCTGCGAATCCGCTGCATAAGCGCGTGAACGGTGCGCGCGCGCGCGCCGGTTAATATAACGGCAGAAGAGAAAGAAAGCTCGCGAGACACACGCAGCTCTCGCGTTAAAAGACAAAGGAATAAGGGAAGATTTTTCGTCGACGGACACACTCGGTATTCTTCGCGCGAGCGCGGGATGAATAGGAGCGAACGTGCCGCGTCCGTGCTAGCGGAAGTAAGTTCTCCGGGGAGTACTTGCGTAAATCAAGCACACTTCTTATTTAGTAGAGAAAACTTGCGTCTCCCTCTCTCTCTCTCTCTCTCTCTCGGCAATTTGTTCCGCTCTGCGCGACGAAGTCTAATTAAAAAATATATCGACAGCTCGACTGTTCTCTCTCTCTCTCTCTCTCTCTCTCTCTCTCTCTATCCCCCTCTTTCTCGCTCTCTCTTTCCTCGATGCACTTTATATTAAGTTGTCCCCGAAAGTCTCGCGAACTCTCCGGACATTTTTAACGCGGCGACGCTGCCGCGAAATGGACGGACAAGACAGACACGACTTGCCAGCTGGGAAAATGTTCATTATTCAAATTATCTCGGAATATAATAACCATCGCGTGATAGTTCTCATCGATTTCAATCGCACAGCCGTGCACTGCAGTGTCTTCTTGCAGGACAGGTCGCATTAACCGGACAGAACGAGGCACGTTCGACCGCGCAACGCCGTGATTTATGCGAGCGTTGTTTTATTTCGTGGATACGCGCAGTTAATTACGTTAACCGCTCCGTTAATAGCTCCGAATGACATTTATAATGTGCGCAATTTGTGACAAGTCGCGGAGGTCTCTCGCGGTTTTACGTCGTCGGATAATTGCCGATCGATTAATTACCATTCGGCCGGCCCAATTTCTCCGCGATCTGATTTATTTGCAAACCCTTGTGTCTGAAATTTGCATCCATCTCTTCGTGTTATCGACGTCTTTTTTGTCGTTGTGCCGGGTTCTAATTACTCGAGGAAGTTTTTCAAACACGACTTCAAGCAGGGAAGAGTTTTGTAAAAATTACTTCCGAAGACAGAGCGAGAGAAGCAGAAGCGCGTGAGAGTGAACGGCGAGGAAAATCTGGATTTCGACGCGTTAGAGATCTCTGCCTCTGTCCGAAACGCGTTTCACACGGACATTTGCGGCGCATATTTGCGAAACGCACATACGTATCAAACGCGTTCCTTCGGTCGAGCCACGTACGCGCGCGCGCGCGGTTGAAAGCGTTTTCGCGAGCGGCTGAGATTTTTTATCCCTCCCGTTTCCCGAGCGGACGTCGTCACTCAGAATATGGTAATCGTTGACTGGCGCTTGTGATGTTCCCCCCATCAATCCGCGCGAAACGCGGCATTCATCCTCGTATCTGTCGTGGCTGTCGCGAGTTTATCGTCGACAAAACGCGGCGGCGCTCGTTAACGACGTGAAATACGGTCGTCCATAACGAAGGGACTCTTTTCGAGGGCCGCGGGGCGGCCGACCGGCCGGCTGGCGGCTCGGCGATATTTTCGCTTTCGTTGTTTCGCTCTCCCGCTGCGCCACGGTACGGCCACGCCGCGTTATAGGGCTTTAAAAGGGCGTCGTAATGACCACTGGTCGGCGTTGATTAAAAAAGCTTCATCCTCCGCCGCGGGGCGGGGGGCCGCGCGTGCTTAACGATTTGGCACGCGTTTAGGGCTAGACCCGTCTACCTCCCGTACGAGCCGAGTAATTTTAACCGTGCTAATTAGCCGCGAGGTGAATTAATAACGCTTTGCCTAAGACCGACAGGTGATCGAGGAACGGCGGGAAAATTCCGACGATCGCGCCTCTCGCAATCGATATTCTTGCCGAGAGGTGTCCGCTTTTTTCTTCTCCTCTTCTTTTAAACCCTAAAGGAGAGTTCCTCTGACGAACTCTTCCTTGACTCGCTCGCTCGCTCGCTCGCTCGCTCGCTCGACGACCATCGACTCCGTACGACTCAATTGCTGCGCGCTCTTGCGAATGTCATTGAATTCGATATCGCTGGATCCGATTTCAGGCGAGGATTTCAATGGCCGCCGGGTAAATAGCGTCGTACGGTCTGACGAGCATTCGGGATTTCCATCCGCGGACGCATTTTAATAACATTAACGCGAAACGCCGTCCGTTGTCCGCTATAATCTCGCGGCAGTTCGCGCGTCGTTTTACGACGACGGGAAAAAGACAGACAGAGAGAGAGAGAGAGAGAGAGAGCGAGCGAGAAAGAGAGAGAGGGGGCGGGAAGAGGGGAGAGAGAGAGAGAGAGAGAGAGAGAGAGACGCGCAGCTCTCTCGTCGTAGCCACGGGGATGCGGCGACTGTGCATTGGTCCGTGTCGACGGTACGAGCCGGCAGGGGATGGGAGGGCGGAAAGGGGGAATTTAAGCCGCGAGGATAATCCGAGCTTTAAAGCGTTAGAGCAATAGCGCTGATACTTCTCGCTCGCCCTCGCCCGCCTATATCCCGTTCGTTGCCGTCATTGGCATATTCGCGTTGAACGCCGGACGTTGGACGCATCTCGCACACTTCGGCACTTGGATGTCAGGACCTTTGTGTCAGGACGCGCAAGGACGATCAAAGGGCGCAAAGGCCGGCCTAACTCCTCGAGCAGGCCATCGTATCGATCGCGAGGACGCGCGCGCGTCGCGTTTTCGTGACGGGCTGATATTTGGTCCATCGTTCGCGATATGTTGATATTCGCCGTCCCCACGTGTCAATTCCCACCGCGAGCTCAAGAATACGTGTCTGTCCGTGTGATGACACGTTCCCTTCTCATGCCCGTTTATCATCCTTTTCGTAAAGTTTCGCGAGCGACATAAACGATCGTTTGAGTAAATTCCTCGTCGAGTCTTTCAAGCACCACCGTTCTAGGAACGCGATGGATCGATCGGGAAAATTCGTCGATTAGAGGAACTTTCGGAAATCTCCTTTTCGCTGAGCTCCAACGAGATCTCGACTCTGATCTCTCCCCTGATTCTTCTGTAATAAAGAAAAAAGAAGAAAGAAAAAACGTGGGAGAGGACATCGTGCAGAGAGAGAGAGAGAGAGAGAGAGAGAGAGCGTCGTTAAGGTCCGCCGGCAGTCGCCGACCTTCCCCCCCTCCCGGCGAAGGGAACAATGCCGGAGAAAAATTTGTTGACGTGGCTCTACGATGTTATCGCGCACAGGTAGCCTCGTAAAAAGCACACACGGCAGAGGACTGACATAGTGGTCGAAAGGATTGAACGAGGAAGAGCGGCGGCAGCGAGGGCCGAGCGAATCCGGTTATCGGTTACCCATAAATCGAAACTGAACGAGCTGACCGTAGTAGATGGGTCATCATAATCCGTGTGGACGATGCGTACGAGCGTCGTCGATTGGTGGCCGCTCACGGAGCGGCGAGAGAGGGGGAGCGAGAGAGAGAGAGAGAGAGAGAGAGAGAGAGTCGCGGTTAAGTGGAAAAAACGATTGCATGCGAAAGGACGTAAACGCGCAAACGTACGTATCGTACACGGGTCGCGTGTAGCGGTCGTTTGGCGTTGGACGGTGTTTTCGTCAGCAACGGGCTGTTGCGACACCTCCGCGTAGTCGCGGAATTTTTGTTGCGCGAATAACGAGAGAAGAGGAAAGAAAATTAAAAAGAAAGAAAGTACCACGCGAAGAGACGCGCGCGCGCGTTCTTTGGCTCGCGGTGGTGAAATTTATTTGAATTACGCGCGCAAGCGACGCGACGCGACGCGACGCTCGCGCGCGCGAACATAACTAGGCAGTTTGTGCGGTCTTCATCAACTCTCGTGTGTCGCGATTGCGTCAGATTTCGAAGATGCAACAGTCGTCGAGAGATACGTCTCGGACGTCAGACGAAAAAATTGGCCGCGCAACGATCCTGCATTGACGATTTACATTTTCCATTGTATCCCGCCGTAACGAACCGAGAGAAAACGATAGCCACGAAGGATAAATTTATTTTTAGCCGATATATATATATATATATATGCCCGTTACACGGGAGATAGTGAGACGGTGGCGGAGGCGGAGGGACATTGCGCGTTATGAACGAACGAATACGCATACATTATTCATCCAGAAATATCCCGTGGGAATAATCGGACGGTGTTCGCGGGGATCATAATGAATTATGCTTACACAGTCTTGATATGAATTTGACGTTGCCGCGCGAGAGAAGAAAAGACGAGTCCACGTTTATTCTCGAAATATTCAGCGGGATATTTTGCGCCGCGTCGCGCGCACTGGCGGTGGCGGCGTCGGAGAACAAATGATTTAATGAGAGAAGGGCTGGAAACCCGACAGTAGCAGCCAACCGGGAAATGAGAGAGGGAAAAAGGGACACGCGGGGTACACGAGTGCCGTGAGAGAGAAGGACGGCGGGGAAAATACGGCCTGCGAATGCCGCCGCCGCCGGTACGAGCCCTCCGGTGCAGCGAAACAGCGAAGCAGCAGGATGAAGCTCTCGAGCGCGCAGCCCCCCCCTCTCCCCTGTGCAACTTTTCGAGATGAGTCCGCGCGAAACAGTTCTTCCTCGACGAGGCATCGCGCGTGCCGATTAACACGCTGCTCATTATAGGCGCTCATCGTCGGTCAACCGCGCTCCGCGAATATCTGTCCTCTTTTCTCCTCTCCCTCTCGGATCGTTCACGATTTCCTCCGCGTCGCGTCTGCAGCCGGACCGATTCTGACGACGCGTGCTTTCACGGTGTAAAGGGCAGAGAGGGTGAGCGGCCAAGAAGAAGCGCGCATTCAGCGCGAATCCGCGGATTCAACTTTACCGCGCGCGCGCGCTTTAAATGAACGCGCTCGGTACGTGATGAAAATTTGAGATGGCCGAGCGTCGCGCGACCAAGTTTCGACGTGTCAAGATTAGACGAGCGCGCGACTCTTAGCTGCTCCGCGGCGGCTGATTCGCGCCCGTGAAAGTTCCGCGCTGCGCCCGGTAATGTGTGGATGTGAAACGTAGCGACGATAAACCAACGTGGCTTTACTATCAACTTTACCGCTCCGCGGCTGCTCCGCTTCCTCTCTTTTACTTTCTTTTCTATTCCGTTGCTTTTAATGCGCGCGCGCGCGCTGGCACGGCGGATTTATCCACCAAAGGAAAAGCAGACAGAGAGAGAGAGAGAGAGAGAGAGAGAGAGAGAAAGAGACAACGACAGCGTGTTTTCCACGGTCCTCAATGTCGAATAAATCTTTCCGTCGCGCAAAGTCCTGGAGGGGGGAGGGGGGCCGGCGGCATTCGACGTTCCGCTAAAAATTCGAACGAATCGCGCGCGCGTTTCTGCGAGATTCGCCCTCTGCGAGAAGCGCGACGGGTGGTCCTGTAAAACTTTTACGAGACATATTATGACGGAGCGCGGCGGCCGGTCGAGTTTGGGAAATGTATACGCGCGCGGGGGCCGAGGGGGAGGAGAACATCACGCGCGTATACACATCCGAACCGCAGAGTATTCGCTCGGTGTAAAGCGACCGTTATGATTTTTAGCTCCACCTCCTCCTCTCCCTCTTTTCCCACCGCCGCGCGCTCGACGTTTATTGAAAGAATTTACAACGACAAAAACTTAATAAAGGCCGCGGAGCTCTTCGCGGCCGGCCGGCGAACGCTCGAATGAATCACGTCGCGCGCTGAAAATTCCCCCCCCGGCGCTTGATTACAACAGCTGCGCGTTGTAAAAATTACAGCGCTGTACGTTACAGGCGAAAGGAGAGAGAAAGAGAGGGAATGATAGAAGCGTGCGAATGAGGAGAAGGGAAAGGGGGCAGACAGAGAAGGATAGAGAGAGGAGGAGAGAGGGGGTGGGAAAGTGAGGCGGGAAGAGGGAGAGAGGGAGGGAGGGGGAGAGAGAGAGAGAGAGAGAGAGAGAGAGAGAGGAGGGTTCGGTGCTAAAGAGAACAGCGGCGCATCGTATTCAAGAGCAAGTAGAAATTGTACACGCACATTCCGCCGCATGTAGAAGCACAAAAACACGCGCGGTGCGTTGCTATCCTTCTCGCACACGATCTATCCGTGCAGAGAAAATGCTTTCGGCTATTGTGTATCCACATTCGCGTGTATCCTGCAGCCGGATCCGTTGCTCGGTTTGCCGACGGTTTATACAACGGTATGAATACAATGTATACCAACGTGTTTTACGTCTACAGGAGTCGCGCGTTCCTGCAGGATGATCCGCGGGAGTCGTTCTTATTTTCATTCCCAATGCGTGTTATTTACAAGAAAAGATAGATAAAGATAGATAAAGATAGATAGATAGGTAGATAGATAGAGAGAGAGAGAGAGAGAGAGAGAGAGAGAGAGAGGTTACCACACTGCAACCTGCGGCCGATTTATGAGTATAGTTTGCTCGCGCGCAACATCCATCACTTACGCCTAACACGCAACTCGCGAGGTGCGTGAAAAAAGATGTCGGTCCTCTCTCTCAAGCGGAAATAACGCGGTTAAAGTACCGCGCATGTTCGAGGAACGGAATATTAAGTCCCATTTGTCACTTCCTTGATCTCCAATTGGTCGATCACAGCGCTCGCCGCGTATTATCGCTACCTTCTGTTGCCGTAATCGTGCATAAATTAGAGGAGGATGTTAAACGATCGTAAAGCGGGGGGGAGGGAGTCAAAATAGCGTCTTGCTCGACGACATCGCAAATGAAAACGCGAAATTATCACGTAATCCTTCGATGTCCCGTTTCGCGCGAGTAGCTAACTAGCTAGATAGGTAGGTAGGTAGAAACTCGTTCCAATTGCCGATAGTTTGTGCCGCACACTGTAGCATCGCAGGGCGAAGGGCCTCGTAATAGGAGTGTGCTACCGATGAAATTAAAATGTAATTCCGTGCTCCGCATTGCACCCTCGTAATCTCCCCGGCGGGGGCGAGCGTCCCCGGGTGTCGCGCGCGACGGCGAATACGTACATCACGCGGAGTTTCTGCGCCGAGGGCTTTCGTGGGCCACAGGGGAAGACGCGCGGGGACGGTTGTGGGACGGCTTGTGGGATTCGTGAGTGGTTGTGCGAGGGTTGGCGCCGTGGCGCGGCGCGGCGCGTCGCGTCGCGCGGCTCCGAAGGGGAGGACTACTGGGTTACGAGCTTAGCGCGTCGGCCCGGGGGTTATTTGCATATTTTAATCTAACGGTAAAAAGTCGCGCGACGCTAGTTTTCCCATTAGTCCGGGGCGCGACTTTAAACGCGAAACGCGCAATATTGTACGCAACACGGCGTGCGCGCTGAATGTAAAAGAGTGAGACGTATGTTTTGCGCTTTAAAGGGGAGGGGCCGTACCGTGCCGCCGTGTGGATCATATCGCGGATATTAAATTAGTTAATTGTTCAAACATTAACAGCGCGAGGGGCGGAGGCGGGGGGATGAGGAGAACGTGCGCTCGCCGGCGAAATAATGAATATTTAATATATTTGTGAATATATCTCGGCGAAATGAAACGCATCTCCGAAGAGACGTCGAATTGTTACGCACAAAGTAAAAACCGATTCGATTAATATGGCGGATTCAAGTGTACATTACGCGCTTGCGATCGTTTATATTTGTACACAATAGACGGGCAAACAGAGAGAGAGAGAGAGAGAGAGAGAGAGAGAGAGAGAGAGAGAGAGAGAGAGAGAGAGAGCAGCAGCAAAAAACAGCCGAGACTCGCGATTCTTCGCGCGCGGCCTTTCACTGCAGAACGAAAATCCGTTCGATATTACGGCGAACTTTTCGAGCACGAAATTCTGCCCGCGAGAATAACGAGAACGTTATTCGGAAAACATTGTCGTGAGTTAACGGCGCAAGGAGCGATCGCACCGTGCGCACGGCTGTTTTCACCTACCCTACGGTGTTTTCGGCAATTGCTTTACGCGTTTCGTTGAAATTGGATATCTGTAACTTTTGGCGTGCCGTCGAGTGCCATCGGTTTTACTCGAAACCCCCGCACAACGACGGCGCGCCCTCGATCGCGCGGCGCGATTTTTATCATAACCCGATTCCCGCGAAATGGCGACTCGCGAAACGTCGGTATTGGCTTTCTCGGGGAAACTTTTCCAGGTCGTTTCAATTTTCATTCAAATCGACCGATTACATCCATAGCCGCGCATACGAAAGTAATTACATTTTTAGGACACCATCTGGCAAGGCTGATCGCGGAGAGGAGCGCGCGAGAGAATCGACATTACCGCTGCTGATCTCGAGAAAGATAAAATTGTAGCTGCGAGCACCGCGACGTTTCCAGGCGAGCAACGATTCGCGTTTTCGCCGATAAATCGTCCCATTCGGAAAGCATAAATGTAGGTATGGACAGTCGCGTAAAATTCTCACCCCACGCGAGCCGCGCCCGCGATATCTCTTGTTAAAACTTTATATCTTTGAGCATGATTTTCATGCAGATGAAATTCTCGGTTGAAATTGCGGTTCTTCGTTCGAACCCCACGAGTTCCGTCGAACTTGAAGGACCGATGGAGATTCTCGAATTACCGAACATTGCATAGGCTATACCCGCCTTACATCCGATATTAAAAATCCTGCGACGGAAAATATAATCATGCAAATCTGAGATCACTCACACACACACACACACACACACACACACACACGGTAGTGTAGGAGTTGTTACGATTCAACACTGCGGAAGAAATGGCGACGGTAAACATGTGTGCGTATACGACCATACGCATCATAGACTCGTTCATGTCGTAGGAATCGACTCTGTAACGACTCTCACGTAGATGATAAAGTGGAAGGGTGTTTGGACGAATCGGTTCATGTTGTGACGGGAATGAAAATATGGCTCGATGAGCACACGTCGCCATCATAAATATACGAAGGAGAGGGATAAGCCGCAGGCGCGGCGGCGAAGGACGATGTAGCGGGGTGGCCCATGCGTATGATAAGTAGATGATGCGTTAAAACAAACGCGTTAGCAAATTAATAAACTACGTGTTGCGCCTCATCTGTGATTTCAATCACATCTCTAGTTTCTCGTATTCCGTCTGCGGTCTTTCGATTAGTTTGACGAAAGTATCGTACAAGCACGGTTTCATGAAATTTGAAGTGCAAGTCGATTGTACGATAAAAATGTTAAATTTTCTCTCGAGGATATCTCGTAAACTTTGTCAGAAATGCTTGAATCGTAGAATTTTAATAATCTCGTGGAATGTTCCAGTTTCTATTTTAATTTTTGGATTACGTTAATTGCTAAGGAAAAGTATGCGAAGTATGGAAAGAGAGAAGGAGAGAGAGAGAGAGATATTTATTTAAATCTTTTAACGCACATACACACGCGCACACAGTGTGCACTTGCAGTATCTCGTTTAAAACGCGATATGAATAAATTATGGTGTGTGATGTAAAAGCGGACAAATCTATACATTTATAACGAGTGTTCGTATCCCGACATTTTTTGTTACAGATATTTGCCCGCTATCGCTGTTTAACGTACTTGTTCTCGACATCGCGCGAAATTATTAATTCCAATTTAATCGCGCGAATTTATTAGCCGTTAATTGGAGCTCAATCGCCATATAAAACTTCGTATTCTTCGTGTAAAATATTTGAGTCGCATCGTGCATATGTATCCCAATTATTACATAAACAAATACTTCGTAAATACCTAATTATTATATTTATCCCCATGCACGGCATTACTCGTATACAATTTGACTCCGTTTGCATCAAGGTCTCTAATTATTTCGCCAAAAGATACACGAGATGCCCGCCCGATATGAACGAGTGAAATTACGGTAGCGAATTTTTTAGCTAATTTGGAGTTGATTTTTATCGCAACGTGGGCGTCGCAGGAAGCTGCCGCGGCAATATATTTTTTAGAGTAATTAGCAGTAGAAAAGAAAATGCTTTTTGCGAATCAAGCTGCGCGGGGTTGAATTTCGTATTTCAGCTAATTTCAAGTGGATTATAACGGAATTTTAATTAGGGGAGCTTTAATTACGGAAAATATACACGCGTAATGTGAAACTTGAATATATTGAATTATTTAATCCTGAATATTGTAGAACGTGACGATATATAAATAACGGTTCTCATCTCTCGCCGGTACGGAGGAATTAACTTCGAATTTCTCGCGAGAAGTCATTAGCTTGCCCTTGTCCTTCAAGACTCGTGCACTTCGTACACTCGGGATGCCTCAGTTCCGATCTGACTGGCTGAAAACGCTTTTATTTTTTATTTTCCACGCGATTCTTTATCACCCGATATCGCGTTACGCCATACACCATCCAAATTATCGAACGCTCGCGTTATTAATCCCCGTGAAGCGAACGGGCGATTTTCGCGCAAACGCGTGCCGGGTCGTAATAAAAAAGTGGGCCGTTATAAAAAAGTGCCCGAAAGATTTTGAGGCGTAGGAGGGGGGGACGGAGGGACGGTGTATAAATCCGGATATTTATCGACCCTAACCGCGAAAGATGTGGATGAAAACAGTCTTGTCGTGTGGGAGTGGCAGCCATGCTGGATATGACACGCGTTATTTCCGTAAATTACGTCTATAACCGGGCGCTATGGTGGCGGTGAGAATCTCGATCTAGTGATATATTCTAGCAATTAATGGCGCGCTCGATAGCCGGAAATTTGTCGACCGTGGCCGGAAAATGGATTTAGATTCGATGGCTCTCCGCTACGCGGAGATATAACGCCAAGATGGAGCGAATCAGCCGGCGGTTCTCGCGCGAATAGACTCGCGCGATTCACGATCGTTAAAGATTTACACCATGCTCACTCTCTCTCTCTCTCTCTCTCTCTCTCTCTCTCTCTCTCTCTCTCTCTCTCTCTCTCGGTATCGGCCATCGTGCATTACACGGCTCTAACGTGGTGCTGACAAATCCGAATGCGCGTGCGAATCAAGTCGTTAATAACTGATCGGATGTCTTGGACACGTTGCGCGTCGTCGCGCGGAAATCGAGGAAGACGAGATATTCCGCATCTTCCCGGCGAAGAGGAGGCTGTCGCATTTGCGGGCAAACGTGATGACACGGCGCGCGGCGCGGCTTAATCCTCTCTATACGCGATTAAAATTATAATTTAATCCGAAGGAATCGCACACACGTGCATCCTATTTACGGGCGCGCTCGCACGCGCGCAGCGCGAACGCGCGGTGAGATCGTAACCATAAAATTCCGACCGCTGACAGAAATTACAAAACGATGCAATGCCTTCGGTATAGTTTCCACGTTTCTACCTCGGCCGCGCGCTTAAATAATTCATACTCTCCCGTGCTCCTAGCATAATATTTTCCGCAATGTGCACACTTGTACGGCGCAATGGCGGAGTGGAATGCGGCCCGGCGCCGCGTACATAAAATGAAAAAAAAAAAGAAACAAAAAAGAAACGAACGGGGAAAATTTTGTCGCTCGCCGCATCGCCGCGCATGCCGCGCCGCGAAGAAAAGTATCGTTGTTTATCCGTCGATTTCGCTTATACGGCGGTACCAGCTGCAACGTCCGCTGGGGCTTCCGCCCGATTATATCCGGACAGATCGAAGCGTACGGCGCGGAAATAATCTCCGTATTGTCGAAACAACGTCCCGGTCGACGCGTCGGCCATATGACGCGCGTTACGCGCGCTAAATGTCGATCGCAACGCGAGTCTCCGCGAGCTTCGGCGAGCGCGCGATTCCACTCGAGTTTGCAATTTATTTATCTCGAGGATGCCCGAACAAAGGAGATTTCCCGGTAATGAAAGGGAACACGCTACGCTCCTCTCTCTCCCTCTCTCTCTCTCGGCCGGTGAGCTCAGGCCGCTCACGGCCGCTACAGCTAAATGCAAATTCTTTATGAAAATCTGACGTGCCGCGCGAGCGCGCGGTAAAAAGCAACGATATTGCGAAGTCGCTGGCGTATACAGAGCGCCTCGCGCGCGAGAGCCTCTTTCTCCCTCTCTCTCTCTCTCTCTCTCTCTCTCTCTCTCTCTCGCCCACCTCCACCGCCGAAAGTGTGCGAGACAAGAAGGAGCGCGCGCGCGTTTCCGCGCGTGTAGATGAGACTCCCCGGGAACGCCGCGCATACAAGCGCATATTAATTAAGTTGGCTTCTAATTAATGCAGACCCTACTTCGACCGCGAAGGATCGCTTAGGACGGAACTTCCCTTTAAGCTGTAATTACATTTACGGTACACGTGTCGGTGTATATCCGTCGGCACCTCGTGCCGCACAATATGAACCTCGCCGCGCAACCCTCGTTCGCCCGCTCGCTCTCTCGCACTTATCGCCCAGCCTTGCCGCGACATCCCCTGACGTGTGGGTGGCGGGCGGGGCTGTATTTGTTCCGCAGCCGAGCTCGGTTTCGGCTGGTAGGACGCGCGCGCGCGTAAGAATATTCATCGCGTGTCCCCGCGTGAAAATGGCATCGCGGGCGTTTTCCGAGCGCGTCCGCGGGGGCGACTCCTCTCCAGAGGAGATTTTGCGCCGGCGAGAGAGCCGCCGCGCGCGTGCTTACCGGCGCGTTAAATAGATCATGCGATGAGCATTCCGAATCAGTGGCGTGATAACGTCGAGCCACGTCGTGCGCCAACGATCACGTCACTCGCCGTTTCTCTCTCGCGTTTAATGCCCCCGCCGCGCCGCGCCGCGCTTCGCGCGTGTGATTCGCGCGCGCTCGCGAGCTGTCTGTGTGACTCTTCGCTCTTCGGAGCGGGGTGACGCGTGTTAATCTCCCTCTCTCTCTCTCTCATAGCCCCAGACCCAGTCCGGATTAAGATGATATTAACGACGAGTAAGGCGAGATAACGGCGCGAGTTCGCCTGTAACATCGGCCGCGAACGTGTAATCGCGAATTTTTCAGAACCGCGACGATACTCTGGCCGCACGCGTGCCGAGGGGAAGGAAGGGGATCAGCGAACCGCGCGGACCGCGGCCATGGATGCCGCGAATTTAAAGAACGGGAGGATTGCAGCCGAGCGCGCGCGTTTCGCTGACGTTTATTTCAATAGCAAGTACACGCCGCTCTGCACCAAGATCCAACATCGAGCATATAATATCGCAGATAGTGATCGTGAAATTGAGCGTGCCGGCGAAGTTCGGGATCCTCTCCGTCTTATGCACGAAATTCGCATGGCAACCGAGCACGAAAATGCCAAGTGCTGCTGCCGAGGAAGAGAGTGAGTTACGTCCGATTACCCCCGGTGTAACTTAATATTAGGGGTGCGATCTTTGGTTTCGAGAATTTTGCAAGAGATGGGCAATAATGTCAGTTTTGTCGAAGACATTCCAATGTTATCGCAGTTATCGTTTCTTAATGTGTTCTTTAATATTAATCCGTGATATTTATCAGCAGGACGCGGTAAAATTCGTGTCAAGACGATCTTACTTCCTAAGGTACTCGTTCGTCATCCTGTTTAAGTAAATCAGTTTCTTTTCTTGGAGAAAAAGACTCTCAAAATTAAATCACACGCCTGATACTTTCCCCGCGACGCGACCTTATCGAGAATGATCCAGCTGCGCGACTGTAGCTTTGCTGTAGCTGCAGTGCGATCGAACAGTGCAAATTCTCTCTCGCTAACCGGGACGTGCTCTCGTAAAAGTTCGCTGTTCGAGCGATGTGAGAAGCGATACGAATAGATGATGCCGTTCGTAAAGATTAGGCTCGCTCGCCGCCCCGCGTTCGCCGCTTGATGATGAAGCTCGCGCGCGAGAGGGGCGACAAAACGAAAGTCTCTCGAACGATTATTAACCATTCTTTCCCATCCTCTTTCTCGCGCCCCTTCCCGCGCCGAATAGAAACGCGTGTTTACCAGTGACCGCAGATACGCGGGCGATGCTCTCGTGTCGCGAACAGAGGAACCTCGCAAAGGGCGTTATAATTGCCACGGATGAAAGTCCCTCTCTCTTTTGCCCTTTTTTCAACGATCCATCCACGCGATGAAATACGATCTCTCACAGCGCGTGGGTATACGTAACCCACCTAGGCAAGGGAAAAAAGCATATAGCCGCGAGAGCCGCAAAGAGCGATAGAGACGGACAGAGAAAGAGAGCGAGAAGGGGCGGGGAGGGGCAGGGGGCAGAGAGAGAGAGAGAGAGAGAGAGAGAGAGAGAGAGAGCTAGAAACCGTGTCGTTATTTACAACTTCGCTCGCATATCCACCGCAAGTAAATACTACTTCTCCGTTCCTCGTATCTGCGACGCCATACTCGTTCCGACGTAAAAACTCTATCTCTCTTTGCGCAGCGTTGCTATCGGCTCTTGCCGTTAGTTTCAAACTGGATTTTCGCACCTCTCTCTCCCCCCCCCCTCCCGTCCCATTCTTTGTCTCTTTTTTGCCTTCCTCTCTCTCTCTCTCTCTCTCTCTCTTCCCCCCCCCCCTCGTCTTCCCCCGACCGGATATTTCTTTCGTTCGAACGCCGTCGACTTTTCCCTGTGAAACGCTTTGGAAGCTCATTTCCATTGATCTTGTTCCCGTCGGGTCGCCATGCAAAATTGCAATACGTGATTCTGCATACGTACGTGACTGCCATAATGAGCGACAATCCGGGGTGAACGCGATTATCGTGGTCGCATAGTTAACGTTTTACGACGTGTTACAGCGCCGTAATTCAGTTGCAAAGTCGGCCAACTCGGCGAAGTCTCATTTACATCGCCGAGATCCGGCCAACGACGCGAGCGGGAATAAAAATTCTTGAATTTATCATTCTTGCCGTTACATTTTTCAGCGCGAGCCGAGTAAAGCCCCTCCGGTAAAGCGAATTTGAAGCGAAGCGCGCCGATAATCGAACCCGCATCGACATCGAGTCCGCAATTACACAATTTGGAAAGGTCACCTTGATAATTTTGGACGATGGGTCCCCTCCCCCCTCCCCCCTCCCTCCGCGCTGCGGCTTTCGATTTCTGATTGCCTTCTAATTCTAACCCGATCGTTCCTCCACTCTATCCTATTCTGTTTTATCAGAGCAACGCGTGTGTAACATCATACCTCAACCTGACCGAAGTAACATCGCCTAATTAGCCGTGATAGCTGACAATCGCCGACGCGGAGCACGCGGTGTAAAAGCGGTGCGGTCGCTTTTCCGCGCTTGTTTCTGACCGTTCACGCTTTCAACTGGATTTTCCGCCCCGGCACGTTTCCTCGCAAACCTCATTCCGTCCTGGCGTCATGTACAAGCTCTCCTTGTAAAGCTCTCCGCGAGCTCGTTTCGGCTGATCTTGTTGCGTCGAATACGTGACCGTGCATACGCAGCGGCCGGCGATAATCCGTCGAAGAAAAAGTCACATCCATAATCGCGCGCGCGCGCGCGCGCGCGCGGTGTCGAGAATCCGCAATCGCTTTTCGCTGGAATAGCAACATTTTATCTCCGCGTGAATCGTGATTCGAGGGTGGCGGTGCTCGCGCGCGCGGGGAGAGCCATTTGACATTGATTTTACGTTTCGCACGTTTCTTCCGTGACCCAGTTCTCCGGGCTAGCGCGCGCGTAGATTTTACGACTATAATATCACCGCGATAATTGTTATGTTCTGCACGTACAGTTTTTGCCGTGGCATAAAGGATGAGGGGGAGGAGGGGAGAGAGAGAGGGAGGGGAAAAAGAGAATGAAAATTCTTTACCACGGTTGCGCAATTGCAGCATTGCGCAGTCACGACGAACCAGAATCATAGCTTATGAAATTAGGTGCATGCGGAAAGGTGCGAGAGCGTTCTCTTCTGCTTTCTTTTTCCTTCTTTTTTTTTTCTTTCTTTTTCTTTTGTATTGCATATACCCGGCCTGCTGGAGAGGCTGGTTTTGTTTCAACGTTCCGCCGCTAAAATTGTTATTCGCGTACGTGATTATCGCGGTGCACGATGCATACCGGAAAGGAGAAAGAAAGAAAGAAAGAAAGAAAGAGAGTAAAAAACGGTTGGAGCGAGGGGGAGGGGAGCGGCACTCGTAACCGTAATCATATGGATAGACGTTTACGAGATGTCGTATCAAAACGGGGGGGAGGATTCAGGGAAGCACGCGGCATATAGCGGCGCTCTCATTGAGCTGCGACGCAAATCGTCGAGAGTGTCGCGGGAATTTCACGGCGCGACGTGCTCGTTTAAACGCGTTACAATTTTTCCGACTTTACGCCTTCCGGGAGTCACTTTGAAGAGCGGGCGTGTGTTACGATCGAACGCGATTATGCGACGAACGCGTTGCAGCGGGCCTAGAAAAAGCGCTCTTTCGGGCAGCTTTTCCAGGGGGGAAACGTTAAGTGCGGATGGAATTTCGCTCCGCGCTGCTGTTAGGTGGCGCGAAAATCACCGCGGAAACGCGATTAATTCCGCGCATTGATACAAATAACCGCGTCGACATCCGGGATTCGTTCTTTTTTTTTTTTTTTTTTTTTTTTTATCAAACTTTAGCGCCGAAAGCCGAAAGCGGCAAGAGCGATTGATAACGGCCTCGCCGGTCGAGTTCACGTCAGAGAACGCACTCGAGCGCACAGCCTCGTCGGGGGCTGTTTATAATCGTATCTCCTCCTCGCACCCCCCGTTATTATCGACTGTCGTCGAGGAGATCGCGAGCGAACGTATATATTAATGAGAATAAAATTGTGCTGGAAACGTTGGGACGCATTAAGCGTTCTTTTGTATGCGCGGTGATTTATTGTCGAAGAATGTCGATACCAAGGACGAGTTTCTTTCCATCTCGCAGGACAGGAAGGAAAAGTTTAGTATTCGTACGACGCTTATACCACGTCTCTCTCTCTCTCTGGCCTGTGTGACGGAATTTAATTCTCCAAAGTGCCGAGGCCGCTGGCGAGCGTCGTCGTGATCGATTGCGCGAGCTCGCGCCACTTCTCCAAAACGCTTCTTATTTTCGACAGTCCTATCGAGAGTGGAGGAGAGGAAACGAGGAAACAGAGAGAGAGAGAGAGAGAGAGAGAGAGGGGGAGAGGTGCAAGAAATGGCAATTGTTGATACGATCTTATGCATATGCACAATGTCGCACATTGTCAAGACGAAAATGGTAGTCGATCAACACAATCGTCTGCACAAACGGAGCGAATTAGCCTTAATTTTGTACATATGTACCCTTCATTACGTATGTCAGACTTCAAAGGCTCAATTTCAATCACAAGGAAAGATTGATATTATTTTGTAAACGAATATATATTCGCGTCTGCAACTCGGCACAAAGTCATCTTGCTTCACGGGACATACAATATAACAAAAGAAAATATTTCGGTCAATATATACAGGGATCTTTCGGAAACGAAAAATTGTAAAGATTAATCGGATTAAACTAGGAAGAAAAGTCAAGTATCATTTTGCAAAAATTGCAATAGTTATTAAGTTACCAATGACTGTAAATTACCATATCTAGAGCTCTTTTAATTGATAACTTGAACATTTGCCTAATTTACTTGCAAAATGGCACTTGACTTTTCTCTTGAGTTTGATCAGATTAATCTTCATAATTTTTCGTTTCCAAAAAATCCCCGTATGCAACGTCATGTCCAAATTATAGATCGCGATAAAATGTTAATCAATGCGGCATGATTGTATAAGTGACGCGGGAGGGGGTCTGCATTGTGCGAAGGTCGTGCGAGGGTGGCAAAATTATATTATCAAATTGTAGCTACGCGTGACTCGCGACTGCGAAGAAATTAACTGCGAAGAATGAATCCGCCCGAGGCGAGCGCATTTTTACTTTGATCTTTTTTTTCCACGAAACCCTTCACAAACTTTTCTAGTTGCTCCATTTTCGTGTGTTCATCGTGCCGATTTAATTCGATATGAATTTCAATAAAAAAAAAAAAAAAAGGGAAAAAAAGGAAAAAAAAAACAGGGAAAGAGACAGAAAAAATGCATCCGCGAATTTTGGCAAGTGATTTGTAAAATCGTATCACACACGCCGCGCGGATAGCAATTACCAACGCGATTACAAATGATGGAAGAACGTGTAAAATTTATACAGCAGCTGTATATTAAGAAACATAATACGGATTGGCAATCGCGTCGGCTACATAGAACGATGTACACGCGAGGGTATGTGCGGTAGCAAACCGAATTATTGGAATCGACAAGGGACCACTGTCGATTGGATTTCGCAAGCCGCACCACCGTATTTGCTTTTTATTTACGCCTTCACTTCGTAATTGCTGCGGTATGATATTTCCTGATGATATCCGTGTGCGCGTACGCGCTCACGCTATCTCATACGTACTCGCGTTCGCGTGTGTGCTTTTTAAATGGAAATTTCTGCTGAAAACTTCGCACTCGATCGAAGGTCGAAATTGTGTTTCTCAGCGCTGGCTTTAATTTATATCGCGGCTTACTAATCCACAATCGTTATTCACTTAAGAGCGTCTCTCCTTCCTGCCTCCTTCTCTCGATGGTATGGCAAGTTGATCGCGCGATAAGCATGATCGAACGCAAACCGCGAGAGCACAGACCGCGCTTCATTAACGCAGGAAATTGTCGAGGATATTATGCGCTAATAGCGCACAATCCTTTTGTATTTCCATTCACGTCATTCTCCCTTAATTGGCCTATTTTTTAGTGGCTGAGTCGAGAGCACCCTCGAGAGCGCTCCTCGACTTTTTGCGGGACTTCCGCGGAAAAGTGAAAATGAGCGGGCGAGACGAAACGTTGGCTCAGGAGGCACAGGCGCGGGCGAATTCCGCGTTATAGTTTGTAGTTTCGGAGTGGCTAACGATTACCGGCAGAGCGAGCCGCGGCGCGCGGCCTCCGGTGACGAGATGAATCTACGTAATTGTTGGATTAGAATCGCGCGCGTGGTCAATCCCCGCGTAATCAATATGCTTCATATATGACCGACGACGTGCAGAAACGTGCGTAGTCGCGCGCGCGACCGCGGTGGACGTGCGCGGATGTTCGATAGTTCTCATAATTAAATGTCTGGCGTATTTAATTTTGGGAATTAACCGGCTTCTACAAGCCGGTCGCGTTGCGCGCGACGAGCTCATATCGCGCGGGTACCGTGTCGCGTCGTTCTGAAGATTTAAAGTGCGTCGCGCAAATTATCGGCAAACTGCGTTTTAGATTAATCCGTCGACTGGGAATTTGTGCGAGAATAGTGCGCGCGCGCGCGCGCGCGATGGGATGTCCCGGACTGTGTTCACGCATCAAATAAGAAACGAATCACGGCGCTTCTCCTCGCGCTTCGGTATCGATCCCGATGTACGTATAGTACGCTCCGTGCGCACGTTAAAATAATATTGGCTCGCGAGTAAGCGAGTAATTTTTTCGAATAAAGTTTGCAGATAAATTTTCAGATAAAATTGAACGATTGTGCTTGCAGGTCGTTGCAGTCCTGCGAAATGACATATGACCGTTTCATTTTAAAATTATTGTCCTAAACGACGAGGTCGAGATAAAGACGCTTATCACGCGACTTATTGCACAACTGTGTTCCCGTTGAGACGATCAATACCGAACGTCACGAGATCTTCGTGCTCAAACGTGACTAATGAGACGAGGAAATGAGTCGCGGTAAATTGATAATCGGGTTCGTCGTTCGCTGCCGATATGAGGAAAAAATATTTGCTCTCGATTTGCGCGCGATTCTGTCGCGCGCTGTTGACTCTCGCGGCTTGGACGAGCCTGTAGCGCGCGGTATATCGCCGCAGCTCGAACAGACACATATTTGTTTTGGCCTACAGAAGCGACAGGATAGGATTCGCGTAGGACAGAACGGTCAGAGAGGTACTCTCCCAATTTCCTGTCCTCTCGGCCGCTTATTCGCTAACTCGGCAGCTCACGCTTTTAGCGCGGATGACCTGTATACAAATCCCGAAAATCGAATTTTACGTGGGGTTCTTCCGCGTTTAGGTCGCTCTCTCTCTCTCTCTCTCTCTCTCTATCTCCGTCTTTTCCGCAGCCGCAGCTACGTAGCGTGCTACGTAGCGAATTTGCGAAAATCAGATTTCGCGGGTCGAATGAAATTTGACAGCGCCGCTCCGCGTCCGTTCACCTTGTCTCGAGAGTTAACGCTACAACGAATCCGCCGCAATCATCTTACTGCAAACTTCGATAAACCGATCCGTCCGCCCGCATTTCTCCGGGAAAATTACCGCGCGCGAAGTTAGCGCGCGAGCCGAAAGAAATGCCCGGGGAGAACTGTGAGACGTTTGTTTACGCCCGGCGGGTCTCGAAGTTTCATCCCGTTCGATTTTGCACGAACCACGCTGAAATCCTATGGATTTCGAACGTCGAGTGAAATATTCTGAAGGAGAAAAAACCACAAGAGGAGAGAGAGAGAGAGAGAGAGAGAGAAAGTTTCAGAGGAATTATTGCATTCGGAGGAGAGAACGCGATATAGAGTGCGCGAGTTTCGCGATAAATTCTGCATTTCACGCGGAAAGCAGATCTTTGGTCTTTCGCGACGACATCTCCGACGAGGAAAAATCCGCTTGAGCTACGCATTTCGCGCTCGCAAAACTTTCACAAGGAAATACGGAAATAAGGATGTTTCCGGTATAATTGTACGAGTCTTTTCCTCCTTCCTCCTTCCTCTTTTTGCTCTCCTGCCTCCTTTCCCCCCCCTCTCTCTCTCTCTCTCTCTCACTCTCTCTCTCTCTCTCTCTCTCTCTCTCTGCCTCTCGCTCTCTTCTTTTTGCAAACGCTAGTGCAATTTAGCGACGCATATGAGTCCGTCGCCTGACGGGGTGCGCGATGGCCACCACATATGAAACATCCGTGGACAAAAAGTATTCGCGTCAGCCGGTCTTATATAAGCACTCACACAATGAACGTCCAAAAGTGCGGTCGTTATTTAGCGTGTCGCGCGTATTTTACGAGACTGCGCTCGTGCTCGGCTGTTATAACAAATAATATCCGTAGGAATATATATATGATAAAGTGCAAGAAACCGCGCGTCCATTTAATCCCTCGCGCGTCATATCACGTTCGGATTCCGCTTCTTTCCACGGGAAAACGCGCGATTTCTCTCGTAATTTATATTACGAGGGATGCGCCTGGTCAGGGGAAGAGAGAGAGAGAGAGAGAGCGCGCAGCGTGCAGCACGTCCGTGCGTTGCAAATTTCGAGTAAATCGTCTTATCCAGACGTTCATTTGCCACGAGTTTGAAATAATTGTGTCGGCGAGAACTGAACGGACGCGAAGATTACACGAGATGTAAAATTTATGTTCACAAACAGAGAGCCCGTCGATAGAAAACGAAGCGAGCTCGCGACGAAGTAAGACCGATCGTATCTCGTATTAATAAGTTCATAACTCGGGAGCCGAACGGTATACTCGGCTCGACGTGTTCTGCGAGAAGAGAGAAGGGACTCGCGCGCGGAATCCTTTATTTTCCCTCGATTAACTACAATCCAGACGCTATCACCCTATTACAGACTTTACCGAATCAGCCCTTCGAGCTCGCGCGGCGAAACTTCCCGGGGCGGAATTGCCAACGTACGAATATATATAAATTACACAAACAAGAAGTCACGAAACTTCGGTCTTATCGCGTAAGCTCTGCCACGCCACGCGCGCGAAATCTTCAGCCGAGCGCTAAAAAGTGGGCCAGCGTTCTATATTAAATCGTTCGGATCGGTCGGACGATCGTGCAGCGCGCGCGCTGTCCGTCTTGCGGTCGTGGATTTTTGAGGAATAAATTTCCGTGACGCTCCTGAAATGAAAGTATTGGACAAACTTTGTACCTGGCAAAGTTCTCTTATTCGGGTATAATGGCTTCGCCAAGTCAGTCGCATTGCGGCCAATTTTCAAGGAACGGTCTCGAGTTCTTCATCCAAATATCCGCTGTGCACCTCCAAGACGAATGTTTTGCACGATAATCGTTTGTCGCAACAAATAGCGTAATGATATTTACCGGGCTACAAGTTTCGATCAGGTACGCCTGATCGTTGACAAGGACTTAATATATGGTGAATGAAAGGTAATCCCAATTAAGTCAGATCTTATAATGTCCTGACGATAATTGAGTGAGGAAGGCCTTTGTAGAGTTACTATAATTGGATCTATATCAGAACCTTGATGTAACAACCTGTGTGTATCATATAACAAAGTTTAGTTGATCGGGCTTCTTATTCATTGTACTTAATATGGCTTACGTTATTATGTATGTATATTTTTTTTAACAAATTACGATCGATTATTCTTTTCCCTTGACGATCAATAAATTTTACCGATTGATTGATAATACCGGTCAATTTGAACAAACAACTTTTGCCTGGAAAAAACATTTTTTTATTTGCCTCGTATTTTTTGAGTTATTTAAGGAAAACTTGGTAACTTTTTTAATATCCAACTTACAATATCTTGCTTTTTGCTCTATTTGGTCTCAAGAATATATTGTTACAATAGCGCCCAACTTTTGTTAATTTATCGATTTCTGGAAATGTCAAAATCGTCAAATTAACAAAAGCCAAAGTTAACAAAAGTTAATAAAAAAGCCTTTCAGACAAATGTTGTTGCGGAATTAATTGGTAGAAGAAGATGATGTAATAAAAAATTGGGATTTCCATTTATAAAAAGTAATAATCAGCGAATATCATATTTCGAAAGTGGCGAAAGCGGCGCTGTAAGCAAAATGATACTTTTAATATCAAAATAATTGTTTCATATTCCCCTTGGAACTATGCAATTTTTGTCTGAAACATTTTTGTCTAAAATGCTTAGTTTTCGAGATATTTCGCTATCCCGATACTTTTAAGGACGCTATATATGACTCACTAGGAGCTGATGGCATTACCTTATTGTCCAGACATGTTGATCAAATGAGGTTACTAGAACCTGGGAACAGGAGACCATGGGATAAATTTCTAGCCGCGCGGTTTACATGTAATAAATATTACACATCTATTTGCTTCACGTATCCTGCGAGGATAAACATAAGCGTGTTTATTGCACAATTGCTTCTACTTTGTAGTTACTATAAGAAATTTGTATTTCGCTTCAAAGACCGCGGAAGCTACAAAGAGAGAAAGAGAGGGAAGGGGGGAATTAAGTTTACCTAAAGTATCGAGTGTGACGCTCGAGACTTTAACTCTCGTCTCGCTCTGTGCGGTCTCTTTTTCGTCTGTACGTCGAATTCATCCTTTCGTCGAGGATATAAAGTCTACCTCCGCGTCGTGTCGCAGCGAAACTTACGCGGGCGACTTTGAAAGGTAGACAAAAGGGTAAAAGGGACGGCGCAGGTTACAATAAAGTAATTAACTGGCGCTGATACAACATGGGGGGAGGGGGGGGGAGGTGGGCCGTCAGATATCCGCGATGTTTATGACGCGTTTCAAAGTCAGCGTTTGTGCTTCCTCCATGTTAAATTAAACTCACTCGTTATTTATATATACTCATCAGTGCCTGCATGTACCGGCCGTGCGCGATAACGTTCTGCTTAAAGCTACTCGCAGTTCCGAGAGACACATATTTTCCATAGTGCTCTGTTTTATTGTTGCACAGTTTTGCGTGTGTACAGGTGTGTGTGTGTGGGTGGGTGTGCCGAAACTGCCGAAACGACCTCGGGGGTTTGCGAGACCTACCGAGGCGTATTTCGCCACGCAAATGATCTCTCTGACCCGCGGATGTAGCTCTCTCCCTTTGTACCCGAGACGAGAACACCGTGACACCGAAGTAATTCCGAAGTTGCCAAGGATCGAAAATACGAAGCTTCGTGCGGATTAATTTCGGGAGCTCGTGTGTGTACGAAGGATCGATCCCTCTCGACGAACTTTCGGGACCGAATCGCGCTCGTTCCGATCGGAAGCCCACGAGCTGAAATCGCAATGATCTCTCGGTCAAACAGAGAAGTCGATTGAAGTACGCATGAAAATCGACGGCCGAACAATACCTCCCTACGAAGCAGTTTAATTTAACTTGCGATTTGCGCGGATTGCACGCTTTCCTATTCGCCGGCATCACGGCGCATGGTCGTACCGTCGGCCGATGCGATTCCGCTCGCCGGGATGACTGTAGTCCCGCCCCGCCCCTTAAAAGACTGTACGATGCGTATTAAGACGCGGCTTACTTCCGGCTGAAACTCCGCCGGGGACTCGTACGCGCGCTTTGAAGGACGTTTGATGAAGCGCAAAGTTACATCCGCGCGGCTAGTCTCGCAGAGTGGATCGAGAGGTTACGACAACACGACGGCCCTTTGCCGATAGTCAGGTAGCAAGGAAACGCACGCGCGCTCGTGGCCGCGGATGCGAGAGAGAGAGAGAGAGAGAGAGAGAGAGAGGAGGGGGAGAGAGGGGAAGAGAGACGCGAAATGGGAGAGAGAGAATGGGACGGAGAGGGATAGACGAACGAGGGAGGAGAGAGGAAAAGGGAAGAAAGGAAGAGAGAGAGAGAGAGAGAGAGAGAGAGAGGGACTTTTAACCATTCCACGATGAACTAACTAAATTTGCATAACTGAAACAAGGTATCGACGACCGCGGTTCGCGGATACGATTGTACGTAACGTTCCAACTTCGGCCTTCGTTCCGCCGGCAAGTTTTTTGCTATACGAGTGCGAAAACCGGTTGATGCGAGACAATTATGCGTTAACGCGGTAATTTTATTCCGGACGATGTTACGAGCAGCTTTACGTCGGACTTGGCTCGGCAGGACAGTAGCACAGTGGTTTATTGTAAAAAGTATCCGCTGTCTCTCTCTCTCTCTCTCTCTCTCTCTCTCTCTCTCTCTGCGGTGCTCTCGTGCGGTGAAGTTCGCGGTAAAATAGAGCGCGAATTATCCGGTTGCCGCGCGCTGAAATAAAGTCAATTTCACGGGGGCGAATCGGTACGACAGAGGAGAGATTAATAACACGACAGTACTGACGCGACGGCATTAGGGGAAATGTGGCTATTTTTAACGCGCGATAGTATATTCCGCCCTTCGCTAAAAATTAGCGCTAAAAGGGGGAAATATTGCGCTATTCAGCCGCCGTGTTAGCGCCGTGACCACGAAAGTATGTGCTGATATATGCGATTTCATGAATATGGAAATTACGCACAGTGACATATTTTTATAAATAGATCCCCGCCAATGCGATGTTCTTTCATCTTCAACTCCACATTCATTTTCAGACCGTCGGCCAAAAGTCCGACCTCGATATTCTCGACGTACCGTAACGTAACGCAGTCGAAATTTAGATTTGCATTCTGATACCGACGTTTGAGAAATAATCCATTAATCATTTGCGTTCATCCGTAAGAAACAGCTCGATCGAAAATAACGCTGTGTAAACAAAAATTTCCGACTATATGCGACATCTCGGGGTCGGGGGGGGGGGGGTTGGAGATGGATAGACAGCTAGAGGTGGAAAGAGACTTCGCGTTACGACACGAAATCGCCCGTCATAATGGTGCGATCGCGTTAAAAATTATCCCCTGCCGCGCATTCAGCGGTGGTGACTTTCATCAAGTGAAATTGTGCCTGACGATCTCGCCGAGGGTGGAAGTCCGTTGAGGCATAAAGTCGCATCCCTCCTTTGCTGGTTAGATCGAAAAGGTGCGATACGAGAGCTCTGTGTGCGGAGAACCTTCCGCGGAGAATCGACCGTAAAACACAGACGCGCTGTAATTTACCGTAAGAATGGCCCGGTAGCGAAAGAATCGCGCGGATTCGAATGAAAACAAGATAATTTCGAGAAGTGCTTCGGACACAAGAGATACTTTCGAAGAAAGTTTGATCGGCTCGACGATTTGCGCCGCGAGAGACAATCGATTCGAGATTGTCGAAGAGAAAGGAGGTTTTCGCTGGAAAATAATATGACGGAACCGAGACACCCTTCTGTGCACCCCTGAATTAATCGGGCCGGTAAAGGACGCCACGGGGTAGTGCATACTGCGAATCCAACCTGCGAAGCGACCATAAAACACGTCCGTACGCGGACGGATGGCTGACAACGATTCCGCAAATTTCGGAATGAAAGCGCTCTCGCCCGCGACGTTATGTCAAGATGCGAGATATTACGCGGCGGGGCGCACGCGCGTACGGAGCGATCGAAATTACGTCGTAAATCGTGGTCCTCGAAGTTCGATGGCGCGAGAAAGTGCTTCCGCGAGCGTTTCGCCGCTCGGCGAGATTGACGAGACGACGACGACGACAAAGAACCGACGAAGATGTTCTTCTGCGAGTAGATCGATGAAGAGGCGGAGAAAGAGGGTGAAGGGTGGGGGGGGGAGGGAGGGAGAGAAGGAACTAGAGAGTGAGAGAGAGAGAGAGAGAGAGAGAGAGAAGCGCATCGGAAAAAAGGTTTCTACATAATTCCTCAATTGTATTCTCCTTTTGCAACAATGTACGATGTCGACTGGTAGCATCGGTAAATCTCTCGGAATCTGACGTTAAAGATTGATTCGTCAATTACCGCCGTCTTTCATCGCGGTGCTTCGTAACACTGTCGCTTGGTCGTATTCATATTTCGATCCGTGCAATTTATACCAAGCGTGAGAACAAATGTTTACGTCAAAGAGCGAATGTTTCAAACGAGAAATGTGTAAAACGCAGACACGCTGTAATTTATCGTAAAAATGGCCTCCGCAGCCGTAGAGGATCGTAGTGGACTCGATTCGGAACAAGATAATTTCGAGAAATGCCTCGGACAGAAAAAAGATAGTTTCGAAAAAAATTCGACCGGATCGAACGAACGAACGAACGAACGAACGGCCGACTCGCCTATTTGTGCCGCGAGACAATCGATTCTAAATTTGTCGAGGAGAAGGGAGGTTCTCGCGTTAGGAGATAATGTGATATCACACACACATATATATATGTGTGCGTACACTTTCACATGCGCGGGATAAAAATTTCTTAATATTAAAAGGATACACTCGCTTACTTCGCGAGGCGAGGCGCGGCGCGAAGCGAGATTTCGCGAAGGAACGTGTACGCATCTCGCAGCGTTTGGCATACCAAATTATCCCGAAGATCCCGTTCGCGTAAATCCTCGGCAGAATCCCACGCGTTAGCCGCGAGTTACGGCGCATTAAGAGTCGTTACGTAAGACGGATCGAAATATAGCCCGCTCCGAAATTACGTCTGGGACTCGACGCTCTCGCCCGTTGAGAGCTCGGCGAGACGCGAAGTTACATCTGCCCGAGCACTCGCGATCGTCGGATAGAAAGCTTTGATCCCGAATAAAGTGCCGGCGGGAGGATAGAGGAAGTCGCGGATGGAGAAAGGACACGCGCTTCTTCCTCGTCCCTGGGACTCGTGGGAGTCGATACGAGTCGTCTCGACGCCGACGGCGAGCGTCGGAGAGTCGACTGGCTTTCGCTCTCTTTCCCTCTTCTTCCTCTCTTCTCTTCTCTTCTCTTCTCTTCTCCTCGTCTCTCCGCCCTGGCCGAGACTCTCCGCCAGTTTGAGACCGCCAGCACGTTATTATTCGCCGAGGTGTGTTCGAATGACGGAGCGGTCAGACGATTTGACTCGCGGTAATCCTTGGAAACCGCGCGAAGTCGCCGCGCGTTGAATCAATAGTGCGAGACGCGGAAACAACGTGGCGATGCCTTTGGCGCGTCTCACGGGGTGAGACTCCGCGCGTCGGAATTCAGCGGCCGGAAGCAATTCCCGAGGATATACGGCGCCGCTCGCGCGACGTGCTGTCGTGCGGTTTAAAAATACACGTCGGCAGAACGAGCGGTGTTCGAGGGTGGAACCCGCGCGCGAGGGTGGCTCGTTGGCGACGGGGGAGTCTCGCGCGCTATCCTCGAATATACGGGCTCTTAGACTCTCACGACCTCGCAAACGAGAAGCGTGTCATGGTTGACTTTCGCGTCGATTCGACCCCAACTCCAACTCCCGCGGTCCACGGTGCCCGATCGCACTGGGATCGGAGGGATGATGCATGCTCGTTAACAAAGTTCGCGGACGTGGCGAGCGGGGGATGCGAGATAAAGCGGAGTAAAACCCGCCGGCGCAGGCGGGGTGTTCAATTCTGCCGTATAATGGAATCTTTGATTCAAGCTTGCTTGACGAGAGTGTCGGGGATGTTTAACCGCAGCGACCGAGACCGTGGCTAATGAAAGCGACGTTTGATCATCGACCACGAAGTAATCGACTTACCGTGACTGACTCTGCCTCCGCCGGCTTCTCCTTCCACGACGGTTCCCCCGTGTCAGGCAAGCCCTCCTCCTCCTCCTCCTCCTCCTCCTCCTCCTCCTTCCCTGTTCTCGATCTCGTGTTAATTAACGAAACACTCGCGACAGAGAGCCGCGCACGGTGGCCACTTCCCGAGATCATTCCGGTATATTCCCGTTCATATCCCGGCACCCCGGCACCCCGGCGAGCGACGGCTCTTCTCGCCGCGACGCGTGTGTCTGTGTGTGTGTGTGTGTGTGAAATTTCGCGCACCTCCTCGCGCTCTCGAGCCGGACGGAAAGTCGTGTCGAGTTGCTTCTCGCCCGGTTCTTATCGTTCGTTCCCAAGACGGACCTAGCGATGACGCAGCTAGCGACAATTTTCAAGGGGAGACGTCTCGGACGAAGCCGCCCCGAGGGCCGAGTCCTCCGCGCGAAAGAGAGAGAGAGAGAGAGAGAGAGAGAAAGAGAGAAAGCGAGTTTTACACGTGTGTGTGGGCGCGCGCGCGCCCCTTTCGGTCGTCCAGCGGTCGTCGAGATCAAATCGCTCGTCGCTCTCACCAGCCTCCTCCGTTCTTTCGCTCCCTCTCTTTTCGCAAAGTTTCCCATCGAACGCGTCGTCCCTGTCGGCCCATTCGGCACGAATGCGCCTCTCCGAGGCGCGAGAACGCGAGGAGAGCGGCGGGCGCGACGCCCTCCGACTGCTTCGCGGACTGACTTTCTGTTTCTCGCGCGACTCGACTCGCGGCCGAACTCGCGCACCGATCTCCGCTCGCGCGAACGCAGCTCCAGTCGCGAGAAGAGTCCGAGGGTCGACTGCCACTTCACCCCCCTGGCGATGCACGGGGGTCGAAGGCCCGCGTTAGACTGCAGGGTGTCACCCTCGCTCGTACCTCGAACCTCCGCGATTTCCACCCTACCGTCGTCATTCCGCGAGTTGTACGCATGCCCCAGGAAATCCACCCTCGCTACGTATCTCGGCATTGCCTCGTATATATGTGCCACCACTTGAAAATCGTGGAAGCGCGCGCGTCTGGTCGGTGCGAGCGAGCGAGCGAGCGAGCGTGTGTGCGTGCGTGCGTGCGTGCGTGCGTGCGTGCGCGCGTGCGTGCGCGCGTGCGTGCGCGCGTGCGCGCGCACAGCCGCGAACGGGAGTGTGCTGGCGAATCCGCGACATATCGGCGACGGATTTGGCGTTTATACACGCGCGGACACGCACCGAGGATAAACACGCGTGTGCGCGATAAATCGCCGCTCGAGGAGGAGACGCGCGCTGCGCCGAGGCGCGGCGAGGAGAATAAGAATTGAGTGGACCAAGCGGGGGGGGGGGGAGGGGGGTTCATCGCGCACTCGATTGCGCCCCCGCAATGCTCTCGCGGTCGGACGACTCTCCGGCTGGGAGAGAGCGAAGTGTTTTGCGTCCACCCCCGCCTGCGTTGCCGCGACGGACATCGAGTTGCAATTTCGTTGCGCGCACCCCGACGATGCAGCCACCCCCGCATGTGACGAGCGGACCACCAGTCGAGTCGTGTCGTGTCGTTGCGCGCGAGCGAGCACGCGTCGTCGTTATTTACGAGCGGTCCACTCATAAATCTGCTTACCGTCTTTGACGAGGTAACTCGTCGACGGTGTCTCGCGTGGAAACTTCACACTCGCCTCTTCACCCCCCCCTCCCTTCCCGGCCCCGTTTCTTCCCCCGTCGCGTCGCTCGCTCTCGCACGTAGCCGGAACAGAGACTCTAATTTATCGGGCAAACTTGCGAGCGCTAAGTTCGCGCGTTCTAAACGCTAAGCTTATTTACTTAATGATTAAGTCGAGTTGACTCGACGCGCGCGCGTTACTAACCGGAGCCGATGCGGCCTGCGACGACGACCTTTGCATACTCTTCTGGTTATCGCGATCATTAATATTACTCATTCGCGGACTGGATTAATATCGCGGCGCTCCTCCTCCTTCTGCGAGCTGACGTGTTTCGTCGGGCCGATAAGTTTGCAATTGTTGCGATCGTTGCTAGATCGCGCGCTCGCAGTGTTTCGATCGCGGTCGCCGGGGAGACGTCGGGAAGGAGCGAGACCTTTTGTCCCTATCGGGATGTTTCGTGTTCACGCGCGGCCGCTCGCGCGCGCATAAGTTTCCGCCCGCGTGTGAATTCCGCATCTCACTTTAATTCGCTCTCGTAAGCTCGGCGGCCTCGCCGCCGAGCCGGAACAACGCGCGGTCTGACATTTCGCTTCAAAAGTCGAATATATTACGGCGCGATAGTAATTATAATATGATTATTATTAGAATAACAACGCGGTCGTCTCGTCGGAAAACTTTACGTGGGTTACTCGCGCCGCGTTGCGGCCCGCTTCTCGGGTCGCTCACTTTGGGGCATCGGCTTTCCGCCCGTTTGATTTTCATTTCCATCGTCATTTCCACAGAAATAAAACCGGTGATTCACAAAGCGCAAAAAAATGAGCAAGGAAGCGTAATTCCGCCCTCGCAAGCTGGCACGCTTCAGCGTGCGAAAACGGAATTAATAAAGCGCAGCCGGCGCAACAAATTTCGATGAATCCGCGGCCGGCGATGTGATAATTTTCGAGGTCCCGCTCGAATCGAGCCGCCACTCGCTCGATCGGCTGCGATAACGCGATCCACGTGTAATTTGACTGACGCGCCGTATTACATCCACTCGCGTTACGCTCGTTCATTTAGTTCGCGATATCGCGATTTAGACGCGCGCGCGCGAGAGACCCTCGAGAAGAAACGGCTGTATCTCCGGCCTTGCCCACGGACCGGAAGTAATCTTCGCTTCTTAACGGAGCGTCACCGAGCGTCGCGAGCGAAGCGAACTCGCTTTAATAAACCTCTACGAAGTGCAGCGCTCTCTCCCTCTTGTTCTCGTCCTGTCCTTTCTGCACAAATTGCGCAACCTTGAATGAGAGGGCGAGAAAAGAGAAAGAGGGGGCGGGAGAGAGAACGAGAGCGAGCGAGACAGAGTGAGAGAGAGAGAGAGAGAGAGAGAGAGAGGGAGAGGGAGCGGGGGAGGGGTCGAAGGGACAGGGGAGGAAGCTTAACATAATTGTCCGCGATTCGACTCGTCACCGTCGTCGGCGCGATGAAAAGTCCTTGTCTCTGAGTAAAAGAAATCAGCTATCAGGCCCCTCGCCCGCCCTCCGCTCGCTATGCGTCCACCTACGTGAGCAAGCAGCTTTTTTTTCGAAAAGGATCTCGTTTTCGTTGGCTTGTAATAGTTAGCCTGATGGTGAAAGTTTCGCGGCAACTCGATGGAGCGAGCGAGGTTTTCAACTGCATTAACTACGGGCTTGATAATAAAACTTTTCGGGACGTTTGACGGATGAAGCCGAGCAAACGATCTGGCTTTCTGCATTTTCGATTGCCCCGCCGCCGGTAATTGAAGAGCGCGGTAGCGACCGCGCGGAGAACTTGGCGCGCAGAGAGAGAGAGAGAGAGAGAGAGAGAGAGAGCGCGTTTTACGCTCGACCTTCCCCGCGGCTTTCGGCAGCGTTTCTCGCAGCTGCTCGCGCACACGTCAAGCTGACGGTGTGTGACGTGAGCATTGTATCGTTGAAAATTAACGGAAAAACGGAGAAATGTGAGCTGAACGTGTGCGCATAAAAATCACATTGCGATTTGTCGTCGGCAAAGCCAGAGTAACGTTCCGAAAAAAATATAGAATTATAGCGATATCGTATAAATATACACTGTGTGTTCTAATAAGAATAAAATTGCAGTGATACAAATATATATTACAGATATGTATTACTATATGTATTACTCGCACGCTTACGCGAGTTATACGTTCGCGTACAAATGACGCAACGTATTATTGTTACGGTGGGAAAAGTTGATGGGGGATGGGGAGAATATCGAAAATCGGAGCGTAAATACACTGCGCGCGAGAAAAAAGTCCCCCGGAGAGCCTCAGTGACTTTAGATGCGAAATTTTTTTCCTATTTCCGACAGACATCGGTGAGCGCGCGCACGCGCGCGTGTTTTGCATATAAATATTTTTGATTAAAATGTGACTCGGCTTTATATTTCTCCTTCGGTTCTTCATCTTTTCCGCAATCTTTGTAAAACGGAGCGTAGCGTTTGTCGCATAAATATTATTCTCCATATATTAGAATTCCCGCAATTTTCAACACACATATTTGCGAATATATATTTGAATTAGCTCGATTGCCGTTGCAAATACGTATCTCAAACAATATCTCAAATAGTTTCGATTGAAACATTTTTCGATTTCGCGTGCAATCACGAGGCTTGTACACACACACACACACACACACACATATATATATACACACACATATACATGTGTGGGATACGTTGCAGAGAGAAAGAGAGACGGAGATTTTAAACAGGGAATTACTTGCCGAAATCGAATTTTGCGCGTAAGCTACGCCCTCGCAGACTCGTCGCGCGATTTTCGCGCAATCGCGACGAGGACGAATGCAAATTCGCATACAACGTTATTCCATCGCATTCCACAACTGGAAAAGCCGACACGTAGCGCGGCTTCAGGTTCAGGTTTGGAAAATAGGTTGCCCTCGGATAAGGGTTAAGGATGGCGCGACGATAAATATGTGACCGCGGTAGAGCGAAATATACGACGAGCGTAAAAACATCAACGGGTGCGGTGGAGGTCGTGGACGGATACGGCGGGGAAGGAAGATGAATTATTTCCGGCTACGTTTCGCTCGTAATTTTGTCCGGAATTAATGATTGTGCGTGTGTGTGTGTCCCTTTTTAGCTTCTTTGAGTCGCAATTAAATTGCGAGGGTAAAATCAAGTCTAAGCTGAAGACCCGCGAATATTTTCTCGCCGACGCGACAACACGTGAATGCCTGTGCAATCCGCGCGTGAACGACTATGCGAAAAGTAAACTTTCTCTCTCTCTCTCTCTCTCTCTCTCTCTCTCTCTCTCTCTCCCTCCCCCTCTCTCCTTCTCTTTTTCCCTCACTCTCGAAACGTTCCCGGGCAAGTCTAATACGGATAAAAGGCTTTTTCGACATATCCAACGCGTTGTTATATGTCACCGTTTAATTGAAGAGCACACACACACACACACACACACAGTACGTTATCTAAAATACCCGCTTTTTGCGAGAAAATGAAAACTAATGTCGCGACGCTCCCATTTTTTAGCCTCGATATCGCGCGTATCTAGCGCGACCGAATGCAAATTACGTCGATTCTGACGATACTTCGGCGCGAATAGTAAATTTTGCATTCTATTGTGGTAGCGGGCATTAATCTCGTCTGGTCTAAACGTAACGTATCGTTTCTCTCGCAATAACGTACCGTAACAACCGATGCACCCGCGCGCACCGTTTCTTTCCAATACTACGTGATCGCACGTAATGTCAATATGGTAATTAGAATCATAAAAGCGCGACGGAACGGATTTCACCAAATTTATTCAATTTCTCTTTTTGTATTCCTTCGTTCTTTGCTCTTCTATACACGGTGCGCTGCGAGCGTGACGGTTGTCTTCCTTCTCGGTCCCATCGGAGCCGAACCGTTTAAAATTTAACGAGCTCGTGCTCGATGGTGATCCGGGGACACACACACACACACACAGAATTGCATAAATTGCAACGTGTATCGTCAGAGTGTCTGAATTTAAGTACAACAATTCGTCGCGTGTAAGCACAGAGTGTCAAACTTGAACGGACAAATCCGATACGCCTTTATTCTTAATCAATGAAAATTGATCAACTAATACGCGTGATACGGTGAGATAGTCTCAAGTTTCGGGCTTTTTTCTTAATGTGGCAACGGTGAATATATCCATTTCAGTTTGACAATTTTCACCTACAGCGCTAATAGTGCGCTAATAGTGCGCGTTCTGTCGAACACTCGGTGAGAGATCATTCCTTCGCTTCGCTTTATTACAATATTAACTTTGCACTCGGAATACCAGCGCAGCTGGCATGAACATTTATTCTGGCAATTCGGAATATCAACTGTGCTGGTATGAGAAAAATTTAGAAACAGAAAGCAATAAAACGATATAAAATGCGGTGACAACACAACGGTATCACGCTTTAAAAAACTCACATATAAAATTTTATAAATTTTGTCAATAAATTTATTTAATCAATTTAGTCAATAAATTTATTTAATCAATTTAGTCAATGAATTAATGAATTTATATATAAATGATAAATTTCAATGTTTCCTTTTCTCAGTTAAAAAATAATCGTAATTCTTCGTGACTAATTATATTTATAATTATCGGGATGGTGGAACGAAATGTGGAAATATTTTTCGAATATATAAAGGCTTCTTCAAAACAGCGATAAAATAACGATCTACCGCATGCGGGGACGCGTGTCAGAGAAGTTGTTTTTTTAATTCATGTTGCTACATCGTCTCATCGACGAGTCGACAAATGTTTTTAAAGTCGCGGGTCCGCCGCCGGTTCGGGGTCTTGAGCCCTAAACACAATACCAGGCAACAGGCAATAAGAATAAAAATAGACCAATCACAATCGACTATTACAAGAATAATCTATTGTGATTGGTCTATTTTTATTCTTACTGCCTGTTGCCTGGCGTTGTGTTTAGGGCTTTATTGTCCGAGCGAGCGTGGCAGCTGCTTCCACGCCGGCGCACTATGTTCGTTCCGTGCCGCACTTGTCTCCTCGTTTGAGACGAATAGGCGCCACGTGGTGGTGGGGATGCGGCGCGTGGGCCCCAGCGGGACCATGGAGCCGTAGAACGGGGGAGGGGCAAGGCCGCTGAGTGGGGGCAAGGCCGCAACGTGCCGTCACGTGCGACGCGAGATACAGTTTTCTAGAAACCTGTCTGCGGAATATAGCTGTTGTTTTCCAGTCACGCGCGTCGCGTCAGTAATGGAGAGTCGAAAGGTAATCGATTAAATTGATAACGATGATAACGATGGATCTATTGTGTGATGCTACATGACATGTAGTAGGTGTTTTATGCGCGTGTTTGTCGTGACTCGTGACGTACTCCAACACATCCGCACGTACGTACGAGAGCGTAATCGTGGAGTGATGGTTAGGTCTCTCGACTCTTCCTTTATCGAACATACAATATATATTGGGAGTACAAGTTAGTTCGGTCCGTTTTTTTGCGTTAAAAGATGTATTTATTTCGAAACAAAATGAATGAGCAGATCAATTGTATTTTCCATCGCTGGCTACTACTTTCTCCCATTTCTCAGGCAAAATTTTCGAATTCCATCTCGAAGAAATGACTCGTCTTTTGAGGCGATCCAAGTTTGGAACCAATTTTCGATATCTGTGAAAGAAGTGAACCGCCAAGGTGACCTGCCAAATTGTGCTGCATCCTTCGGAACAACCAGTAATCAGAAGGAGCAATGTCCGGAGAATACGGCGGGTGCGGTGAAACATCCCACTTGAGTGTTTCCAAGTATTTTTTTACGACCTTTGCGACATGAGGCCGAGCGTTGTCACGAAGAACGCCTTTCAACGTCTCTCGGTTTCAGTTCATAAGGCACCCAATTTCCTTGTTTTTGAGTAATTCCCATGTCTCTGAATCGTACGGAAACGGCTTGTTGAGTCACTCCCAATGATTCCGCAAGCTCCTCTTGCGTTTGACTCTGATCTTCCTCGAGTAATGCCTCTAATTCTTTGTCCTCGAATTTTTTTGGCTGTCCAGAGCGAGGCTTGTCTTCGACGTTGAAATCTCCATCCTTGAAACGTCGAAACCATTCCCCACATGATTTATCAGTTGGAGCAGCGTCACCATGAACTTCAACAAGCATTCGATGGGGGCTTCAGCTGCACTTTTCTTCCAATTGAGGCAGAAAATTAAAACCTCCCGCAAATGCTGCTCGGTTAACACAAAATTCGACATATTCAACACTGTAAAAAGCAAGGTTTTTGTACGAAACTCAAAGCGATGTAAACTGAATATTATCAGTTTACAGGCAGATGTCTAACCTCTCTGAAACCGCCAAAATCCGCAATCACTATGAACCATTCATAACAGCCGGAGCCACCTTTTGAAAACGGACCGAACTAATTTGCACACCCAATATATATAATTTATAAGAAAATATGGAAAATAATAATGATGAGAAACTTTACCGACTTGATTCCGACTTGAGAATTAATGTATCGACAAATTTTAAATGCTGATTCTTTTTCACATAACAAAAGAAAGATAACACACAAACACTTGAAACCATCGTGCACAGCGATAATCCAATTGAACAAAAAATTTTCGTTTATTGCTTATTAATATATTGAGTAAAATTGGCGAATGAGTTTGATCTTCATTTGTACATGACGCCGTATTTGTAATAAATTCAGACATCCTGTACAGTTAGACGTAAGAGAGGCGACGCGTAACCTCTTAATACGTAAACGTCGTCGTCGTCGTCGTCGTAGTAGTAGTTGCAAACGCGCGGCACCAGCGGATTATAAAATTTTAATTATGCTTCGCGGTTGCGATTTTCCGGCACGGCTCGGGGTGATTAATTGTGCCGTACGTTATAGAACGCCACACCGCTGTTATGGAGAACACGCGCGCTAGATGTATACGCACGAGTATGCACCGCGCGCAAATACCTCCGCTCCAGACTCCGAAGGTCCAGACGTGTTCTTGCGCGCGAATCGGACTTTTAGATCGATCGTTCGCAAGCATCAACGTAAATACACGGCCAAGCCGTTTCTGCCAAGCCGAGGAAACGACATCGATGTCGCGTGTGTAAAAAAATAGCGCGCGCGTTTTTCTACTGCGCGCGGACATTCGAGAAACTGTCAAGACATTATCGTTCTTGACACGATCGATGACAAATCATAAAGTTAATTCTCATCACGTTGATGCCTGCCGATGTCGCTAATTAGAAAATTCATTTCTTGCTTCAGAGCTACCAGAGCTTGCAGCCGCAAGCACGTGCACCTGCTTCCTGGGGGTGTAGTTTCTTCACCGGCTGCTGCACCGGAGGGGAGCCAACTCGGACCTGGCAGGATATCGGCCCAGAGGTAATTTTACAGTAATTTATTATTATAATACTACACATATCCTTTCATTTTTCGTTTCATATGATTTCTCATATGATGTTTAACTCTTTATCGTAAGTTGAAACATTGTCGTCGGAAAATCGTTGAGTCACAACGAGCTTACACGAGAGAGTTTGCACGTTTATGTTTGTTCGTAATTTTTTCATCAAGCCGTCAGTATTTAATCGGCGAACTTGTGCGCTTTTTGTTCAAGATTTTCTAGCGGAAATGTGCCGGCCGATGCGGCCCCGAGTAGTGAGAGTGAGTCAGAGAAATATGCATGAAAAGTGATTTGATCATTTTATGGTGATGGGCACTTTATAACAATTCGTCGAAATCAATGCGATTTACGAGTCTCTCGGAGATATACATAACCGGGCGTGAGAGCGCCGAGGTTTAAAAGTAAAAATCTCACGTGAAATAATAACATTCACGATGGCGAAACGTGTTTCACGAGTGAAATAACCGAAACGTTTTTCATGGAGCTTCCTCTTTCCCCCGCTTCACGCGAAGATGATAAATTTCGCTCATATGGACCGTGAAAAATATCCTTTTTTTTTCTTTCGCACTCTCTCTCTCTCTCTCATACACACACACGCGCGCACGCACGCACAATCGATGACTTTTCGACAATGCGAGACACACGCGCGCGGGTATTATCTAGCGAAACGAGGCCATTATATACGCACGACACGTTACCGTAACGATCCTTCGGCCCACGGTAAACGGCGAAGCGGCCGGGATCAATTGTTTGTCTACATTTCACTTCACCGTCGCCGTTTATTGTGACGTAATTAACGAGGCCGATGTCGAATTAATAGAAGTGTGTTCTCCGCTTTTCCTCCTGCATTCTACCCTCTATACACGTGCACTAACATACGCAACACACACGTACGCAAGCACGCACGTACACCGGTCTTTCTAACGATCATAACGCAATCGATGCCATCGGTGTGTACGTAGCAAATATGTTTAGGAATATCACGGCACGTCTCGATCGGGTCATATATATATGATATAATGATTGGGGCCATGACGCACGCCATTGTATTCTCTCTCTCTCTCTCTTTCTCTCTCTCTCTATATATATATCTCTATCTCTCTGTCTCTCTCGTACGTACGATCCAAATATCATCGTCCTCCATATTTGCGAGGTCCGTCATTATCCGTGTTATCGGATTATTTTTAACCGTATCGCCACGCAGCAAATCAGATTTTACGCCGCTCGTTTCCCCGCCGCGCACGCGCGCTCGCGACATTAATGCGAATAAAACGATAATAATAAAACGTCACACGTGTGATTTATTCAACGGCCAGCTGAATATATTCGTTCTCGAAAAGGGACAGCTATCCGGCGCGCGAGCGCGCGATTTTTTTAATCCGTTCGATCGGACACGACGACGACTTGGTCGTATCAGTCGCCAGCGCCCGCGCCGCGCCGCCTCGCTTTTCACGCGCGCGCGCTCCCTTTCGTCGGGAAAGTGCCCGCGAGTTTTTCACGCGTCGATTGTTTCAAAGGATTTTCCGCGATATAACGCCGGGACGGGAGCTGACAAAACGCCGCGGCGATCAAAGCATTCGCACGATCGCTGACTCTACGCCCGGGCTTTTTTCTTCCGTTTTTTTTAATACATTTTTATCAAAAATCCATTGGAAAAAAGCGGCCAGGCGCCGCGAGTGTCTCGCTTTTCTCCGTGCGCCTCGACGGTGCGACGGTGTTATTGTAATTAATCTGGTAATTGGTAAATTGGGCTAGCTCTACGCGACGCTTCTTTTTCTCCGCAAATAAAACAAGGATCTCTGGCGGGTCACAGAGATATGCATTGAATATGCACATGTTATGTAAAAAATACGCTTATGAATTGATTTCGCGTCCGGGCCAATCTTTGCCCGCCTTTTGTAATCGAGAGAGTGACTCGTTGTTGTTGAAAAATGCAATATCCCCCGCCCCCTCCCCCTCCCCCGCCCTCGTGCGACTGCGGTTCTCCTCGCGCGCTTTCGAAGCCCGGGACTTGATCTCGTCTTTTTGAAGCGGTCGAGACCTCTCGGCGGGGGGTTTACCTCGGTAAACAAGAGCGAGAGCGATAAACGCACGTCCGCGCTTGATCCCGCGGAAGGGGGCGGGCAGAGGAAATTGCACGGTTTCCAAAGACAGCGCGCGGTATGAGATGACGTCCGGTGTCGCGACTGCATCGAATTGATAACGAGCCCGGTGCGCCCGGCGCGGAATCCAACTGTGCGGATGGATTTAGTGTACGGCGTACTGGAAACTGTAAACGAATATAGCGCGGCCGAGAGGAGAGCGCGAGCAAGTTCGAGTATAAATTCTACGGCACAGTGTGCTTTCGGCTTCGCAGCGCGAGAGCAGCGCTTCGTTCCGCAAACAGTTTGATTGCGCGGTTACATGGCCGGCTATCGTATTACTTTATCTTCGGCTTAATAGCCGCCTTATCCGCCCTGACGCGGCCGCGCGTGTTCTCTTCTGTCTGATACGGGGAGAAATAAATCCAGTATCCATATCTCGCCCGGCGCAACACGCCAATCGTGTGATGAAAATTTCTCGCTCCTTCCGATTAGCCGGGAAAGAATCGCCCGGAACATAGCGGGAGTTGGTCCTTGCCGCGAGTCCTCGGTCCTCGGTGGAGTAACTGCGTGCGTCTTCTTCTAACATTCTCATCCTTTAGCGTACGCTTCTCTCACCTCATCCGGTATTTTTCTCGGTGAGCGAGTGCAGTTGGGGAGGGAGGGGGGAACCGCTTCATCTGCGAACAACGACACTGCTCATCAAGTCATCGGACGCGAATTCCTAGCCCTTAACAGGGCGTGCCGTCTCTCTCTTTCTCTCTCCCTCTCTCCCTCTCTCTCTCTCTCTCTCTCTCTCTCTCTCTACCTTTCTCACGAACGAGAGACAAATCGCCCGGTTTATCAAAGTGAGTTTATCAAGACGCACCGCGTCGAACCAAACGTTGCTTTTTGCGCGAGCCTTCTGAAAACAGGAAGCAGGCGATCTTCCGGCGAGGGAGGGATGTCGCCGACGAACTTGAAGAAGATATATATCAATTTTACGAGATCAGCCCGAGACGATATCCTTCCGTTTCCATCTACTCCTTCTTGTCTCAGCGCTGCTGAGGCCCGGGGAGACGGTCAGCCTTTCAGTCGATCTTCCAGGCTCGGTTCTGCAAAATATGTCCCCTTTAAGCTCCGCTGTCGCGGTAACATAACAGAGTGAGGACGGCGCTTTCCAGAATCTTGGGGACTTGGAAATAAATCACGCTTCAGCCCGGGCCACGGACGTGCCCTAATTCCGAACAGATGTCCCGCAAGCCGGATAAAATAATCTCAGATCTTCCTGCCGCGTTATCGGGAATTATCTTTCAAGAGACAGCCGCTCAAAAATGATGCGAGGAAAAGAGAGAAAGAAAGAAAGGGTGAAAGGAAGGAAGGAAAGAAGGAAAGAAGGAAGCAAGGAAGCGAGGAAGGAAGGAAGAAAAAAAGGAAGGAAGGAAGGAAGGAAGGAAGGAAGGAAGGAATCATGTCATCGAAGTATCAGAGAGACGATCGTTATCTGCACGTGCGACAGTGATTTAGTTTTTTTTTCTTTTCCTTTCAGATCGCGAGACGCGTTGTCGAAAGAGTCACCGGGACTTTCGTGTTAAAACAGCGCAGAGTTGAAATTAACGATAGCGGTCACTCGCGCGCAACGACGAAATAAGTAACAGCGGTGAAATCCGCGACATATTCGTGACATTGGATGTTAATTGGAGTCACGTTGATCGCGAGTTTATTAACAACCATCGAGAGAGAGCGAGAGAGAGAGGGGGGGGAGGGAGTGAGGAGGGAAGAGGGAGAAGGCGAGAAAAGGACAACACCACGTGTGACGATACATCATCGGATTGCCAATGATTTACGCTCCGACTCTCGTTTCCAGTCGTACGTCGCTCGGTGCGGTGGACTAACGAGGCTAACTTCACGAGCGTCAAATTAGCATGCGTTGTCTCGCCTTCGCGGAATCCTCTGCGCACGCTCTTTAATCCTCCCTCCCGTATAATACGCCGTTACGCGCAATATCAATAAACCATCAGAGCGAATACAATGTACGAATAGCTTAGCTACCTCTCGAAGCCGGCTTAGGATACGCGCTCGAATATATTCGGCTATCACGACGGGCTGCAGGAGTTACAACGGTGGCCACGGTATTAAGGGGCAAATGAAGTTACGAGGTTGCGGTTTGCTTGGCTCCGTATTGCGCCGTAGCGACGAGTACCTCCATGTCGTTTAGCCGTTCATACTCGCATTAAGGGCGCCGATACTCCGAACGCGCCGAAAATCGTCTCGCCGAAAGTGAATTCACCACGCGCGCGCAAATCAGACTCGCTATTATTCGCCGTTAAATCTTGACGCGAATAAACTCGCGCGAATATGCGCAACTTGTATGCGTCGCAGGCCATTGTGTTCGTATATTCGTTCGTATATGGTTTGCCTCTTTTTCACCCGAAAGATTCTTTCGGAGCTGCTCCGAGCTGCTTTCGAGCGCACGGCCCGAGAGAGAGAGAGAGAGAGAGAGAGAGAGAGGGAGGGAGGGAGAGGGAGAGGGAGAAGGAGAAGGAGAGGGAGGGAGGGGGAGAGAGAGAGAGAGAGAGAGAGAGAGAGAGAGAGAGAGAGATTACTCGCGAATAATCGCACACCACGCGCTTCCGCTCGTCTGACAATTTCCTGCGCCATTAGATGTGCTCAAGTGCCGCGACAATGCCGGTCGCGTTTTCTCACGAGGAAAAGCCCGCTCATCAGCCGGCGTCCGCGAGGCGCGATATGCAAAAGAGAACAGGCGTGGATTATCTCGTGGTGTTTTCTCAAACCGCCCGCGCCGCCAGCGCCGCGATATGCAGATATCCTGCGAAAGGAGCCTTTCTCGCGCCGGCCTCCACTCGCGTTTCATCCCTTGGCGCGCTATCTTCGAGTCGCTATCGCACTCGCCTGACTATTAGGCCTGTACGTAGGCCATCGCGCGTCAAAGTGGCGCGCAATGCGGTTAGCACTTCTGCCAAACGATAACTGCGCGACTTTCCCTCGCCAGCCTTCCGGGCCGTCGCGACTCGGCGGCGGCGCAGGGCAGACGGAGGGTCGCGTAAATGAGGCTGGAAGAATGAACGGCAAAGAGGAAAGTGTCATTTGTAGAGATTCGTTTGAAACTACGCCCCGCGCCCGTCACTCGAGAGTCCGTTTAATTCGCCCGCTGGCGAAATTAGCGAGGTTCATATCAAACGAGTGGACCGCTCCTCGGTGGAATGACTGTTCCCGCTCGTTTGGCGAGAGAGAGAGAGAGAGAGAGAGAGAGAGAGAGAGAGAGAGAGAGAGAGACGCGAGCACGAGCGAGCTTATTGGTATAATAAGTTTCACGAGCGGTTGAAGAAGCGCCATTTTGTGCGCCTTGCGCAAGATCTGGCAATTTTTCGTACGATGCACGATGAGAGAGATAACTCTTGGGAAGACATCTTCGCCATAAAGCATTATTGCGAAGTGAATCGCGTGTGACGGAATTAAAATTCCACGTCTAGCCGACGACACGCGGTGAGCTCCGAGATCTCAATCGCGCAAAGACGCAAAGACGTAAGCGTAAGACCCGCTGGAGCCGGGACGACACGTTCGTTATTAGGCGCGAACACAACGACACTTATCGCCGTTAGCCGAGGCACACACACTAGCCGCGTAAATAGCGGAACTCTGCGGAATGAGCGGGGAGGGGGGGGGGGCTATTAGCGCGGCGCGGCGCGAGTGAGCGCCGCTCGCTCTCGCAACCTCGATGTAACCTACCGCAGAGCTATTTCATGTACACACCGTCTCATAATTAGCCTGGTAAGGCCTACTTAGCGGAGACCCCGATAAAATTTCCAACCTCAGCCCTCAGCCGGTGGACCCTCGCTCTGCCGGCTCGCTCTGGGCAACGACTTTGGCGCATCCGCGAGCAGAAACGAGAAAGGCGTGAGTACCTCTCGTCGCGGTTGGCAGTTCGCGTATCCCGTTCGCGGGAACCGAGCCAAAAATATTATTGCAGGACGCGTATGGGCGCATCCAGTGTCCGTGGGACGACGCCTTGTAATGTAGCCGAGGCAACATTGCGAGACGAGCCGCGCGGCCGCGGAGGACGGCATTTTCGCGAGCAGTATCCGGTCTCTCTTCGCGGCGGCATGCTTGCGCTCGCGCTGCAATTTCGCTTTCGCGATTATTATAACTGCACTTTGCAGATTAGCGGCAGCTCGCAGTCGCAAGTCGGACCGCGACCGCGACCGCGCGCGCGCGCGCCTGCCCCTCGCTCGGGCGATTGTTGCCGAGGAAATGGCAGGACGACAATGATACTTTTTAACGAGGTGTCTCGTAATACAAACCAGACAAGTGCAACACGACGCCGCCGACGATTCTTTCCACCTTTCCGTTTTATTCTTTCGGATTCGAGAGCTGGATATTTAGAAGTCTGCACAGTCAAGTTCGAGCAACCAGACAACTCGAATCTTTTCACGATTTCCTGAGGAGAGCTGCGACCTTGACAACGTATGTCAAGGTCGCGACCTTGATTGGTGCCTGACTGTGGTGCAGCCTCTAAATATTTTGCCGATTATACCGTCACTTACAGCGCCGTTAATCAGTGACGATCGCCCCGACTCTTTGTCACGAAAGATAACGCCGCGCCGCGGTTTGAGACGACTTTCAAGCTCTCTCCCGCCGAGTCTCGGAAGCATGTTGATGGAAAGTGAGCGAGAGACGAGAGCCAGGAGAGTGGGAGACGAGGACGCGTTCGCGTTATGGGGGAGCCAGCGAATGTAGCTGCAAGCTTATCCTAATTGCCGGTAATAAAAGCTTTTTATCGGAGTAGAGTTATGCTTTCGTTCGCTTCGGTGGCCACTATTATCTCGCCTTGCCGCCGGCGAAAAAATAATATCTAACTAACACGCGGAGGGGGGGAGAGAGAGAGAGAGAGAGAGAGAGAGACACGGGAAGACTCTTGCGGATGCCGCCTACGAATTTGCCGTGCTTAAGCGAACGCGCGCAAGCGAGTTGCTCGCGAGCCGGAGGGGCGCGAGGGAGAGGGGGAGGCAGGGCGAAATTATTCCTCTGCTGCGGGTTCTCGCGAGGGTTGCTCGGACAGAAAAAAAAAGGATGAAAGAGGAGGAGCGAAGCAAGATGCCCGAAGAGCGGGATTTTATGCATGGATAAAATTGCTAACTGCACTTCTGCGTCGACCTGTTCTGATTTATCAACAAGCTGGCCCGGAGCCAGCAGTGAATACCGTAAGAAGGAGACCGCGCTACGTTTTGTCGTTGCGCTAATACGTTGCGGTGCAATAACGTTGAGTGACCGCACGGGTTTTCGTATCGCTAATTTACGGTATTTTTGCGCAACATCGGCTGGCTGTTTTTTTTTTCCTTCCCATCACTCGAGATTTTTACGCGCTTCTATGCGATTGGCTTGGAAAGCTCGCTATCCTCGACGAGGTGCGAATGCTACAACTTTCTCGTCTTTCTCGTCGTTAATGACGCTATCGCAAGCGGGACCGTAATTGCAGTCGGCGTTCCATCGAGTGCTTTACCCGCTCATTTCAGGATAAATAGATCGGAGACAAAGAGAAAAAGAGAAAGAGAGAAGCTGGTAAGAGGCAGTTTCAACCGATGGGGGATCTTCCATCGGCTTATTTATTAAAGCCATTTCGCTTTTAATAAGCTGGAACCGGCCTCCTTCGGCCGTCGCGCGGTCAGAGATCCCTGATACTCGTTAAAGCCGCGGTTTCACGCTGACCAACTTTTATTAGATTCAGCGACGTGTCCGCGCCGGCTGTTGTTAAAGCCCGCTAAGTTATGCCAAGCTGTTAGTCTCGCTGTTGGCTGTAACATTCGCCTATTTTCCCGTCACTTTGCCGCCCTCCGAGCGAAATTTCGTCCACCGTCCATCGTCCACGGACGGACGATGGACGACGGTGGACGCCGTAATGAAGTCGCTCCGGAGACAGAAGTCACTCCGAGCGAATTCGAATAATCTTACATAATTCGAAGTCTTTCTCACGTGCTCGTTAATAGCGTTATTACCGAGCGCGCTTCAGCGAAATCGACCACGTTTCAAAGTTTAATCTTGGCATCTACGCTCGCGGAGCTTCATGCTCTCCGTGAGCTTACTTAATGAATCGCAGTTCGCGCAGTTCCCTTTCTGCGAACGAGCTGAGAATACACACAGCGATGTGGAGCTATCAGTGAATCGAGGACTTGAAAAAGGAGCAGGGGAAACAACCCGACAACGAAACTATAATTCGCGCGCGCGATATATCCATAGCGAACCATAGCGGCCAGATAAGTTAATTACCTTTACAAGCATAAATAACGACAATTGCGCCCGATAAACGGGCCGCGTGCCCGCTGCGTCCGGCTCCTTGCGACATTTTTATATCGCGCCCGCGATATTTTTACACGGTACTTTATTATATCTCGCGTTGTTATATACCGCGAGCAGGTATTACCACGTAAACGCTCCAATCAACTTTAATCATCGGAATAAAAGCGCGCGTGCTCGCGCTGCTATCTATCTGCGCGCGAGAAGGGGAAGAGAGAGAGAGAGAGAGAGAGAGAGAGAGAGAGAGAGGAGGGAGAACAGAAAGAGGAGAAAAATCGCAGTCATCCCTTTTAAACCGCTCGGATATGTCCGAGCGTTCGACGCCCGTGTCTACGTGTGTGAAATAAATAAACGAGCAAACAAATAAGAACAACTCGACACGGACGGGACGACTCCGCTTTTCTGCGGAGAAACGTGATTATTTTAAAGCGTATCAGGCGATATTTCCTACTGCGACGCGTGTCGCCCGCCACTTATCGTCCATCTGGACGACACACGTGATCCCTCTATAAGTATTCTCTTCGCGACTTTTCCCCCGTGTCCATCCTCGGCGGCAACGTAACCATGCCCGTATGACCTTCTTCGCTCAAGCAGCAGTTTCTTTTTTTCCGTCTTCGACCCTAGGGGCAAAAGTCGCAGGTTCCTGCAAGCTGTGCGGGATGGCCGCCGGTTTCGCGAAGCGGTAGACGTAAGTCGTCTTTTATTAGTTTGACCAACAGCGCTCCACTTCCTTCTTTCCTTCCCGTGTTCCACCGCCTGCCAGTTATCTCTTCGTGTGCGCGTGAGTATGTGTGTGAGAGGGAGGAAGGGAGGGAAGGAGAGAGGGAGGGAGGGGGAGCGCTATGTGTACATACGCGTGCCGGAAGAAAAGCGCCGGCGGGCGAAAAAAATGACCGACTTTATTTTCCCTCGAGATGCGCGACGGTTTATTCTTGTCGCTTCTTACGTATCCAAGAGCTGAAAAGATGAATTCCCGCGGATCGCGAGCTCGCCCGATAAGAGTAACCGCGCTCTCGCTCTTCATTAACACCCACCATTATGGACCGCGGGCAAAGGGAGGGGCAGAGACGGACAGTGGGGCCGGTAAGGAAAATAGAGAGGGGAGGAGGATGGAGCAGAGCGAAGGAGAGAGGGAGGGGGAGAAGCGAAGAAGGAGCGATTTATCGGACACCCTGTACGCAAACTGGCAATTTCCAATGCGAATGCTTAAAGCACTTTGACACACCGGTGCCGGCAGGTCGATATGCACATCGAGTTCGCGGAGTGTCTCTAATAGAGCGGTTAGATACCTTTAATGGAAGTCACGGAGAGTTAATTGAAGTGTGTTGGCAATTACTCACCTCCGGGGGAAACGATCATTCCACGCCTCGATGCTGATCTTGCGTATAATAATTCGTTTGACGTGCCGCGCGGGCGCTCTCTCTCTCTCTCTCTCTCTCTCTCTCTCTCTCTCTCTCTCTCTCTCTCTCTCTCTCTCTCTCTGTCTCTCTCTCTCTCTCTCTCCACGTTAATTACTGAACGGAGTTATGTAAACGTCCCGGAAGTTCCGTGTAAAGATGCAAGGTACAGACGACGGGAACGTTAACGGAGCTCGTTAACGGGGGAGGAGGGCTCTCGTCGAACGAAGTAACGTCGCGCCGCGTAACGTCATCTCCGCCGCGATTGCCCCTAAGAATGCCGCGAGTGCCGTGCATACGGAATATTTGCGGCGGTATAATTAAGGCCGATCGAACGAGAGCGCAATCGGTGCGGCCACGGTATAACGATCGCGTGTGGTCGTTACCGTAGCTGCAGCCGAGGGTCCCGCAGCTTCCGCTGTCTCTCTCCCCCTCTTTCTCTCTCCCTCTCTCTCTCTCTCTCTCTCTCTCTCTCTCTCTCCCTCTTTCTCTCTTTCTCATTCTCTACGAGCGAAGGAACGTTTCTTTCCAGTCTTCCCTGCGGATGTCGCGTGAAAGTGCACTTGCCGGTTGAAATTACACGATCCCGGTTGCGGCGAAATTCCGCGATTCGCTCGCGAACACCTCCGCGATACTCCTGTCCGAGCCGGCGAGCCGGTGGAAACGGTGACGTCGACGGCCATGAGCGGGGAAGACGAGAGAGTAATTACTCCATCTTTCTCTCTCTCTCTCTCTCGCGTCGCGAATTATATAGCGCATACGTCGGCTATTCGGTGACAGTCGCGGAGAAACGGCCAGCCGTAGCCGGTCCGTCGATCCTCAATATTTTCCGCTGATAACCGATCGACCGTCTCGTTTCTCGTGTGATATACGATCGGACCCTACTTTTCTCATCGTGCACACGTCTCCTCGTAAAGAGTATACCCACGAGCATAGTGGTTGGAAGGAAGGGGGCAAGAGAGTGAGGCAGATAAAGAGCGAGAGGCGTCGTGGAAGCGAGACGCGCGCGGGCTATGGCCGTAGACGTCGGGGGTGGCTGGCGGAGGAGGAGGAGGGTGAGCGCAGTGAAAGATAGTATAAAACGAATGAGCGCCCGTAGCCGGCAATCTCGACGTTTCCCTTCCATTTCGAAATATCGTCTCTGTACACTTAGCTAGGTGTCTGAGAATCTACGGCCTCGTAATTGATCGTAAAGAGCACCAAACTGCGCGTGCAACGAGCGTCGGACGATAGACGGAAGTGTCGGAGGAGGGAGGGAGAGAGAGAGAGAGAGAGAGAGAGAGAGAGAGAGAGAGAGATGGTGGGTCAGGGGAGGAACGGTAAAGGATAGCGAAGAGGGTGGATGGGTGGTGAGCGAGGGATGGAAGGACCGACCACTCGTTTCACAATTTCCGGAGTGACTCTCCGCGGGGCCGAAGTGCCGGGTGCGTTTTTCGTACGAGGGAAGAAAAAGCGCGTTTCCACGTCCCCGTGTGTGTACTCTCCCCCCGTACTTCTCTCGTTATTCCTTTCTTGCTCTTCGTCCGCGCCGCGAGCTCGAATAATGCGGAATCGTCGTCTTCGTCGGCGCGGTTATCGATTCGGATTTACGAGCTCGCGCGCCCTTATTTTGAAGAGTCGTGCGAAAAAGAGTCGTCCGGGACACGAGATCTTTCGAGAGTTGCGAGAGTACGTTTGTTGAAGTTCAGCGTGAACTTTGTGTGTGTATGGATGGGTGGATGGATGGGACCAATCGATAATTCGCGAATCAATCGCGACGACAATCGTGACACAGAGAGAGAAATAAATTCGCAAGAACATCTTTCTTTATCGCAGAATTATCGATATCAGTCACTTCGGGAACATTGCATCGTTACAATCCTTCCAATGTAGAGAAACGCAGTTTGGCAGTCGAAATGCAGATATTCATTGCTCGCGCATCTTTGGACACAGAACTGACTGCCGACTGCTCGCTGATAATTAGCCCCTTCTCGCGTAAATAAGCGGAGAAATTAGGCCAGGGAAAACAAATTTTCCTCTCAATTATTGTCTGATCGATGATCTCGCTTTCTTTCTTGTTTTTTTTCTCATTTCTGGACGTTTAACCGATCACTGTCACCGGTGCGCTCGTATCGATCGAATGAGCACGATCATTAGGCAAAGCAAATATTTCTCTTCCGTCTCGAGAGACTCGGACCTTGGAGACATAATTTCGAGAAGGCGACGAGAGCTCCACTAGCAGCGATCGATCGCCGCTGGAAGCAATCCTTTGAAAACGAGAAGTAACGCGAGACGAGTGATTTCTCACGTTTCATTCGGTAGCGCGTAATTTTTCTACACTTCTCGCGCAAGACGCGTTCTATTGTACATAACAACGGCGATCTTTCTCTCGATAGTTCTTGATAGCTCGTCTTAGCGCGTTATCATCGGCAGCTACCTCCGGCGTCATCACGCGTTTGCATTTTTGCACGACGGAGACTGGAGATTGGAAATTTGTCAATATTTCACGGCATCTCATCCTCCCGAATGTCTGCGAATTTACGCGTTGCAAGAGCAATTTTTCTCTTTATTGCACAAGCACGGTTGTTGCATAATAGTTGTTGCGCGGGTATATAGGCATGCGTTATCAGGGAGAAGAAATTCGCGGGGAAACGAGGCGGCTGACGTTAGCACACTGTCGTATAATAATTATAGCCTGTAAAGAGTACGGGCTCATACATAAGCCCCGTGTGTCCTGGAACACACAGACGAGACCTGTGCCGCTGGAGAAACACGGCAGACCAATATCCGCGCTCTGACTCCTAAGTCATGCGTTTAAATTACCTTATTATGAGGCAAGCCTGTCATAATTATGAGCGCGCCGCGGAGCGCCTGGAAAGAGAGAGAGAGAGAGAGAGAGAGAGAGAGAGAGAGAGCGATAGTGCTATCATCGGCCCGTGGGAGGGACGAGGAGGCGGAGAGGGTGGAAAAGGAAGGCGCAGGGGTGGCGACGGCGACGGCGGGCGGGTTGGCGAGAGCCGAGCGTGAGGAGAGGAGAGGAGAGGAGAGGCCGGGCGGCGAATCGCGTGGGTGGAGTGATAGAGTAATTAACATCCAGTCAACTCCAGACCGTGCCAATAATTTCCTACCTTCCTCCACCTGACTGACTTGGCGCGCTCTGCTCGGGCGTGAACTCAGAGAAATATTCCGCATAGCCGCCGTAACGCGCGCCCACCCGCGAAAAGTATTTCCGCCGACGTTTCCTCGCGCGTGCGAAGCGCCTGGGGAAGAGCCGACAAAAGGGAGGGGCGCGCGGCGAAGGGAAAAAGGGGGGGGGGGGAACGCTTATTGCGTACCTCGGGGACACTCGCTTCACGCGCGGCTGTAATAATTGCGTATTAACTCCCGGGTAGTCCGGCAATTTTCTGAAACATCACATAGTGCCTAAGTGGGATGCGCCGAGAGGAGGAGAGGAAGGGAGGAAGGGGGGGCGGGGTCGCGTTGCGCTCATGCAATTTTTTTTACAATGCTCTCGTATGTGAATATCCGGGATGCCGGAAGAAAGATATTTTTCCTTTTATTTTCTTCCTCGCCTATCGCGAGGGATGTATCCTTCGTTTGTATCCCCTTTATTTTCTGTAAAAATAATAATAAATATCAAGATTCGAACGACTCCTTTTATTATTTCGCCTGCAGTGGTATTGAGCGATGTAACTTCTCCTCTCGTCGTTATTTCGAGAAAAAGGTCTTGAAATTTTTGTTGTATCGTTAGATTGTAGTGTTTAAATTTTCTTTAAACGTGTTCAAACGTTAAAATGCGTGTACTCGAATGATATTATAATTTCTTCTTCACGGCAACGCTCGACCTCATGTTACATTATCAGTGAGGCAAACGCTATCGGACACGCTGGAATGGAAAGTCTTACGGCATCCCGCGTATTTTCCAGACATTGCTCTCCATCACTGATTATCACTTGTTCCGGTCGATGCGACATGCTCGACAGAGGATACATATTTTCGTGACTTGGGACAAGAGCGAAAATTTGTTGAAAATTAGATCAACTCCAAAGAAGAATCTTTTTATCGTCACGGTAATCCATCTGTTGCCAGGAAGATGGGGAAAAGTTGTAGGAAACGAGGGGAAATCTTTTGATCAAGGTATTCGTTCATCATCTTGTTTAAATAAGTTTTTGAGAAAGAGAAACCTCAAAACTAAATCACACTCCTAATACATACAGTCCGGCCGTGAAGAAAATATCCACCCTTCTTCTCTAAAGTGACAAGAAATGCGGGGGATTTACAGCCATGTGTAAAGCAACGCTCACATTGGCGCGACGGAGATTTTCGCAGGAAACAGGTCCCTGTGTCTTACAAATCTCCTGCATTCGCGTAAACTCGCGATGCACTTACGCGGCTAGATATAATAAAGTACACGACTCTGTAAAGCGAGTCATGTTCATGTCGCTAATACGACACGCGCATTCGTATAATTATGTGTCTTAAGTATGTACAGACCACACACACACACACACACACACACATAGGGTGTGCCGTAGAACTTGTTACAAAGCTGTTTCTTTCGAAACCACTGGAGATGTGAATTGTTGTTTAAATTAAATATACATTTTGCACTAAATATTACAGGAAGTATATAAAATGATTTAATCTCTGATTAAGTGATGTATTTGGAATACGATAGTGATATATTTTACAGAAAAGATAGGTGTTTATTTTACAGAAAAGGTGTTATTACGTGTAATTCTGAACGAGAAGTGTGTAGAGCGCCTCTACGCCGACGCGTCCGGCTCTTGGCTCGTCCTGAGGCTGATCAAGAGGCGGCTCAGGCGGCGTTATTGACCGACCCACGAACTTCTACAAATGAGGCATGGGTGTTGACCGTTTGGCTGTTGGGACTGTAAAAAGAGATTTTTACGGGGTGCTTTTAGAGAGACAAAACGGGACCTCCTCTTTTCTTCCTAATGGAACGGCGTGTTATTCTCTCGTTCGCGGGTAACGCTTGTCAAAGTTAACAACATCTGCTTGAAACATTTCATTTTGTTGTCCGCGTTGTTCAAGAAAAGGCATTCAATCAAGATATTCAATCAAGAGAGACGCGCGATAGCGTCTCGGCGCTCGAAGCGAGGCGGGATACAGGCGCAGGATCGGACCAAATACTAACACTTGTACCTGTCGAATGCGCGAACGCGCAGGAGCGAAGAAGGGGGACAGATTATCGTTAGATTCTAACGATCACAGGATAATCGTTAAAGTCGCGGTAACACGATGAACCCGTGCAAAATTGCCGCCTCTACTCTCGCCCGTCCCGATAAATATTCATGACGCGCAACAAATAGATTTGAACAGAGGTGTCAAGCCTCTCTCTCTCTCTCTCTCTCTCTACCTCTACCTCTACCTCTCTACCTCTACCTCTCTACCTCTACCTCTCTACAAGGCATAGGTAGCACCCCTCCCGTTCACATCCTTACAAAGTTCCGCTCGATAGATACGCGCCGGTGTAACCCACATAGCGTGCTGTTTGGTTTCGCGTGGACGGCAACAGATACGACTTGGCGAGGCGCACGAGAACGCTGTCGGAGACGCGTAGGTATGTCCCTGCGCGAGTTTATGAGGGCATAACTTAGGGCCAAATATGCGAGACGGAGGACACGGAATTCCGAAGTTCTCTGGATCCTCCGGAGGCCCCCGCCGCTTCCTCGGTAGCCGGCTCTTCCTGTTCTCCCGCCGAGCGAGAGTGCGCGACCGGCGAACGTGTTGCACGCGAGCGTCCTCGCGAGCGTGCGTTCTCGCAGCAGCCTAGTATCTGCGAACAACAAGCGCAGCCAATTATTCAGGCGTGACGTGTCGCGCGTACGCACACGTGTGTAATCCTCCCGGCAATTAATTAGGATTAAATAACGCACGGCTGCTCGAGAGTTGGCAGAGAGAGAGAGAGAGAGAGAGAGAGAGAGAGTCGGGAGCGCCGAGTGGGTCCGCGCCGCGCGGTGGAGGTGAAAGAAAAACGCGCTTAGTCGCGCGACTGTGACGTTTCAATGGCGAACTTGACGAGTGTGTCTTCGCCGAGAGCGGAGCTTTGAATTAGAACTCGAATACTGGACTCCGCCGACAATCTGTTTGTCGTCGGCCGAAGGAGACACTCGTCGCGGCGAGTTTTCGGGACGAATGGAGAGTTTCGTTTTTTTCTTCTTCTCGAGAGCTCCTCGACGGATATGCATTATCGGCACTTAGCGGCGAAATTGAAAAGAACAGAGTCTTCCTCTGGGCGACGGTCTGCGCGTAGATACGTATATACGTGTAGCCTTCGCTCGCTCTCGAGAATCAACGTGCAGCGAAGCAAGATGGATAAGGGTAGACGGCAAGTAGGAGCAAGGACGAACCCTATTCACGACACAGGGCGATTCAGTTCTAGTCCTCACAGTCCGCCCTTTCGAACGACAAACAAAAGCTAATGCACTTCTGCCGGATAACTGCTAACACTTCTTGGTGTCGTTCATCTTCCTCCCCCTCTCCCCCAACGCTCTCTCTCTCTCTCTCTCTCTCTCCTCTCTCTCTCTCCTCTCTCCCTCTCTCTCTCTCTCTCTCTCTCTCTCTAGCTCTTTCTTTCTCAGTCGGTTCTCAGTGTCCTTCCGCTTCTCTGCCCGCCCATTATGTCGCCTTTCTCGCCGCTCCTTCTCGCGCGCTATATCCTTCTTCCTTTCCTTTTCACTCCGCTCGACGGTTAACTGGAGCGGGAATCCTCTGTCCGCGTGTTCAGAAACGTCGCCGGCCTATTCCGAACAAATCCCTGCCGTCTTCCTTTATTTGATTCACCTCGTAACAAGTTGCGATCGCAAAGTCGACGGACGTAAACTCAATGAGCCGCGAGGACGCGGCGCAAGTATAACCGCGCACCGCGCTGATCTCCTCTCGAATTCCCCGCAAATGGCGCGTAACAACGAAGTCCTCGTTTCATATATTTCACGGGGTCAAAATGAATTTCCGAGTCGCCCCCTCGGCGAATAGTAAAAATGCGAAAAAAAGCGGAAGGCAGAGGGAACTTCGTACATCGGATAAATCGCCTCGCTCGCCCAACCTCGCGAGTGACAATAATTATTTAATTCGTCGATCATACGAGATAACGGTGAGGAAGAAGAAAAAAGGGCGAATGAACGTATTAATTATATTCATCTCCGATCGAGTCGAGAAATTGCGATTTAGCGGGGCAATAATAATTCAGACGAGATCGGCCGCAGAAACGGCACCGCCGCGCCGTCCGCGGTCGCTTCCGCACCGTGAAACAAGCGGCGACCATTGAATAATGCATCATGGATAGCGGATAATGGAACAAAAAGGTGGGCTATTAAAGCGAAAGGGAGAAAGAGGTCGAAGATGCGTCGCGGAATTTTCGTGATTTCGCGAGAGGAAAGGGATGAGAATTCCCGACATGGTTAATGTTTCGCATCTCCGTCTCGCGTTAACGATCGCTCGCGGCGGGTGGTGTCGAAATGAAAGCCGAAACGGAAACGGAGAAACGCGGCTCGCTCGTCGCTTACTCGCGAAGGCGGAGATAAAAATCGCGTGCGAATTTGCACGCTACGCGCGATAACACCCGTTGCCCGCGAGCGTCGCGAGAAACGGCGAGACGAGGAAACGCGCGCTGCTCTCGCTCGCTGGCCGCTCGCGGCTAATTCGAACTGTGCGCAGCTTCCTCTCGATCGCAATTTCGCGCGCCGGAGGAGGCCGTAAAAATTCTCCGGGAAGTAGTCAAACGCGAAGAACGAGGTGCCTCGGCTAACTGCGTGTTTACAAGGCAACGCGAGCATACGTTTACTGTGTCACCGCCAGACGCCGCGCGCGAACTTTATTCCGTGCGATACACTATTTTATCGTTTTGCTCCGGTAACAGCAGAAAATTTTCTGCAATTACGGCGGAAGCCTGTATGTAGCGCGCATACTTTCTCGCAGCGCGGAGATAAAATTCGCGGCCAGCCGCTCCGCGTTCATAAAACATATTTAAACGGTATTCTGAATTTGTGTCGCGCTCGCTGCACGCGCGCGAGCGAGCGAGCGAGCGAGCGAGCGAAAGAGAGAGAGAGAGAGAGGGGGCCGAGAGAGCGCTGAGGAAATAAATTTATGTGCCGCTTGAATAGAAATATACGCCGTATTTAAATTTATCGTGATGTTCATTGTGATATTTTACGGTCTAGCGGAATGCGCACGCTACGCGTGTAAAGCGGATCGACACGATGCGAAATTAGTTACCGCGGTCGGCGCGTCGCGCCGCGGCTTATTCACGAGTGCGCGTCATTTTGACAGCGGCGAGCGCGCGCGCGCGCGTGTCTATCGATTGGCAGCGGCCGCCAATCGATATTTAATACGCGCATTGTCGGTACATGATATTCGCGGGCGTTGTTTTATCTCGGCGCTTCGGGCTTTTTGTCTATTTGTGGCGTTTCGATCACGCTCCTCGTTTTTTATCACGCAGTGAAATATGACAGCGGAGTCAATTCGCCCCGTGGAAACGCGCGGCCGCGGCCAGTGCGTAAAAGGAGAAGAAGATCGAGTGCGTGAATATGCGTGAATATGCGTGAACGCACTCCAGGATGCGCGTTCATCGCGCGTTCGAGACGCGTAGTGCGCGAATCATCGCGCGATGATTCGTGTCGTCGGGAAGTAAACGCACGAGTGCGATAACGAAAAATTCGTTGCCTCGCGTTGAGTAAATAAATAAAAATTCTTCGATTAGATCCACCAGCGCCGGCCGCGAGGACGACTCGATGGACCGCGCCAGGTCATCTCGCTATGCGAGCGAGCTGACGCGGTACGAAATTGTGACGGCTTCTGCCAGTTCCGGGTGTCGTAGACCGCTTTAATATGTAGTAGCTGTAATGTTTGCCGATTGACAGGAGCTCCTGACAGAAGAGCGGCAACGGAGGGACGGAGGTTCCTGTCCCACTTTTCATTCGTCACGATCGATCGTGCCGGTATTAAGTGCGTATTACGAGGTGATTAATTTGACACTTCTGCCGCGTCCGCCCTCGTCCGCCACCACCCCTCCCCCCTCTTGGCACGTTGCCCGTCGGAGAGAACGAGGGAAAATACGGCCGTCGACTAATAAGTTTTACATTTAAATCAATAGCCTGCAACGTGCGCCGCGAAACGCGTATACAGTGTGCGCGCGTTTCGGCCGCTCGTTACGATAATTAGAAAACCGCGGGAGTTGCGAGTCATTATGACGATTAGAGAAATCGCCGGGATTTGAATTGCGTATGAGGTGCTGAGAGAGAGAGAGAGAGAGAGAGAGAGAGGGGGGGGGTGGAGGAGAGCGGGAGAGAGAGGGAGGAGACGATTCTTTCGAAGAGCAGAGCGTTTTAACGCGCGATTCGCGCGCCGCTAATTTAAACGAAACTCGATATATCGGCGCACACTCCGAGTTCGCCGAATGCATCGAAGGAAGCCGCACTGACGGTTCCGCTGATGGTTGCACAGGCGAAATAACGCGGCCATTTAATTCCAAAGCCGGCGCAGTTTGGGGCGGTGTGGCGAACGAAAACGCATCGCACCGTCAGCGTGTAAGGCTGACGGGACAAACGCGAGACGATATCCCCGCTTCAACACGGCGACTACAATCGCCGGAGCTTCATCAAATTTCTAATTGCATCCTAAAGCGTGATTCTCCGAAATCCTTCTCCGTCGAACAACGTCGGAGAAGAAGAAAGAATTCAGCCTATCCGCGCCGCGATGAGGCCGCGCGGACATTCGCCGCGCTCGCCACAGAATGCAATCCGTCGTCGAACGCGCTTCGCGCGAATGGAGGAGATTGAATTGCAAACGGCCACGCAATCAAATACCTCGAAGTTATACAGGAATACGCGAGTAACGTCGCTCGCAAGTCCGCCCCTCCGCGCGATCGCGCGTTACGCAACGCGCGTGCGCGCCGTCGTCCACGAAATTAAGGTAATGTTCTAATTAACGCGGGATGCTCGTTATTTCTTTGAGTACCGCGAACGAGCTATTTTCGCGGAGTAGATATTGTCCAATTAAAGCGTCGCTCGTAATCGGGACGCGAGGAGGGGACGGGAGCGGGAGCGGGAGGTCGCGGAAGCCCGAGAGAGAGAGGGAGAGAGAGAGAGAGAGAGGGAGAGAGAGAGGGAGAGAGAGAGAGAGAGAGAGCAAGACTCTCTCGCGAGACCAAGAAGTCGCGGTAAAACGCGGCGACATCGCCCGCCGGCATATATATCGAGAACTCAGTCACCACGAGCCACCATAAAAGTTTGAGTGCGTCTCCCTTAATGCGGTATTCGCATAGGAGGAAACCTCGGGGAGAGAGAGGAAGAGAGAGAGAGAGAGAGAGAGGGAGGGAGGGAGGGAGGTGGGCTGCCGCCACCACGTCGAGGAGAGATCGACTTGAGAAAAAAGTCATAACTACCTTGGTTCATGGCAGCTCGTTCCGCTGTGTTGCCTCCTCTTCCAGTTCCTTTGGCTTCTCTCTCCCTTTTTGTGCTCTCATTCTCCCCGACTTCGCCTCCGCCCCCCGCGAGGTGGGTTAGATTTTTCTAAAGCTCTCTGTCATCGTTGAGCTTTTCAGACCTCTCTGCAGCGCTCCGTTAAGTAAGGTACACTTCGTTGTGCTCGCGCGCGCTCTTTCTCTCTCTCTCTCTCTCTCTCTTCTTCATTCTTTCTGTCTTTCTTTCTCGCCGCCTCTTTAAATTTATTGCGCTCTCGCACTTATGTAAATTGTCCGCTTATCAGTTTCACCCGGCAATTCGCTCGCGCGATGTTGTTGCGCGCGGCGATCGATAGGCGCGACAATTAATGTGCCGGCGCTCTTTCTCTCTCTCTCTCTCTCTCTCTCTCTCTCTCTCTCTCTCTCTCTCTCTCTCTCTCTCTCTCTCTCTCTCTCTCTCTCTCTTTGCTTGTACTTTTAATACTGCTCTTAAATATTTACTTGTTACACAGCACGCTCTCCGCTCGCATGTAACATCTTCCTCACGTTCGTGGAGGGCTTTATTATGCCGTGCGAATGATCGTCATCGAAACATGACGCGTTTCCTGAGCGCGATGTAATCTTTTTCAAACTACACTCTCATTGTAATAGCTTGCACGCGATCTGCTGTCGCTCCTTTCACTTGCTTTTAATGATGTGAGCACATGAAGCATATTATTATATCGTGTATTTTCTAACCGACGCAGCGAAATAGCGATACTAGCGGTATTGCTCGGCACCCTCGAGAGTCGCGCAGAGGGAGACTTTTCGCAAAAGTCTTCGCTCGAAAAATTTCGATTTGCACTTCGTCCTTTGCCAAGCCTCTTACAATCTCGCAAACGAGATCCTCTTCTAGGGGAAAAAAAAAAAACAGAGAAAAAACGAGAGAAAGATCCACGATTTTGCAAAATTATTTGGAGAAAGCTTTACGAGGACCCTTTCCAGCTCAAGCCAGCAGCGCGCGATCGATTCCGAGGGACCCAAAGTTTCATTGCGAAAGTCTGATCGCGTAAAAGCTCTTTTACGAGCAGTTTAATACTTGGGAGCTGCTAAGGGCACATTCGCGTTTTCCTTTTCTTTAACGTCGGCGTGTAGGTGACTGCAAACTTATATCAAGCCTTTATGGTTTATACAGAACGGACATGTATTATTGTCGAACTCTTATTAAAACGGCTCGATGCTTCTAGAATCCTAACAGTTTAACCTTGACGGTAACCTCGGGCGCGGTCGGTAGCTTCGCCCAGTCAAAACGATACAACTTGCGATGAGTAGCTAGGAGTAAATCAACTTTTTCATGATGCACGTCCCCAAAAACGAGTATTGTTAGCATCGTCGAGGGTAATAAGTGAGTTAGCGGCCACTACGTTGTACCAACTAATTACCGAGAATAATGAGATCGAAAGACGTTCGACATTATACTTTAACGCGACGGCATGTTGCCGAGGGAGAGGGAGGGAGAGAGAGAGAGAGAGAGAAGACGCGACGCTCTTCGCTGTGGAGTGACCGGCGACACGGTAATTCCTTTATCGGAGATCCAGCACGCGGCCTAAAGATTTAAGCCACTTCGGTAGTTTCTTGGCCGGCGACATCCTCAAATTATACGGCGAATGATAAAACGAATCCTCCCGCGCGAACTTCCCTCGAGTCGGGACTTACAACAGAGGCTTGGGGGAGGAGGTGAGTGTCGGGAATGCTCCTCCTCATTTAAATATCGTCCTAATCTCGTTGGCCCGAACACGCGCTTTCCTCCCCTGTCCGCTCCTCTACGAAACCACCTCGCCCGCTATCCGCGGCCCCTTCCTCGTTTCCGTGCCTTAATTCTTCGGTAGCGTAAACTTCGGGGGGTGGCGAGGGGACCGGGTGACAAATCACCGTGGCCGCGGATTATCCGCGGACGAAAAACTAATTAAGCCGAAATACCGCGCGCCGGCCGAAACTCGCGATGCGAACGGCGAGGATTCTCGCCCGCCTCCTTCGCTTCTTCGCTCGCCGAATATTTCGGCAAAGTCCTGCGAATACCACCACCCCTTATCGCCGTCGTCCGCGGACGCGCTCGTGCGCACGAAAGTCGCCGAGGAGGTCAGACTCCTTCGCTCTCTCGCCTTCTCTCTCTCTCCCTCTCTCTCTCTCTCTCTCTCTCTCTCCCCCTCTCTCTTTTTCTCTCCGTCTAATCGCCGATGCCTAGACCTCCTTGGGGCAAAAAGCGAGATCGCCGAGGCTCTTTGTCCCGCCTATCTAAATAGTTGTTGGAGTCCATAAATCTGGCCGCTTAAAGCTGACTCGTGCTGCTCGCTTAACCCCTTTTATGCGCGAGGGTGCACCTCGCGGGGGGAGGGGGGAGGGGGGGACGTCGCGACGCCACCGCCCCGGAGATCCAAAGTCGTATCGACCACGGCGCGATTAACGGAAGGAGGCTAAAACAGCCGTTCGCGTTTAAGCATCAGCCCGGATCCCGAGTACCCCGTGCCTTCATATCTCAGGTCCTAAATTAGAGAGTGTCGATATACGAGGTGATCGATTGCGATAAGTGATTTCCGATAAAACGGTCACGGCAGGAGCAATCGATATTGCGCTGAAAGTCTCTCCGACGTTTTTCAAAAAAATATTAAAAATAAACATCAGATATTACACATACACACACACACACACACACACAGAATATAGACTGCATGTACGCGTCTTGGTGATAAAATCACCAGGCAGGTCAAAGGTCAGCTCAGTGGGTGCGCACACGTGTGGGTGATGGCACGTATTCTTTACACGTTGACCGATTTATCTTCACTGGAGGTTTCTTCCCGTCGCATGGAGATTTCTCTATTCGATCTCCTTGTTTGGCATTCGTAGTAGGATTCAGATTCCACCGCGTTCGCCGACGGAACAGTCTCTCGCCGCGTTCTCGGTACGGATCCTTCGATTGGCTGCCACGATTTTAGCGTATCCGGAAACGCGAGCTATCGGAGAGAGAGAGAGAGAGAGAGAGAGAGGGGCGCCGTGCGATACCAGATATCTCGGAAGAGATACCCACTCGGAGAGAGTGCCTCCCCCCGCTCGGGTCGCACCTTACTTTAAGTACATCCCGAGACGGACTTACGCCGTTGGAGATTAAGCTTAAGTCCTCTCGACAAAGTGTCACATTGTCTCGTCCTTATCGTGGCAATTGACTTCGTCGGTTGTGTGTGCATCCGCGCTGTGCGCGAAGATACCGCAAGGTGCCGCAAGAAATATTTTACGACCTCGCCGATTCTCGCCAGCCGTGCTGTTATTCCGATTTTAGTTATCGTTGATCTCGAGCGGGAGGGTAAAATACCGTAATTTGCGATCGAAATTTATTCTTGCCGGCGCGCACTTCTTTAAGGATTCATCCACGGCTCGTCGCGTTACCGTGATTCTCTCCTCTCTCTCTCTCTCTCTCTCTCTCTCTCTCTCTCTCTCTCTCTTTCCATCGCGACTTCTCTTCGTCATTCCCGTTGAACGCGAAAATGCACGAAAAGAACGGGGTTTAGTAAAAGAAAGGGGTTAGTAGCTGGTGACATTATCCTGGCAAAGCCTGAATCGAAGCGATAGAAGCATATCGTATCGCAGGAACATAAATATGTTCCTGCAAGATGCATCACATCACGAGGAAGCGGGCCGCACGCGCGTCGACTTTACGATGAAGGAAGCAGAAGAGGAGAAGTGGAAAAAAGACACAGAGAGAGAGAGAGAGAGAGAGAGAGAGAGAGAGAGAGGGAGAGAGGGAGAGAGGGAGAGAGGGAGAGAGGGATGAATTTTTCCTCCGTCTTCTTCCCGCGCCGCTAATAGAAGTGTCACGAGCAGCTTGGTCTTATAATCCGTTCGTGCTAATTTCAAACCGCATCGGGAACACGAAGGCGTTCGGACCACAGTTTTCTCAGATTTGTCGTCTCTCTCCCTCGGAAGCTTTCAAACTTTTCAAGCTGTTCGCGGAACTCGTGATACGGAATTCCTAAAAGTGTAGGAATTAGGATATCTCACGTCTCACGATTCACTCGCAGCTCGATGGCTCTTTAATTCCTCGTTCATTGTTATTACTTCATAATAATACGCAGCGTGTCCTCTTTTTATTCAATATTTTCGATTACAATCATGCTATTCCGAATGCCCACACTTTGTGTTAATAAGTTACGCTAATTATCCCAGCCGAAACAAACAGTTGTCAAGACTCGAAAATACGAAAAAGTCACGCACGTGCGTGTGTCTACATTAAAATCGGGGAAGCTTCTTCATCCTCCTCGCGATAGTACAACGGTCCAACGCGATTATAGTTGGGCCGCGCCACGTTGGAAAAGGTTCCCGCCATAGGCGGTGGATAATTCAAGAGGTAATGTGTAAGCGGATACCCGGCTCGAAGCGGAAGTGGGAATGGTACGCCTTTAAACGCGATTCGACAGCCTATCTATTAAAAATAAAATAATGACGTGAACGAAAAATCGATCTTCTCCGCGGGTGGAGTTTCCTCGATATCGAGGAAAGCTCAGACCATCATCGGCGCTAGCTGCTGTCGTATCTCACGAGTGTAATAACTCTAATAACAACGGAGGAGCGCAACAAATTACAAGAAAACTTCGAGTGTGCATCTAGGAATTCTCTCGATAAAGAGAGAGAGAGAGAGAGAGAGAGAGAGTCCGGAATACGGCGGGCATGGTGTCCTTTCTCATTTTATCTATTGCGCCGAACGATGATTTTCTTTTCTAATAGTATTACAAGACGTATCGGAACAGCAAAGTAATTGTTTGGGATATAATGCGGTGCAGAGAAGTAAATGAAACGGGAGTTGTTGCATAACGTTCTTTATCCCGTTCATTTATTAACTGAAACTTGCGCGCATAACATAGTCTCAGCTATACAACGATAATGATCAGACACCTCGTCGCGAAGTCGATGTTCGCTATATGTACGTGTGTGTGTTGCAAAAACTTAGTTCCTCAAACGCGAACGAGATTAAAGTGCGACACGAGTCTTCGCACAAAGCTCGGCCATAATGAAAAACTTCGCCTTCCACTTCTGTGCCATCCGCGTTTTCTCGTTTCTTCTCGTTTCTTCTTCTTCTTCTTCTTCTTCTTCTTCTTCTTCTTCTTCTTCTTCTCCTTCTTCGACAACTTCTCATCGCGGATCATGCCCTGCATGCTGACCCGCGAAGATTAAAAACCGACGGACTATTCGTGTGGAATATGTGAATGGTGTCTCGGTGGACGTTTTTCTAAAACTTTACAATACAACGTTTTTTTACTAGTCTCTCTGATCATTAGAAACAATATGAATCCGGCGGAGTTATGTACGTGCGTGTACGATAGTGATTTCTGACGGAGCGATAAACTTTGCAATTAAATACGTCACCGTGAAAGATGCGGAGTGACGACGATAATCTCGAATACAAGAGCAAAGTAATTTTGCGATATTCCGTGAACTGCAGGAATTTCGAAACAGCGCGCGTCGGGTTCGTTGCAGAAAGAGCTCAACGGATAGAGAAAGAGTGGAAGAGGGGGAAGTAAGAGGGAATTTTCGTGACTTCCTTGGAGTACATCCAAGGTTATCCAGACGCACTTAATGCTACTGTACGCAGGAAAACGGCCGGGAAAAATATTCAACATCAACACACAGCGCGTGTACGTTCGCCAAGAATTCGCAGAGTGATCTCGTTATTTGTTCCCGCGATTGCGCTTGCTTACGTGGGAAAATATTTGCCTCTCCGCATGATCTACGGAACAATTTGATTTCTTTTGGACGACACGGAAAATATTTTTCAAATCCCACTTTCCCCCGACGTGGTGTCTTGGGATGAAAAATAAAAGCACGCTCATTGTCATCAGCGGGGAGAACCTCGCTTCCCTCTTTTTCTTTTTTATCTCTCATCTTTGACAACGCACTTTATATAGAGTGTAACATCAACATATAGATCAGTATGACGAATTGTCTGCCCTTATTCGGACGCAGAATGCAGCAATTGGAGAAAAAATTGCTCGTTGACTTTGTTGATAATGATATTTACAGTGCCTCCCAGTTATGACGAGCGCAACTAACTCTGCAATCGCTTCTGCAAAGATATGAATCGAACAGAAATGCAGTATAAATATTGATTGCAACATGATCGACGATTATCAAGCGACATATTTTCGGTACGTCATAGTCTTGTATTTTGACGCCTCTTATCGAAAATAGAGCTTGATAATTGCCATCGATCAGAAGCGATCTTTTGTTGAAATATAGATGGAATATAGTATATAAGACTTCTAAATATTTCTACACCGTTCTTTCTAATCTCCAATTCCTATCGAACTTTTCAACGCAAGAAAGAAATTAGGAAATTATGTGAAACAAGAAAATATGTTATATCACTTATCTCCTTAACTATTACTTTTATTTATTCTGCGTAAATCCGTAATGTTTATTTCTTAGTTTTGCTTTTTGTTAAACATCTCTTTTTTTGTTAATTATACACCAATGGTTGTAAGCCCGCAGAGACGACGAATTAATGGATTGAACGTATCAACGTATCATTCGCATGGCACACAGCTGTTTGGGATCATATCGCCTCCTTCCCCTCCCCCCCCCCCGTTCTCATATATCATGATAGCGATAGAGGGAAGATTACAGGATCGCGCGACCTGAACCTGACTAAATGAGTCTGTCGTTGCGACGTGGATCTTTGAGTTAACTTTCCACAGTTCTGATGAACTCCTTTATAAAGCCCGAACTCCTATTTCCTCCGTCTCTCTCTCTCTCTCTCTCTCTCTCTCTCTCTCTCTGTGATGGCGCAGAGAGAGATCGCTCCGACTGCGTCTTCCAAATTTGGAAATAATTTCACGGGTCTTTCACGGGCGCGTCTCGGGCGATGGAGCTCTCGTTGGCCTTGTTATCGATGTCCTCCATGAAATGTGCGAAAATGGTGCGAATTTGATTTGATTGATCCGACCTGACGATGGAATTCTTCGAATCAGCAGCGGTCGCGCCGTGTGTATTCATAGGCTCTGCGGCCGCTCTTCACCCCGCCGACTTCCGTCGTGGTCTCAGGTGCAAAATGACATTTTCCGCGTCTTCGCTATTGACCTCGTGTCACCGAGGAGGATCCGTTCCAACGGCAGCCGCTTGTCCGTCTTGTGCTCGGTCGGATATCCTACCAACTGGGACGTCATCATCGCTCGCCGAACTGGATCCATCACAGTTCCGTCGATCCACGGACACGATCTTACGACTCGAAGAGCTTCTTCACGAATTTCAAAGTCGGTTTACCGTCGCTGGTCGGACCAGCCGCTTGGTCATTTCATCGGGCTGGTCTTCTCTCTCCAACCGACGAGCGTCCGAGAGAGCGGCGTCTCCAGCTCGGCGAGGCTCGACGTAATCGAACTGAGATTACTCCCTTCGGTCGCCTCGTCATTCAATGAATGATCTTCAGTGAACGTCGAATGATCGTTATCCGGGTTATCTGAACTTTGATCCTCGGCTCGGCGGTCGCGGCTGGACCTCTTCACCTGCTGATCCTGGCAATCCTTCTTCAATTTGTCGGTCGTATCCTTGGCCAGCTTCGAAGACGCCGACTGCCCGGCATTTCCTGCGGCAACGTTTCCTTCGATAACGTTCTGATTAACTTGTTCGTTACGTCGGAATGTGCACGCAGCTCCTCCGACTCGTACGGATCGTCGTCTCGTAGGGCTCGCTCTCGTTCGACAGGCTACGGCCGAAGATCAGCCTCGATTGGTCGGATCGATCGGATTCCCCGATGACGGCGCCGTTCCTGCAGGACCGACCCACCGATCGTATCTGCCAAATGGAACGTCCGCGGTTTAACTAGTCACGTACGCGGATAGTTGGATACCTTCTACACTCCGGACGATTATTCGACCGACCAGGATAGAATTCAAGAGCGTAGGTATAGGGATAAGTACGTAGGTACAGGGAGCCGTGCTTTCGCACGGGCGAGCGCGCTTGCGGTCGGGCTTACGATAGCCGACGATTTCTTGTAAATAGGGAGAGGAATTTCATTGATCGTCACTTCTTTCGCGAATCGAGCCTCGTCTCTCGTGCCACCGTCTTCTTCGGATTTTACTCGACGCTCCCGAGCGCAAAGTGATTGCAATAGGATTTCGCGCGTAAAGTCGATGGATTCTCTCTACGTCATTTCGGGGCTATCGGGCGCGACTAAAGATTACAATCGTATCATCAAGTTGAAGGTGAATGAAGCTCTTCGCGTCGCGATCGAGATGCTCAGGGTGTCGTTCAGTCATAAATTGGCCTCCAACCGGGAAAGCCGACTTTGCCGCGAATCTTTCAATGCGCGTGATGCGCGTAACAATATCGCGTGATAATATTTTCGCAACAATCCCACACGTCCGGCTATGAATAGACGAAGATAAGCGCGAGCACGCTTCTTCGAGAAACGAGACGTTGCTTCTCTCGGTCGATGATCGTTGCGCGGAGGATACAGGTGAGATTTTACAGATACGACGAAGGAGATCCGTTACTTCCTTCGCGCGGGAAACGTCGCGCGTCGAAAATTGAAAAGCGTAAAAATCGAAGTTTCTCTCATTCGCGCGAGCAAATTCCTAGGTGTGTTCGATTCCTATCCGATCCGTGAGTCGGGAGATGAAAATTTCGCGCTCCCCGAGAGAGATTGGTTTCCTCGTCCGAAAAATAGCGCGCCACGGCGTCAACTTAATATCGATTTCAACGCGTTGTAAACGTACCTCGGCGGAGAGATGCCCGTTCGAGCCGCAATTACTGATGTCGCCGAGCTCCCAATCCTCCAATTTACTCGGATCGTACTTCATGAATCCGCCGTCGGTGACCCCGTTCTCGCTCTCGCTCTCGCTCTCGCTCTCGCTCTCGCTCTCGCTCTCGCTCTCGCTCTCGCTCTGCAGCCTAGCACCTGATACGGCGACAGATGCTCGACGCCGCTGCGTTCCGGTATGTATTTCCGAGGCGCACAGAGACTGGTTTTCCGCAGTCGAGATGAACGCGCGAGTGTAATCATTACTTATGAAGAGAGAGAGAGAGAGAGAGAGAGAAAAGAAACGGAAGACAAAGAAAGCACGTGGAGAAAGTTAACGACACTCTCGCGCGCGCGTGCGTCCGTACGACGTCTAAAGAAAATCGACGATTCAAGGCAAAAGGTGTACAAGCGAATAAAAGAGAGGAAAAGAAGCAAACCGGGACGCCCCGAGTTTCATTGCAAAATCAGAAAAATTCCATTGCGCAGCTGCGTCCTGAAATGTCAATTTCTGACCGAAATTTCATTTCGGTCAACGAATCCTGCGTGGATTTTTCTTTATACGAGCTTTTCTCCTGTAAAATGCTTCTTTAAAGAAAGATAAAATAACACATTCGGTAAACCTTAATAAGAAATATTGTCTCTCTTTTAGATTTGTATTTTCTGCAAAATTTGTACAATGCTGACGTGCAAATAAACGTGCATTGAGCTGTAATTATCGTGAACGAATCACGTAGCGTGATTGCGTATCGAGAAGTGTGAAAAATGAAATCACTGAATATCATAATATTAGGTAAAGAAAAGTTTCGTTATTATTATTAATATCAAAAAGCCTGAAAGCGGTCATGGAGGCGATTTTCTATGCAGCTCTATTTCGAAGCATCTCTATATCCATTTTGTAGGCGTAAATTTTGTAGGCGTAGTCCATTTTGTAGGCGTAAAAACCTAGCCAATGACTAGTATTTTTTTCAGAGGCTAAGAAGTAATGTCCAGAATTTTGTGGTACTGTTTTGTCCATGATGGAGGGAAGTCCGAAAGCGGTCATTCCGTGAGATTATGTTAATATCAAGCGCACGCAGTAAAATAGTGATTAATAGAATAATGAAACATGATATCGGTCAAATACAGGTAGACACACACACACACACACACGCACACACTCATTACCTTTTTATCTTCTCTCAAGGAACATATCATGCAGATTACCCGGCAAACTCAGTAATATTGCCGGTCAATTTTGCCGAGACTTGAAACTGTGGTTCGAATCTCGACTGAAAAATTGATTTTAGCCAAGACTTGAACCATATTTTAATGGCTTTCCTAAAATTTAACTGAGACTCAAACCACAATTTACTGCTTCCCGTGAGACAGACATTCCCAGCAGAACGCATTTTTACTAAAGTTGGCTAAATCATTTCAGAGAGACGAACAACAAATTTAAAGCCAAAAACATTGGTGTCTTCTCTAATATTTTTTAATTAAAATAAATGATTAGTTTCTTAGCCAAAATATCTTTGGCTAATGGGAAATACGGAATCATTACAAACTGTCGATAGATAGTAATCGTTAGTCACACTGCAAACTATTGATAACTATTGATGGGGCAGTATGGATAGTTCTTCACTTCTAGCGTAATCCTTGCGAATTAGTTCCGAAATTTCCGCTATGAGTCACCACTTTCCTTAATTAAAGTCGTAGTACAAATCCATAATAAGCCAGGCAGGGACCGTCAATTTTATTTTAAGTATTGCTACTCGCAACAGCGAGTCGTAAGTATTTATGCTGAAAGATACGTAAAACTTAACTAGGCTATTCGATTTTCAACTAATATTTAACAGAACGCAAATACATAAACACGATTAACGTACTATCATAAAAATAATATTATTCGTTTGATTAATATTAATGGTAATTATACGTATACCGCGTATCAAATATAATCGTATGACAAAGTCAAGGAACAAACAATGACGCACGTGGAAGATACGAATCTAACAAGAAAAAGAGAGAGGGTGCCAAATTTCCTTTCAGCTGTCGACGCTGAAATGGCGATTGTTCAATTTTCAACCTCATCTTTCAGTTCTCACGTCGAGAACTTATTCCTACAAAAAAATACGAAAAAGGCATTCTAAAGAGAAAATTTTAGAAATGTTGGTGATTGATCTTTGATTGTCGTTCTCACACCCTCATCCTTAGATTTGATTTAAAAACTTTTGAAAGTTTTCAAATAAACTGGAAACTGGCACGTAAAAATCTGTCTTTTTCTTTACAATTTTTTAATACAAACATTTAATAATCTAGATACTTTTTGTGTAATATTAGCTAGACAGCTGACATTGGTGGTGAAATCTGGATTGTCTAGCTGAAGTCAGTCTTTCTCTCCAAGAGGGTAGTTTTCTCTCCAAGAACCTTTCTGAACACATTGGCTGCAGTAAAAACTAGAGTGAAACAAAATATACGTCTAACAAAATAAGTCTAACTTATTTAGGTGCACTTCACGTGCAGTACGGCTCAGGAAGTTCTTCGAGAGGGAACAAACCCCAGCATCACTCACTATCACCTTTCGCTGCCACAAATAGACCACGTGTATAGTCCTGACGACCACGTGACTGTCGCGTGCGGCGAGCCTCGAAACCGCGGACGACACACGTAGACCGGACGAACAGCAGAGAGTCAGGTCGGTTCGGTCGGTCGGTTCGCGCTCGTTCCCTCTCTCGGCTGGGATCACGTGCCATCAGTCGTTACGACAGCGAGAGCGACACGGCATGCGCTCTTATCAGGCCTGCTGTACTCTTGCGGCAGTTCGAAGTGTACGCGCGCGAGCACCGCGGAGCACCGCGAAGGGAGGAAAGAGAGAGGGAAGGAGAGCGAGCGAGCGAGCGAGCGAGCGAGCGAGCGAAAGAGCGAGAGAGAGAGAGAGAGAGAGAGAGAGAGCGAGAGAGAGAGCGAGCGAGAGAGAGCGAGAGAGAGAGAGAGCCCTTGTGACCTTTCTCGCTCAGTCCGTGGTGACCTTCGTTTGAACCTGATCGTGAAACTGCGCGCTCCAGTCGGCCGGGTGTCTCCTCCTGTGTCAGTCCAGACAGCAGTCAGTCCCGCGGACGGTCCGTCCTCTTCTCCTCGCCACCGGCGCGTTGTAGCCACGAGTACGTCGGGAACGTCGGTGAGTGAAAACAAGCTCGACTTGCGTAGGCACCGGCGATCGAACGGCGACGGCAGAGAGCGTGCTCTCGGCGAGAATCGGAGTATGGGGAGGCTCTTGACCTTGCGAGCGTGTGACATGCGCCCGGAGAACGTATCTTCGCTTTCCTCGCCGTCCCGTCCCGTCCCGTCCCGTCCTGTCGCGTCGCATCGCGCCACGTAACTTGAATAACATAATTAAAATAGACCGACTCCGTGCGGCGCGACCGAGCCTCCGGGACGACGAGGCGCATTTTCGGGACGGTACAAATCCGATTACACTGGCCGTCGAGCGTGTCGACGATCCTACTCCGGCTTGGATCCGGAATCGACCGAGGCGACGACCCGACGCGACGACGATCCTCCCTCGCGTCCAGTGAACCGACCGTGAAGCCGACTGTATTGGAGGCCAAGTATTGGAGGATCGAAAGCTGGTTAATTATACGTGAATTTTTATCTCTGCCAAATAATTTTCTCTCTCTTCCGATAAGGTCTTCAAATCCAATTATTGGAATTATGGAATAGTAGAATTAGAAGACAGAGTCTCGAAATCAGCCGACGTGTCGAGTCTTAATCTCTAATCAGTAATCCTCTTTTCTCCGATAAGATCTTTTAAAGCCCGTATCAAGCCAAGTAGGATTTTTCCCGAACTGAAGATTGAACTTTGTCTGTCTCGGAAAAAGAAAAATAAGTCCTCGAAAAAATCGGTCGAATCGTCAACGAATCCCACAATCCACACATTCATTATTCTCTATTTTTAACATTTAATCTGATATGGGCTTTACGCGATAGGAAATGTTATTGACCCTCGGATTGGAGATAAATTCGCCGGCCACGGTGCGTGCTTGCCGTAGGATGATGATGATGATGATGATGAAAGCCGCGGCGCGGTCCGATAATACAGATAAGGTTCCCCCTCCCTCGCACCTGTTATTCAACACACTCGAATCCGACGTTCCGGGCGAGAGACGCACGTGGTCGCACGCCGAAGAAGAAATTGTGTCTCTATGTGACTGATTATAGTAAGAGCAGCCTGTTTATCGCGTGGCGCGCGCGCTCGTTTTCCTCGCCCGCTTTGCAAATTGACTCGCAGATAAGCAGCGACACTTGAGTACGCAAATCGCATCGATTATACTTGGAGATGGAACCGCGCGCGCGCGCGCGGAATTTGATTGCGAGCCAAACAGATTGTTTCACGCGTGAACGGTGAACGGGTTGACACATAACAGCGGCGAAAGCGTTTTGGAAGAGCGAATGTGACGGCGAAATGTTGACGTGTAATTAGATCAGGACGATTGGTGCAATTAGATCATCGGATCGCGGTGCGACCGAGACGCGCGGCGCGAGATCGTAAACCTCGAAAAACCTCAGATTCCGCTTCGCTCGAGTCCGACTGACCGCTGAGAATGATCGATATGTAGATTGCAGAGTAAGCGAAGAAAATGTCAAGGGAGCGCGCTTCCAGACGATTTTACCGTATAGACAGTACCAATGATCTGTTCGAGTTTATGGACCGCGGCTACACTGCCCAGAATGAGAATCGGTGGAACTTCGAAGTCGCTTGGGAAGCCGCCAACAAAGGTGCGATGTCGCGCATTGTTATTGTATCGCTATAAGTGTCATGTGTTGGATCATTCGCAAAGTCCCGTTCGAGCTTCTGTCTGCGGTGAACAACCGGCCGCTCTCTGCAATGCGCAGTCCGCAGGCAGCGCCAACTTCTCAAGGACGTCTCAAGGTCATGTCAGAGTAGGCAAATGGAGATCGAAGATTGCGGGCTGAAGACTGGAACCGACTCGGCACGAATCGAGCAACGAAAATCGATGTTCGTTGATTCGCAGATAATCTTTAATCCGCAAATAATTCTCTGAATTTCCGATGCCTACTCGGGGATTAAGACTTGCCACTTTTTGAGACGTCTTTCAAGAGCTCGTGCTGTTTACGAGTGTCATCAGAACGTTGGCGTGAAAGACCGTGAAAGGCAGTGAGGAGGATCGCTCGTTTGATGAATGAATTCTTTCTTTATGAACGAAGCGAAGCGAAAATTTCACTCAGAAGCCGAGCCAGACTTTTTGACTGTCCCGACACTCTCCGATCGCTCTTCAGCCTCATGCGCGACCTGTGACTTTCTTTCAGTCGGTGGAATCTATACGGTGATAAGGTCCAAGGCCTACGTGTCGACGGAAGAAATGGGCGATCAATATTGTCTGATTGGCCCGTACAAGGAGACCTCGGCGCGCACCGAGGTTGAGGAGAGCGACTTCCTGCCGCACAATCCTCTCAATCAAACGGTGCAGAAGATGCGCGATCAAGGTTACAAAGTGAGTCTCGCATTGGGGCTCGTCCTGGATCGTCGTGTTCGACCCATCAGTCTCATTGCCAGTATCGATCAATGATCGAGCATTCGGCGCTCAGAGACGGCCGCTCACGGTGATGGCCAAGAGTTGTGTTTTGGCCATCCGCCACAGGCGTGGCAAATATAATTCAAGGACACACGGTGCGCGGTAGTTCCCTGTAATGCTACCTGCAACATTTGTCTCAATATCAGTGTTTGTACAATTGATGAAAGTTGCGAGAGCCGAATGGAAGTTGCGTCAGTCGAAAAGTTCGATTCAAACTGCAAAATCTCCCTCGAGAGTGAGCTTCTTCCTTCCGATCACTTCTTTTTTTGTGAATAAAAATAATGCAATAAGGTCAGATTTGACTATAAGATTGAATTGAACTTTTACACTGATCCAATATGAGGATCATCCTGGATGCGTTCAGGATATCCTGAAAGATCTCTTGGAATATCCTCGAGATATTTCGTCTTGTGCTATCTGGAAGTACATTAGTACGAGACGAAACAATCGATCGCTTCGTTACTTCATAAAGTGTTAACCTTCGAGGTGATAACGGGGACCTGGCTGGTGGATGGGAATCCCCAAATCATCTTGTTCGACATCGGGAGCGCCGCCTGGAAGTTGGACGAGTATAAACAGGAGTTATGGGACACTTGCCACTTTGGTATACCCCATCTCGACATCGAAGCTAATGACGCTGTTATATTTGGATACTTGATTTGCCAATTCATCGCCGAGTTTAGGTATAAAAAATCATACGTATTAGGCCAGTCCAAAAATTCGATTCAGTCCACCAAATCCTCGACACGGTCGAGCGTTGATATTATAAAATTACTAACAATAAATATTACGATTTCTCACTCAGCGATGTAAATGTACGCAGAGTCTGTAAACACAACAGTTCCATTGTCGAGTGAGAAATGACAACATCGACGCAATGTTATCGTCAGTTGTTGTTTCTACTGGCCAAATAGCGTCGTGTATAAAGGCGACGATTATTAATCGCGAAACAGTTTTCATTGCTCGCAACAAAGTCCAACTTCGCAAAATCGAAGCGAACTTTCCCCCCAAAGCGACTGACAAGCGACATAAGTGATCGCGCCATGAAACCCCGCAAGATAAAAACCCCGAATTTGCTGTTCGATCCTGTTCGATAACACAGAAAGGCGGCGGAAGGGTACTCATCCATCGCTCCGAGGGTGGTCGTGCACTGTCACGAGTGGCAAGCTGGTGTCGGGCTGATCGCTCTGCGAACGAGACACGTGGACGTGGCCACGGTGTTCACCACTCACGCCACCCTCTTGGGCAGATACCTCTGCGCCGGAAAGACCGACTTCTACAACAATCTGGATAAGGTAGATATATCCACCACGTGTTCACCCCAGATGCCTGATAATTCTTCTTGCAGTTCAGCGTCGATGAGGAAGCTGGTAAGCGACAGATATATCACAGATACTGCATGGAACGCGCGGCGACGCACTTGGCGCACGTGTTCACGACGGTGTCCGACATCACCGGCTTCGAGGCCGAGCACTTGCTCAAACGCAAACCGGACATTATCACGCCGAACGGGCTGAATGTGAAGAAGTTTGCGGCGCTGCACGAATTTCAGAATTTACACGCTATCAGCAAAGAGAAGATACACGAGTTCGTGCGTGGCCACTTTTATGGGTTCGTATCGGAAGCGCGCGACGTGCTCTCTTCCCTTTTCTCCTCTCCCGTCCTATCCTCTCCTCTTCTCTTCTCTTCTCTTCTCTTCTCTTTTCTCCGTGGAAGACTCGTCGTCTTCACGGAGCACCTCGTGTCCCGACACGCTCGCTGAATCTCACGGCTGTGCCTGTGCTTCTTGCAGACATTACGACTTCGACTTGGATAAAACCCTGTACTTTTTCATCGCCGGTCGGTACGAATTTGGGAACAAGGGTGCCGATATCTTCATCGAAGCCTTGGCCAGATTGAACCACTACTTGAAAACGTCGAGGCCCGACTTGACCGTGGTCGCTTTCCTCATTTTTCCCGCGAGAACCAATAACTTTAACGTCGAATCTCTCCGTGGCCACGCAGTGAGTCATTGCGATGATATATACAGCTTAGTAGAGAAAAAGAAAAGAAAACACGTTGATATCCTTTCAGTCGACAAGATCGTGCGTTGATATCTATCTTATAAAATTACCGTTCTCAGGTAACGAAATCCTTGCGAGATACCATTAACGATATACAACAGAAAATAGGAAAACGGATGTACGAATTATGCCTTTCTGGTCGTATGCCGGAAGCCGAAGACTTGTTACAGAAAGAGGATACTATTAAGATCAAACGGTCCGCCAATGTAACCAACGTAGCTCCTTCTCGTAACTCCAATCTCGATTCACGCTTAATTTCCTATTTCCTCCCGTAGGTGTCTTTACGCGCTCCAGAGGAATGGATTACCACCTATCACGACACACAACGTTATTGACGACTATAACGATCCGGTGTTGAATTCCATTAGGAGATGCAATCTCTTCAACACCGTCCACGATCGTGTCAAGGTATGCGTATGAGTGTACGTGTACGTGTATTTACATACATACTGCGTACATACATACTTTCTACGTGTAATATAAAAGACTCTACATACTTATTCATCTAATATATATAAATCGTACATGATACGTAATTTATACATTGTAATGTAATTATAATATACAACTTTATATACTCTATATATATATATATATATATATATAGAGTATACTTGTACAGAATGTATAAAAAGTATCAAAGGACAGCGATATTTCGAGATATTTCGTCGTCCTATGGTATGATTTCTATATATTTATATAATATACAAAGTACATATAGTCGAAAAGTACAAAAGAAGACTCTTACAACACTCTTGCCTCGATAAAAATCAAAACGCGTCGTCGAATGTCCAATGAAAGGAGATTCTCTTCCAAGAATTACCGATAAAGAGAAATCTTCATACTTGCATCAACTCATATTGGAATGCGTTGCAACTCGTTAAGAAGAAAAGAAAGTGTTGCTACTTTTCCGTCTGTGATGGCGTATCAGAAAAATGTGACATATATTATTATCTGTCGTTTGCAGATAGTATTCCATCCGGAGTTTCTCTCGTCGACGAACCCGCTGTTTGGCCTCGACTACGAGGAGTTCGTCAGGGGCTGCCACTTGGGCGTGTTCCCCTCATATTACGAGCCGTGGGGATACACGCCGGCTGAATGCACGGTTATGGGCATTCCAAGTATCACGACGAATCTGTCAGGTTTCGGATGCTTCATGCAGGAGCACATAGCGGACCCGATGAGCTACGGCATCTACATCGTCGACAGACGCTTCATCAGCCTGGAGAACAGCGTGCAACAGCTCGCACAGTACATGTTCGACTTTGCGCGACTCAGTCGTCGGCAGCGCATCATTCAGAGGAACCGCACAGAGCGTCTCAGCGACCTTCTCGACTGGCGTAATCTCGGCATTGTAAGGCGACACACTATTACCGCATTTCGTACTTTCCCCTTCCAGCCATGAATCTGTCTCTTCTGTTTTGCTCTTTTCTATCTTCCCGGCAAAAGAAGAAAAGTATTTTTTCCTCTCTCCATTCAACAGAGCATTTTGATCCATGTGTGGACGTGTGTGTGTGTAATTGTGCATAATTATATTTGTAATCACGTGGAGACAATGTTTATGTATGGTTCGTATGGTACAATTTATTTATAATCATAGATAATTTTATATAATTATATGTATATATATATATATATATATATGTGTGTGTGTGTGTGTGTGTGTGTCATGTTCTCATTCCACATTATTTTTCAGCTCTCAGTTCTTCCCCTCTAATTCGCGTCTCTGATTCTTTACTTTCTTCTGTCGCCAGTATTATCGTCAAGCGAGAATCAAAGCACTGATCACTGTGTATCCGGAGCTCCAGTCGGAGTACGCGGAGGGCGGTGTCGGTCGATTCACTTATCCGCGACCGATCAGCGAACCACCGTCGCCGTTGTCTTCGCGCCATACGACACCGGCTGCGTCCGTACACGGGTCCGACGATGAGGACGAAGTTGATGATGAGAAGGAGGTAAGCGATCCGGCTAACGTAACGTAACGGTAATTGGTTTATGTAATAAGTAGTGTCAGATTTGTCAAGTAATGCAAAACAGCGGTATCGGGTAATGCGAAACATTTATCTTTATCTTTACGCCCCTTATAATTTTACGGGATCATGATCATTGTCTCAGTTAAAGTTACAACGATAAGAGAATACAGTCGTTTGGTTATGGACGAAAAATCCAAGATTGCACGATATCCAATAATTGAATCAATTGAATGTACATGTAAGTGCTAACATAAAGGCTTATTTACACGCTCTTGCGTGTGCATTTGTGTCGTAGCTAGCGGAACTACGATATCCAAGCAATAACTAAAACAATGGGATGGAAATCGACATGGAGGGAAAGAGAGAGAGAGAGAGAGAGAGAGAGAGAGAGTGAAAGGGAGAGAGCGGTAAGCAATCACAAGCGACAAGCGATCACGTGCGCGATGAAATGCAAAGCAATATAACGAAGAGAAAATTGCATGACAGTAGTGCCAAAATCTTAGTCGAGGCTCCTTCGCGGAGTGGAATGTATATACGTATCTATGTGTTTGAATGTTTCTGACAAAAGTTTTGAAGATATCTTCGTCTCGTTGGCGTCGTCCACACTGCCTCACGTGCGAAATGCAAGAGATTTAGCAAAGTCAAGAGAGAATCGCAGCAATACTTGCAACACGGCTCACAATCGTAGCAATCATGTGTTTTAGAAGTAACAGTAATATTTATTACATTTATAGCTTTATTCGTTAACGGCGCATAACTCGCTTTGTCCGTCTATCATCTAAATTTCTGATCGTGCACGCCACGTTCAGACAATGTTATTATTACTATTATCGCTATTATTATACATATCGCGGCCAAAAGTTGGAGTGCGCGAAAGAAAGAAGAAGAAGAAGACAATATTCGTCCCTGTACATGCATCATACGTCCCACGCACATCGCGCTTCACACTTGTTCGTATGGCAATATAGTCAGTGAATTTGTATACATATTGTAATTATGCGGTGTGAAAATGGAATATGTTCCTATCATGTATAGAAACAATAATATTTTTATTAGAATTGGCACTTGAATAGAAAAACATCTCTATCGTTTTTCCTCGCCGAGTTACCTCGTCCTGGCAATGTTATTCGCGACTCTCTTCCTTTCCCCTCGGACCTTCCATTACCCCGCACCCCGAAAGTGCGGAAAGACGGTATATTGCGATAATATTAACGTTGGGGAAGCAATCACGCACGGAGCAATTACCGCTGAATGTGGGTAACAACTGTTGTCTCGTTACAACGAGCGAAGAGATAATCGTCAATGTTCCGAACAGAACACTCCGAAGAGAACACACTCTCTCCCCTATGATGAATCGCGACCCCTCCAACAGGCACATGCTCCCCTCCTCCCTCCCCTTCCCTCCCTGTGAGCAATTTCTCATGCATCTATTGACCGTAATTGTCGCTGGAAGGTCGTAGGAAGACCTTGCTCCCCATTACATCATCGCGCGACGAGCGAACTTAAGGAAATGTCGAACGTCGGGGGGGAATCCATCGCGATGGGACCAAGAGCCGCTCGAGCCGCTTAATTAGGCATCTCAGCGCGCAAGACGCTGGTCCATGGCCCAGATTCATCACGGCCCGATCGTGCCTTTGCACGATCGGGCCATGATAAAAGCACCCGCGAGCGCATCGCCGACTCGCAGTCGACACCTCGCGGTATCGATTCAGTTTGCGCAATCACCATCGTCGCGCGATCGCCCGCGACTGTCCCCGATCCCCGTCCCCCTCGCAAGTCGCCGCTTCATCCTCGCCTCGATTGTTCTCACGATGTCGCCCGGAGCTGTCGAGCACCGCGAGTCGACGAGACGCGACGTGTGCTGAAACGCATGCTCACGTGCACGATCGTCGGCTGCTTCCTGCTGATACTCGTCGCCGTCGGCATCGCGCTGTTGCTGATCTACGAGCCGATCTTCTTCGTCCGGCAGACAAACGTGCCGCAAACGTGAGAACTCGCTCGCTGAGAGGAGGTATTCGAGGAAGTTTCCTTCCGAGATCGAGAATTTCCAGCAAGATACGATAAATCTGTCTCGATCACTGCAAGATGAACGAGCGGAAGCTCCTCCTCGTATTTTTTATATTTTCCACGGCGACTTTGGCGAGATGCGGCTTGCTCGAGATGTCTCAGATGCTCTGGACCAAGGCGGTGTCGGGGGGTCTCACGAAGATCGGCGACTTGAACCCGCTGCGGGTGCCGCTGATCAAAGTGGATCAGTCCGAAGGCGACACCAGCTACCGAATAATTCTGAGGAACTTGGAGATCGTCGGTCTCAATGAATCCACGTTGGAGAGCGTTCATGTAGCTCGTGGTGGGCTCAAGTCTAACCTGAGCGAGCTCGAGGCCGGCTACGTGAGTTACAGCGATCTCAGGGACGTGGAGTCCGTCAGGTACAGATTCCACACCATGACGAGAGAGGTCAACGCGCCGCAGGAGAGCTCCCACGATGCCGTGATGGCGCCCTCGGGTGAAACCGCCGATCTCAGGAGCCGATACCAGGAGGACCGTCGCGATAGGTCGCGACAAAATCAGCAGCGATTCAGCACCTTCGAGCAGAGTCGGCAGTACGACGACCGACGACCTGACGAGGTGGCCGTCGGGCCTCCCAGAGGCGGAACGCGCAGCGGCTCGGACACGAGCATTCCCGGAAACGTCGCGAGCCACCAATCTCCGGTTTATCACGCTGAATCTATTTATTCACGGGGAACGGAAGACTTCCAGGGGAATTATCGAAGCGACTCGCGCGCTCGTGGCGATGACGCGGCCGATTGCGAGGAAGCGCGAGACTCCCGGGATCGAGCGTATCCGAAGAGCTACCGGCGCTTTGAAGCGTCGCGGCAAGGCGCCGACGGTGGAGGACGGATCGCCGACGCGGAGGTTTGTTCACATACGTATATTCTATAGCCGAGGTCTCGCCTTTCGTTTCACAACCCGATCGATTCCGTCGGAATTTACGTAACTCAGACGACGGCATATACCGCACTACCGCGCGGTCGCGTAATTGTGTTACACTCGCCGAGTTTCCTCTCGGCGCCTCTCTTGTACGTTGATATTTCTCCTTTTACGTAACGTGTTTCACGACGAGGCGGCAGCCGATCGAGCGGGCAGGCGGTAGCGTTGCTGAAGCTGTGCACAATTTGCCGAAACAGGTTTCCGCGTCGGAAGCGACCGGGTCGGCCAGGTCGAAAGATCGCGCTGATGCAAGAGCTAGCGGAGAAGCGCAACCTCGGGCGCGGCTGGACCCTGCGGCCTCGGGCGATCCGAGAGAGACGCCGGAGGAGGAAGCGAGGCGGCGGCCGGGGTACATCGACATCGTCTACGCGGGTGACAGGGCTAACGGGAGCGTGAGGCGTTTTGGTAACTTCGGGGTCGAGCCCAGGGAGGATCGGCGAGTGTACGGCATCGGAGACGTCATGAAGGTATTTGACTACTCTCTCCCCCCCTTCATTTCCGTCTGATCAAACAATCTGACTTATCCTTCGCGTGACAAACAAACGGCTATCCACGAATCCTCGCGAATTCGTCTCGTAGGACATCCGGGAGAGCGCGAGGTTCATCGTCCATAACTTCACGGAGGGCGAAGCTCTGATGAAGAGAAACGACATGGCTCAAGCGGCGGGGGAAGCTAAAGGCTCGAGGGACTCGATGAGGTACGCGAAGGGCCATCAGGAGCAGCAGGGTTACTTTGAGGAAGGGATGCAGCTGATTTATCATTACGGTGGGATGCGCCCGGTGAACGACACGGGGTTCAACGACACCAGGAGAGCGAAACGAGCGCATTCGAAGGAAGCTGAAGTAAGGATAGACATGTCGGGGTCGTTTGGTGCTTTCCCCTTGTATTTTTCGACGTCGCGCTCGCGAATACGTAAGACCCGTAGGACAATAATGTGTACAATAATAAGCCTTCAGCCGTCTCTGCTGCGAGTCCTATAATTTCTCGCAGAAAATGACCATGTTGCCTCAACAGTTGGAAAATGGCGAACTCGCTTGAAAGATTAAGGGTTACCGCGCGCGTAACCCGTTATGCCGACTTCGGATAGCAGCGGGAGACGCTTCTAGCCGAAAATGAAGTTTCTCGCGATTCTCGGCCTCGTGCGAACGATCCACCTTTGACGCGCCTCGGAAATATTCCAGGGCGACGTGATGCACGTGATCCTGAGGATACGCGTCCCGCTGCTTCGCGTGCGATCCCAGTACACGCTCGTGGGGAAAGTAGGGAAGGAAGTGTTGCGCGGCAACGGCCTGTTCGCCGGGAACTTTAGTGAGTAACAAGAGAGGAAAGGAGGGGAGATTAGCGTAGAGGTGTAAGAATTCGCGTCGCGAAAATGAAAAAGTGTAACTCCCTCCTCCTAACAGCTGACCTGACGAGCGACTTCACGTTGGAGCTGAAAAGGGTGAACGGCGAGTTGATGATCGTGCGCGCCGCTCGTGCGAGACTCTCAGCCAGAGATCAGAAGATCACTCTTCAGGGTATGGACGAGGAGGGTCCGGTGCGAGCTGCTCTCAGCCACGGTGAGTGTTCGACGTCACCGATGGCGCGACTCCTCCAACTTGGCGAGCGACCCAACTCCGCGATGCTTCATCATCCGATTATTACGGCCGTCGCGATCACTTCCCGCGCATTCCCGCGCTCGCGCATGAAGCGAAACCGCAAAATTGCGATCGTCCTCGGCTCGGGTCGAGGAAAGAGACAAAAAGAGGGCGCTGCGAAAGAGAACGCGCGGAATTAAATGCGAGTGTCCGATCGGCCGATCGATTACTCGCTCGCTCGCTCGCCGGCCGAAGCCGGTCGCGGCACGGATTACGTGAGACCGCATCTGTTTTTGTTACGGGCCGCGCGTCGCGGCTCTTCCGCGGTTACTCGCGCGGCATGAAAAGCCGCCGCGAATTCTTCCGTGGAAAGTCCGGCCGTCGGCCAGACAACGCGGTGCGGCTCCGCCGGGCGACTCCGCGATAGTCGCGCGCGATATCGCTTATCGAGCGCGACGTGGTCCCACGTCGATTACCCGCAAACCCGGCGGGACAGCCCGGCTAGGAAAGCGAGCGTGCACTCGGAAATTCCGCGCGCGTATTTACGCGGGGATATCGGAATTCCTCCGGTCTCCGCTCGCGGGATCGGGAGGAAGCGGGAGCGAGAGGACGCGAGATCCGAGATCCGAGATCCGAGAGAGTAAAAGTCCTCGCTTTCTTGCCGTCGGACGGCTGACCGTCCGACGAAGCTGCCGGACCGTACGTCTCCCGTGTCCCGTGCGATATTAACTCGTGCGGTTAATCTCTCATCTTCACATTGACTTTCCTCCGCAGGTTTAACGGCTGCGGAGGCAGTCGCCGCGATGCTCGCCGACGACTTCGCCACGAAGGGGCTCAGCGAGAAAACGGCCGACGCGGTCATCTACAGGATGTACCAAGATCTGCCGGTCAATTAGGCAAGCCGTCTGACTGGACAGTCGCCCCCGGAAGGAATCTCTCGCCTTTGTGCCTTGCTCTGCACCTTTCGCCCGGCGCGCGTTTACTTACTTATCCGCCGCTCTTCTCCTCTCCTATCTGTATTCGTTCGAGTGAGTCTGCGCGCGTCTCGGCCGTTTCTTCGCTTATACACGTCGCAATTCGTGCACGATTCGCGCGTTCATTTATTTATTTATTTATTTATTTATTTATTTATTCATTTACTCGCACGTATATATACGTATTTGTGCACTCTCAAGCCTCGGGGTCTCGGGTTAACCGAAACGTGGTGAATAAAGCGACTTTTCTAACAGCAGAGGCACGGACTACTCTTCGGCGAAGTTCTTTCCGACATCGTGCGGCTCGCGCGGAAGAGACGAGAGATTCTCGTCACTCTTTACGTAATTTCGTCATCGTCGTGGCGTTCGAGCTTTCGACATTCCTCGCTTCTTCCGCTACTTGCAGGGAGAGTCTCTTTGTGACCCCGGATTCCCACACGGGCGAACAGGTTTTAACTTACCAAAGAATATCGCGTGCACGACTTTTTCGTTTTGGCATCAGAAAACAGCATCGGGCTGAGATTCGCACGCACGCGACGATCGAAGGAAGTAAATCGATGTCGCAAGTCCGCTTTTCACGTCGACCACCGGCAGAATTTCCCCGGATCGTCCCCTGTCCCTCCTCCATTGACGTCGCCATTCGCATTTGTTTCACGTTACATGCGAGGGAAGATTGCGCAAGATCGCCGGCAAGAACGGCACGACGACGATTTATCCTAATGACAATCCGCGCCCAAGACAACCACTGTCGTTCATTAATCTCAGCCAATCGTAGGAGGAATCCCCGAGGCCAGGGAAAGAATGCGAGAGGCGGGGAAGAAAAAAGGAACAGCCGCGGCGATTAGCGGCGACAGATCGACGTATCGGAATAACCGCACAGTGATGCGTATCTTGGCACAAATATTGATTCCTTACGCGTGTCAATTCGTGACACTCGAGTCGCCGAGGCATCATTAGAAAGCTACGCTACGCTGGCGGCGAATTAAGAAGGAGAAAAAAAATCCTCTCACAGCGAGATTTTGCGTTTAACGACCGAGTGAATTCTCTCCTCCCCTCTCTCTCTCTCTCTCTCTCTCTCTCTCTCTCTCTCTCTCTCTCTCTCTCTCTCTCTCTCTCTCTCTCTCTCTCTCTCTTCCTCTCCATCGAGGGAAAAGAAACACGTTCGGATCGCAGCCGTGGCCTATGGCTTGAAAGTCTTTGTTGACATTTACAAGTTGCAACTATCGTAATCCGCGGTGCAACATTGCACCTATCTTTCCGCGCGCTGCCTGTAATTCTAATCCCGCATGTATAACACTTGTTACCGCGTCTTATTATGCACCCGATATTACGCAATCGCGTAGCGCGCGCGAGCGCTCGTTAGAGCGTTATGCGTACGCGAGAACAGGTGCTTGCTTCACTCCTCCCTCGTCTCTTCCTTCACTCGGCTTGCGGCAATTTCGCCGTGAGCTATGATCCAAATGAAAGAATGTCCCACGCTACGAGTAAAAAGAGGAAGAGATCGCTCTCTCTCTCTCTCTCGCTCTTTTTCAGCGCTGACAGCGCGGCGTATCGCGTACGCCGCGCGAGATCCCGCTGGATTCGACGAACGCGAGCAGAGCAGAGCAGAGCAACGCTTCCAGAGCGACGATTCCGCGCCGTTGCGTCATGAACGCAACGTCGTCCGTGGTCCCACGTGAGAGTAACAGTGTCAAGGTGTGACGATGCAGAATTCGTCGAGCACGAGCGCCGAATCATGAACACTCGGCGAAGGTACGCAGAGCGGGCTCGGTCCGCTCAAGGCGCGAGAAGCCTCCGCAAGGGAGGACGAAGACGAGAGGGACGAGAGGTAGGAGTTGGCGCGGGTTATGCCGGTGAGACGGTAAAACGGGCGCGAGAGGAGCAACATCCTCGCACGCGCGCAATCTCTCCCTCGTGAATTCCCTCGCGCGGAAATGCGAAACTGCTTGCTCGCGTGACTCCGTTAATCCCTGGCGGGCCCGCCACTCGCCAGGACTCGCCGTGCCGTCTGCCGGCGAAACGGCATTTCGCGGCCGCGCGGTGTGTCGAAAGTCAACAATCCCGCCGCGACGTCGTGATGTGCAATTACAGCAGCCACGCGACGCGGCTCCTCTTCACAGTCTTGGACGTCGCGGCGACGAGGATAATTTCTCCTCGCTCGCCCTGCGAGCGCTGCGAGGCATCGCCACCGTCCACGACGGGAGGACGCGAGAGGCTATATAATCCCGGGGTCTTCTTCGCGGTTTCCTCCCCCCCTCCCCCCCGCCGTGATGTGTTTCGCCGGATGTCTCACACAGACACGCGCGCACATGCATGTGTGTGTGTGTGTGTGTGTGTGTGTGTGTGTGTGCCGCGCTTGGCACGGCCCTGACTGAGTTAAGAGGAGAGGCATTCTACCGTGATGAATTCACTCACCGTCGCCGTCGTAGATACGCCCGTGGGGTGGGGTGTACCACGCGCGGAGAAAGTGCGCTTACTTTATATATACCCGCGCGACGGGGCCATCGCACGCATTTTCGATATCTCGCTCCACCGCTAATTGCGATCTCGCGCGCATCCCGCGAAGAGGCATCTCGCGAAGAGTCTTGAGATCGAGTCGGTCGTTGTCGTTGAGCATGAAGACCCTCGGCGGCAGGACGATGCTGATCGGAGTCGTGCTGGTCGTCACGTGGATCGGAAGAGCCGCGTCGCAGCTGCGTAAGTTGCCGCTCTTTCTCTGCGACGCGAATAATTAGCGCGTTGAGCGACGATCGCAGACCCCGGCGATTTCGGCTCGCGATCTCCCGTTGGCTGGGACTCGCGAGCGATGCGTCTGGTTTCAGCGACGCGTCTTTCTTGTCTTCCTTGTCTTTCATTTTCACCACTCGAATCGCAGCTCCGTAACATTGCTTCCGCAGCATTTATGCTTTTTCTGCGTCTCGCGATTTTCTGCGCGCCGATTAGCGCGTGTTGTGAAATAAGCCGATAAGTAAAAGTTTCTAGGAACAGGTTCCTCCGGTTCGATCGCGTTCGATTATCGTGCTGTCGACGCGCCACGCGTTTAATTAGCGTCTAGTTGCGTTTAGTTGCGTCCGAGAGACACCGGCCTTACACGATCGAGGAATGAGGCTTTTTACGGGAAGACTAAGCGCCGGTGAACCCTTGACCCGAATGTCGCACAGAGGCGCGTGAGCGTATTGCCTAAGCGGCGGGCATTTCCCAAAGCACTCGGCGAGTGCTCGCGCCGAAGGAAACTGTCGGTCGCAAGCGGCCCCCTGCGATCGAACTCTGTCTATGATCGACGCGACTCGAACATGAAATGAGATTAACACCCGTGAGAGAATCGAAGGCCGCTCCGGTCGCCACGCTCGAGTCGTCGAGGCGCGATCGCCGCTCATGCGAGACGAGAGATTTCTTCGCCGATCCTACGGATTCGCCTCCGCTCTGCAGTTTCTCCGAATAACAACAATCTCCATTGAGGCGAACGAAAAAAAAAAAGAAAAAAACAAACAAAAAAGTAGCCGACTCTTTGCGGTGACGCGCGCGGCTAATTTATGGATTACGTGGCGCCCGTGAGCGCTTCGCTCAGCATCGCGCGATCGGCGGTAAATTACACGCGCGCGGCGGCGGCGGCGGCGGCGTCGTCGTTTTCGCTCAGGAGCGGTCGCGTAATTGGTCAGGCGGGATCGATGATCGATAGAAAACCCGGAAGCGTCGCGCGGCGACGAGGAAAATCGGAGGAAAATCGAAGGATGGGCGCCGCCGTGGATACGCCTACGTGGTGCGATATCATTACGCTCTCGTCGCATGTCGCATACGCGAGTACACAATGTAATTTGCAATTTGATCGAGCGGCACTTTTACTCGCGAAGCAATGCCTCACCCGGCTTCCCCTCGCCGCGCGCGCTCAACACTTGCGATATAATCTCGAGCGCGTTCCTGTTTCCAGAGAAACTCGATGACGCCTTTGTTTTGCGTTTCCAGCGATTTATTACTGTCATTACATGCGCCCGTCAGAAGCTCGCTGGTTGTCACGCTCGCGGACGCACGCACGGCCTCCGCTCGACGTTTTATAGCCGTATCACACTAACGGCTCGCGACTGCGGCTGCGGCTGCGGCTGCGGCTGCGATTGCGACTCTTCCTCGACCAATCAGAGAGCAGCGAACTCGCGGCTGCGACTCGCGACTATCGTTTGCACGGCTGTCCATTTTTCGAGTCGCAGCCGCAGTCGCGACCAATCACAGAACTCGGTATAATCACGTGCGCCCGCTCGTCGTAATCACATTTATCTGATAGTATGTAGAAGTCGGTGATCATTAGAATAAGGTTGTATTCAGTGTTGTTTTATGTGTTACATATCTTTTTTTTTAATGTCGAAACAATTTAATGAAGAGATAGACTATTATTTAGTAGATCTCGTAGAATGTAAACCCCTTCTCTGGGATTGTACGTGTGACAGTATGTTAACAGTATGTTTAGCCGCAGCCGCGATCGCCAATCGCAAGTGTGATTGGAAAATAAGAGATCGCAATCGCAGTCGCAGTCGCAGCCGCGAGTCGCTAGTGCGATACGGTCTTTCACAAATTGTCCTCGAACTCGCGACTTTTGCGCGCGACTCCGGAAAAGAGATAGAAATGGTAAAATTATATCGGCTCCGGAACGAGCACGTGTACAAAAAGAAAAAAAAAACAGGTCGAAACAGGACCGATAATTCAGGTCGCGAATTTCGCATTGATCACGAATTTCGAATTGATAATTATCAAGAGAGAAAGAGAGAGAGAGAGAGAGTCAATAACGGGGGGGAATTTGTTTTCTCTTATATTTCTCGTAATACAGTTCCTCTCTTTTTTTCTTTTCGAGTGAAAATATCCCCCCCTCCCCCCCAAGGAGCAATCGGAGTCGCGATCTACTCACAGTTCACTGTGTGATCGTCCTTTCTCAGAGGCCGAGAGGCCTCCTCTGGAGATTCAATTATCTAATCAATTTTTTCGCTAACGTCCACGTGCGATACACCGCGCGAATAAGTTCGTCCCATTAACGTCGGCGCGAAGGAAAGAAAGGAGAGAAAAAAAAGTAAAGACACCTTCGCCAGTCACCACTTCGTAATTCCACTTTCTACTAGCGTGCACTTTCGATTTTAGGCCTGCCCGACCGATTGGCCGGAAAAAAGCCGCTCTCTTAGTTATCGCCGCCGGGTTCTTACCGTCTCCGCGCTCAGCTCTTCGCTCAGCTCAGACGTTGTCTGGCAGGACGCAACTAGGGTTGCCAGATGGCCTTGATTTCCGGGATTGTCCCGGAATTTTTTAAAGTTTGTCCCGTGTCCCGGAATTTAAGTCTTCTGTCCCGGAAAATCAGAATTTCAAGAAAATTATAATCATAATTAATACTCATGTTTTTAACTGGTACTAGAGAGAAGAAATGTGAGAGCAATGATTGGGAGAGGGGGGGCGGGGGGGATTTATAAAGTCGAAAAATTTGACGTGCGACCTGAGAAACCATTCGTATAGTAAAAAAAAAGGAAGAAAAGGGTCAATCGTATGATTTATGTCAAAACTTCTCTCTGCTGGTATCTAATTCATACATTTATTCATTGCAAGTATAAGCAACGACCTCTCTTAACCCTTTGAGGTGCATATTTTTTCTACCGGACAGTTTTTTATGAATACGTGTTATTTATATGTTTTTTGGGCCGCTGATTACGAATCTGAAGTCCAATTTTAAACATTCAAAATGGCGGATCCAACATGGCGGACGAGATGTTAATCAAAAGTTTCAATTTCGCTCAAATCACGTATATACAAAGTTTCTTTTTTTTTAGGTCGCCGATTACGAATCTTAAGTTCAATTTTTTTAATTTAAAATGGCGGATCCGATATGACCGCTATGCAAGAGTAAAATCATAGAAATATGTATAGATATGCTAACACCATAAGTAACATAGAATCATGAGTTATTACGATTATTTGGTGTCAAATTTGAAACATTTGAAATTGAGCTAAACCGCGATATAAACCTCGTAAATGAAAAACAATTAATTAAACTTATTCATCAGAGTTCCTTTCAATCGCTTTCTTCAAAATTCATTTATTTATAAATAATGAAAAATGAACAGCGCCATGCACAATAGGATGTAAAGACCACGGGAAACTCCTTTTCGCAACATGTTTTATTATTTGGGCACGGTATGTCGACATTACATTGAAAATAGCCAATTTCAAAATTGTGCAATATTTGACATTTTTTTCTTCGATAATGAGCGTATGAAAAATTCTCAATAAATGATATACTGTACAGTAAGGTAAGCTTAACATGTGTCTAAATCTGTGGCTTTATCTTTCTAGCCCCCTTTGGTTTACGTACAGTTGAATTGATTCGAAAAGAAACTGCTTCTTTTATCTTTAGTTATTTATACAATAAATAACAGCGCGACATATAATTAATGAAAATATAATTAATTAAAAAGTATAATATTGTTTAGACTCTTGGAAGTCCTAATTATGTAATTCTATCTAATATCTAAACGTAACTTTGGCACAAAACATTAAAAAAACCGAGTAAAAAACAAGGTGGTAAGTACACTACCTCACCACTGCGCCGCAAAGGGTCAATCGTCTTACCGCCCCTCTGTCTGTCAAATTTAACAAGAATTCTCCAATAACCTATTTTTCAATGTAAAAAATTTCCGTCCCGGAAATAGTTATTTTGCATCGGGCGACCCTAGGCGCAACGCCTGCATCGAGCCTACATCGTCTTCGCGCGCACGTGTCTAATGCCGATCTCTTCCGGCACGGCGCTTGGCACGGCGAACACATCTCGCGAAAGAGTCCTTGGCACCTTCACCCCCCGACGCGGCTCCCGAAAGCGTAATCGCGCGGCGAATAAATTTCAATGTTAATTTCTCCCCTTCGACGGGCGAATGAATTACTCGACGCGTACATAAATATGCATGCAGGCTCGATAAAATTTCAGCAAGTCGCATGCACGGAGGAACAGGTCCGGTTGAACGAGCGCGACAATTGAATGAGTCAGACGCGCCGAATCTCACTCGCAGGAGGCGATGGCGCCAGGAGTTTTTGCGCCAGTTCACTTGCAGGCGAATTTTCGGCTCGTCCAAGTTCGATTGAAGTCTCCGCGGTTTGTTTCATTTTCTCCGCGGACCTTTCTGCTAAATGCGACCGACTCCTTTCAGCTCCCGGAGTGACGGCGTGCCCGCGCACGGGCAACCTGGCGGAGTACAACGAGTGCATCTTGAAGCAGCTGCAAGCACTGACGCCGTATCTCGTCAAGGGGGTGCCCTCGCTGAAGCTGCCGGCGTTAGACCCGCTGTTCCTGCCGTCGCTGACGGTGGACAGGAACCTGGACTCGCTGAAAATGAAGGCCAATCTGACGCAGATTCGCGTCTACGGCGCCACGAATTACATCGTGCGCGACTTAAAGGCAAACCCCAACGACCTCACGGTCTCGCTGACGGCTCAGCTGCCGCACGTGCACGTGAACGGCGACTACGACGTGCAGGGCAGACTGCTGCTGGTGCCTTTGACCGGGATCGGTAACTTCAAAGGGAACTTCAGTAAGTTCGAGACGCAACACACGCGTGCTCGCGCGCAAATTCACTTTCCCTCAGATGAGACTTGATGGCTTGACCGCGGATTGGGTTTGTTCTAGAACGTTCCGCGATTCACGCGCTGATTTCTACGATCGTGGACGTTCGTGCGCGATTTACGATATCCGCCTGTTTATCTGTCTATATCAAAGTAGCGAATGGCAGCCCGCGCGTTTCACGTCAGAGACGAAGAAACATTCTCTCGCGTGGCGGGAGGCTGTTAATAATGCACGTCGACCGTGTATTAATTCAGTAGTCCTTGCGTACTTCTCTCTCGTTATCACGCCCGTCGCAAACCCGCCCGGGTTGCAATGGAACGCATCGTATTTGAAATACTCGGCGGCGCTAATAAGCTTCGAAGGAGCGAGCAAATCGCGAGCGCCCTGATGTGAGAGAGCGAAGAAACGGCCAAACCATGCCCAATCGCTTCCCCCCTGATTCTTCATGAGCAGCGTGTCATTTGAGAAACGCGACGCTTTTGATCGACGTACCGTCGTTATCTTTCCGTTTAAGCCGACACCGAGGTCCGGGTGAGCGCGCAAGGGAAAGAAGTCACCGATAAAAACGGCGTGCAGAGAATCGAGGTGGACAACTTGGTTACTAAACTTCATGTGGGCGACGGGAATATTAAACTGAAAGCTCCTCCCGTCCACACGCTAGCGGGTAAGTATCGCATCCGTCAGTGTCCGAAAGCTCGCGTTTAAACTGCTTCGACGATCGCAAGCTGTCGCATATTAACGACTTCAGTCTCCGCAGTTGACTCCTGTTACTCGCCTCTTAACTCCGCAGTCCCGCAAGTCAAATCTGACCTAACCCGCAATTCAATCTGCATCTAATGTAATCCAAGTGCCCGAAGAGATAGAGAGATTTTCCAACACTTTTCCTTCCGTCACTTTCCGCATCCTCTTCACGCTCAGCGCCTCCTAGATTTTCTAGTTTAAACGCGTTTAAACACACCCCTATCTTACTACTGCCCGTTTCTTTTAGCCGACGCTGCCGCGACGTTCTTCAACTCGAACCCCCGACTAGTCCTGGACATAGCCAGTCCAATCATCGAGGACACAGCCGCGACTGTGAGCAGGGCTCTGGTAGCCAGAGCGCTCAGCGTCCTGACCAAGAAGGAGCTCGTCCCCTAGTAGTTGTTAAGTGTAATGCAGATGTGCGAATTATCCGAATTCAATCAAGTTCAATCGAGCCGAGTCCGATAAGATTTCTTTCGATTTGAATCCGAATCTTTATTGTTCGAATCGCGCGAGAATCGCGGAAACGTAAATAAATAAACTTAAGACTCGGCAAATGAGGATCGATTTAGGATCGATTCCTGGCTGCGACAAATATTTTTCGCGACTCTCGCGAAAAGAGTCGATCAACGCAAGGTTGAAGAATTTACGTGTACGGACGATAGGGTTCTGTAACGTTTGTAATAATTATAATTCGGAATAGTTTGACGTGACTCCTATAGAACGACATTACCGCCAGCATTGTTAATTAAACCAATTAATTAAATTGTGAGTTAAGAGCTAAATTTCAATTCGATTCGATTCGAAACGGAAAATCCTCAATTCGCACATCTCTATTAAGTAGTCGAATTTCACTCTCGGCTCAACTTTCACAAAAAAGTAGAACGCCAAGCACAACGATGAGGAATAGCCGATTCGGTGAGATAATTGGCATATACTTAACGCGCGCGCGCGCTTGTGTGTTCGCCCATTTTATCTTCCTCCTTTTTCATCGTACGTCTCGCGATTTTTCGCCGTTCGGCCGTTCGACGAAGCGTGCCGTGAGATAATTGTTGTTTTCTCCATTTTCTTTGTTCCCGAGAAACATATTTTATATTTAATTGATCGCGCAGCGAGCGCGCGATCTCGCGAGAGCGCGGCCGCGGCGAGACGTCGTTCATTTTCACTCTCATTCGTGGAAAGTAACGAGACGTTAATTCGCATTCGCGGCAGGACGTGGAATGGAAAACGCGAGCTGATCAGCCGTGCTGATTTCTCGTTTACTTCGACAAACTGTTATTTACATCCTTCGCTTTCTTGCACACGTGTTGTATTGTTATCCTTAATCTTATTGAGCACGACAATACCCCCAAACTGTCGTCGTAATTTCTGCACGTGTCCTCACAATTCATTCTGCCACAATTCATTCTTATTTAAACGATCGTCCATTGTTCGACCATTGTATTCACGTCGCGTCTCTCCTTTTGGTCGTATCGCGACTTTCCTCGCGGAAAGTTCGAATGGACTTTGCGTGATTTCGACATGTAATAAATTTAACGTAATAAAGGATGATCGTCCTACGATTACATACCTCTCGGCATACTTCGCACGCATAATGATGCACCTTTAGTGTAACCTTTAGTGACCGAGAAAGTGGTGTACCGGAGCAAATTGTCTTCTTCTCGTATGAACAAACGTATGAACGCGGCGAGTCGGTAGAACGTACCGATCCAAAAAAGTACCGGCACCTACACTCTCGACAAACGTCGTCGTGCGTGTTGTCGTTCAAAAATTACGTTAATTAAATGTAGATACGTGAAATTACGTGATATCGTATCTATATTTAATTATTACAGTCGTGAGAGATACGTGACGAGACATAATTATGAGGTTACAGCTTTTCAGTCACGATACGTAGTAATTATAGTCCTCTCCCTTTTTTCTCAATATACTACTGTGATCGAAAAATAAGGTGAATTTGTTTATAAAATGAAAGATCTTTATTTATTCTTCCAAACCGATTTCATCGCCTTCAAAGTACTCCCCGTCCGACACACAATGCACTTATGCCAACGTTTTTTCCAATCATCGAAACAGTCAGAGAAGTCTTTTTCCGGGATGGCCTGCAATACTTTCTTCGATTCGGCTTTTATCTCCTCAATCGAGTCGAAACGGTGTGACCCCGGAGCGGTCTTTTGAGTTTGTTGAACAGCCAGAAGTCGCACGGTGCTAAATCAGGCGAATACGTTGGTCGTGGAACGATGTGGCTCGAATTTTTGCCGAAATGTGCTCGAAGAACCAATGCAAGGTGTGGGACGGTGCGTTATCGTGGTGCAAAAACCAAGAATTGTCTGTCCATAATTCTGGTCTCTTGAGGCGAATAGCTTCGCGCAAACGACGCATAACACTCAAATAATATACCTTGGTAACAGTTTGGCCTGGCGGAAGAAATTCATAATGCACAACACCGCGATAATCGAAGAAAACTTGTCAACATGAGCTTGATTTTTGAGCGACTTTGGCGCGGTTTTCAAGTCTTTCTACCACTTGTAAACATTTTTCTGCGACATAGCCTTATCACCAAAGGCCTTCTGCAACATCCTCAACGTTTCCGCGGCAGAATATTCATTCCGCAAACAACATTTAATGCAAATTCTTTGCTCAACAAAATCAGACATAGTAAAAATCGAAAAACTCACTTTTGTATGTTTACAAAAACACGTATAGCTCCGCAGCAATTGAATATATTGACATGAAACTCTGCATAGATGTCAAAGACAGTGCTACCAACCCACCGAAAAATAATTTCATGATTTTATAGTACCCGCGAAGTTTAAATGAAAAAATTCACCTTATTTTTTTATCACAGTAGTATTTATGTAATCCAACGTAATGGTCGATCTTGCTGAAACAAATAGTCTGATAGTCGCCCGAGGAGAAAGAAAATTTTTGCTTCACGTCAAACATGATCGCGATAGTTCGAGTGCATTCGAGTAAAAACGGTTGGACTCTCGGTGAATACTCTTATAGACTACAAATACACGCCCTACGTAAATATTATAATACAAACGAAGAATGAAAACAGAACAATTTGTAAAAATGCGTTCAACTTGTCGACATATAAAGTCGGCGATTATCATTGCTCAAGAATCAACGCGTAAACAATTCAGCCCGATTGATCCACGTTTAAGGATCGATGGTGGCTAATTATTCGGAAACAGTTCTTCATATGTGAAGGTTTGGGTGATTTTGTTGGCGATGTCCGTGAAGAGTTTCTCCAGGGAATTTTTCAATAAGGGAACTATCTCTTGCAGAATCACATCGTTGTTTTCGTTCAAAAGTTGGTTGGTTGCGTCTCCTAGTTTGAGAAAAATGAATTCATTGCATCTACAATTATATGAGACAGAGATAGAGAGAGAGAGAGAGAGAGAGAGAGAGAGAGAGAGAGAGAGAGAGAGAGAGGGAGGGAGAGAGAGAGGGAGAGAGAGAGAGAGAGAGAGAGAAGAGAAATATGCAGATTTATATCGTATAGAGAGAAAATATAAATCTAAAGATATGTACGTACCAAGAACTTTATCGCCATTAAACAAATTATCAAGTTCGAAGAAGGCTTTGCTTATCTTGATGTTGAATTTCATCTTGTCGAAATGCAAGTAAATATTGTTATCTCTGCGGACCTTTTTAGCTTTCATAATCACGTTACCGGAGTAGTTGTCTGTAAAAGGCATACGACAGATAAAATAAATTTGAGTTTTCTTCATTTCGCTGTCCTAAAGAGAAGCGACGGAGATTTACAGGTAAGAGCGGCGCAACTTACCGAAGTATCCGGTGAGATTCCCAACTCCGTCCAACTGAAGCAACAATATTCGCGCGTTTACTGAATATTTTCCCTTGAATTCCAGCTTCTTGAAAGTGAGGTCGTATGTGAAGACTAGTTTGTTTACATCGGTTTTTAAATTATGAACCTCGAACATGGACGGTCCTCTCACCTGTTCGCCGAATGTTTCATTAAGAGGTGTATGTATTGTTAACAAATTAGCTGACATGATACATGAGGCGATGAGCGCGGATTTTCTCGCCGAACGTTATGAGAATCGATGTAACTATTATATTTATATTAATACTCGTTACTTGCTTCACATGAAGTAAGAAAAAAATACCAATGTATGAGACACGTCTGGACACGTACGTATATAGAAATTTAATTTCATTGTTAATCTCAAATATTTCCTCCAGTGTAATATTAACATTTAATTGAAATCTGTCAATACCGAAAAATATTTACATGATGAATCGTTTTAAGTAAAGTTGCAAAAATTAGTATCTAACGAAAAAGAAAATTATAACGTGTGTGTGTGCGATTAGATATGGGACATGCTTTGACAATATTTTTAATATTTTCTTAAGAAATTTGATATATTTGTTAAGACATTTCTTACTTGTTTTATTCTGATTTTATCTTATAAGCGTTATGGTATTCAATCCGAAAATGATGAAGAATATAATTACAGGAATGCATTTTGCTATTAAAAAATAACATGTCAATGTTTATTCACAGTAATGTTCGTGTTGCATTTCGTCGACAATGTTCGAATTTAAAACGAGAAATCGAACGTGCAACTAAACGTGCATACATCAGTAACAATATAGCCTTAAAAAGGCTAAATTCGAATCTAAGTATCACACATGAGACAAGTTTCAACTGCTGATACAGGCCTTAATTTACCAACCTGTATATCTGTGAGGTTCAAATCGAGACTCGCGCTACTCGGGCCTCTTAACAAGCGTAAGTTATCCAACCTGAATGGTTCGATCGCTGGAACGTCCAGTTCCGGAATCCCCGTGGCTAGCTTCTCTCGTAAGTGTTCGATCGAATTGGCAATACACTTATTTATTTCAGGATCATTCCGATTGCATACCTTTATGTACGGTGCTGTAAAAAGCGCAAGAACGCTAATTAAGCGAGATTAATTAATTTTAAGTAAGCATTTTCAGGTGATTTTATAGAGTAATTACACAAATATACCACAATTGATCGATGACTCGATGAAGAAATAGATTACTCACTCGACCGAGAAAAATATCCGAAGTTAACAATCGGATATTTCGAATATTATTTTGTCAGTGTATCGCGATCGTGTTTGCCGAAGCTCTTATTCTCGCGATGCGAGAGAAGCATCATTAATTAATGTCTCATGAGTCATTGAGCAAGGACATCACATTTTTATCTTGTATCGATAAGACAAATGGTGTTGAATATTATGACGACGAGGAGATCGGGAAGACGGTAAAGTGCAAAAAACTGTTCGACTGGTAAGACTTTCGCTGCCACACTGGTGTTACTGGTGAAGAACTAATAAGTCACGTTTAGGTATTCTCAAGTGTACCGTAACATGCAGAGTCACGCACGGACAAGCCTTGAGATCAACAGTTATTGCGAGTTCAAGACCGTCAAGCTAGGATTGTACATCCAATAAAAGTAAGCGAGACGACAGTCACGCTCGAGAAGATTTAATTTCAATACAGATTACTAAACTACGTGCTACGTCCTAAATTTTTCTTTACTGGAACTGTTTCAAAGAACCGTGAAATTCTCGTTCGTATCGCTAACATCACGTGTCCTGCTTGTGCGACTTGTGCTGTATGCGTGTGCGACGAACGTGTTTTTTGTTACAAACAGTATTATTGTGTTTTATTGCTCGATTTCAGTTCTTAAACAGAAGGTATATCAAGAATTGTTTTTTTTCTTTTATAAAATATATGTGTATACATATGTAAAATATGTGTTTGTACATATACGTAATCTGTTTTGTGTGACGAAATACTCGGAAACTGAACGACTAATGACAACGTAATATAATTTGTGCTGGTGTGCTAATGAAGGAAAAAATTATTTTTCAACGAATCGGAAACCGCGACATGGACGAGTGCAATTTCGTTTATTACACATATTATATATAAAAATATATAGTAAAAGAATATAAAATGAATATAAAATGTGCGTTTGTGTCGAGAGTACAAATCGAAGGAATTTGTAAGACATATATATGCGTCCACAACATCGAAGAAAAATAGATTACGTTAACAGTCCACATGTAAATAATTAATTTTTTCTTTGCTATATTAAACGCTGCGTATCATATCGAGAACAGAGAACAGAGAACAGAAAAACCGTTCGTAATCTAGTGTTTGCACATTTGGAATATTATTGTTGTATAAACGATCTTGAAAACGATTGCATACATTACACTTGGTAAGGAGGTAAAATTAATGCGAACATAATTGTCATCATAAACGACACGTTTAGTTAATAGGATTGCGCGTAATCGAATGTTACGTGTCGCGGTAGAAAAGATTTATGTGAAGCATAACACAGTGATATTTTGTGTTAGTGATCGGTCGTAACGATACTCACGTATTACAGCAAAGGTCACCGCAATTAGCGCGCTGATGACGCTGAAAATACCACAGATGGCATTAGTTAGCAATTGAATAATTAATATGTTTAACTAAAAAAGTTAAATCGACCTTTGGAAATGTCGTCGCTGCTGGCAGCGAGTTCCTTGATATGCGCAGTGTATCTTAATCCATTGCTTATTGATGGCAAGCAATGAGAATTATTGCGTCGTATTATTAGCAACAATGGACCCGTGTCATTGATAGAAACTGTCACGTACGGTAACTCGTGACATTTTAATAAATAGTTACGCGACTAGCATTATTTACGCGATGTTTACAATGGTGGAGAAACGAGCTCGCCTGTCCGTCAGTCGGAAATGTAAGATTGCGTGTTCGAAATTTGCAAAAAAAAACACATGCTGGCTCGGCCAGATGAAGTTAATTCATGTCTTTAGCACATTAACTAAACTGTTGATGAGACGATATGTGAAGAAATGTCGTGGGATACCCTTTTCTTGTTTAAAAAATTAATAAATATACTATTTCTTCGAGTTAGAAATATAGAAGGTTCAACCCGGAGTGATCCCGAAATTTTGACGGCTATTTATACATTTTGCAGTTTGAAGCAAATAATTAAACGAAAAGAAAATTGGGTTGTATCTATCATGTTTCCTTTGTTCCTTTTTCGAAGACTACGCAGAATAGATATATTATAAGTTGTTACTGTATCGTGTTATTATATCGGACAAAAATGTTCGACTCGTATCAAAAAGGAGAAGAATAAAAATTGCGGAAATTGCGAAATTTCGCATTTTGAGTGATACCTGTGTGAAAAGACTAATCAATAATAGCTAGGATTATTTATACTTTTGAATGATTATGTTATTTTTCCGTAAAACATATTAATCCACCTGACATGTGTTTCTCTCATAATTTTGTGTGGAAGCAAAAATGTACGCAACTTTTCTGGTACATTACTAGGAAATGTGAAATTATTAGGAAATTACAAGAATATGTTTCGACGATTAGTGTCCGATTACGTCGATATCATATTACATGATTCTATTCCGGTATACTTTAGCGTCACATACATATTATCACTTTTCTTAGAAGGAATAATGCAAATATGATTTTATTGGGATATTATTATTAAAAATATCCGCGATTGCGATCAGTTGCTTAACAGTTTGCCGCTCCTGAGAGATGCAAATTTATATTATATAACAATGACGTCATGTAATATTAATTTGTTTTTACTCCATACATCGAGTAATTTTCAAAGACGACAAAACAAGTATGATGCAATTCAGCAAAAACTCTGTCTTCACATAGCGCTCGACAAGCATCTGTCATGCAAGAATCTGTTTACCAGATAGATTTTAGACCTTGAGTGAACAATAATTTATTTTTTGAAAGAATTGGATTTGGATTTGGAATATATATATATATATATATATACAAATATATATATATATATATACATTATATTTGAATGACTTGAAATCAACGAGAAGCGGTTAAATGATCGTAACGAAATTTCGTCCATCTTCTTTCCTGTAATTTCTGATGGCTCAATTCCAAGTCCAATTCTTTCAAAAAATAAATTATTGTTCACTCAAGGTCTAAAATCTATCTGGTAAACAGATTTTTGCGTGACAGATGCTTGTCGAGCGCTGTGTTAAGGCAGAGTTTTTGCTGAAGTTGCATTATATTGTACTTGTTTTGTCGTCTTTGAAGATTACTCGATGTACGGAGTAAAAACAAACATTAATATAATAATATGTATAATATGTATATTAATTAATATATATACTAATTTCAAATTGGCAAGAGTGAAGATCAGTCGAGCCTCAAGTGTGCAGAGTCGTAGGCGCATCCGCGCATGGTAATTTCAAAGTGATCAGGCAAAAACAACGAGAGATTTGTAAACAACGCGAAGGATACTTGATGGCATTGACGGGCGGTGACGTAAAAACACATGACAAAAGAGCGACACAAGGTTATAAATTTAAAGGTGATACGCACGGGGAATAAATTAGTGCTTCCGATTGGAAAGGCGAACGAAGCTGTATTCGAAACTGTATTGTTACGTATTCGATGTTTTCGTCGCTCGTATTCGTTGCATAATGCCACGGGAGAGAGCGAATAACGACGAGACTGAAAAGGAGAGAGTAGGAGAAGAAAGATTATGTAAAATCGAAATGAAAAAGAATGAGAAGGGGAAAGGATGGCTTTCGCTGCACGCGCGTTAATACTCGATGCGAGACGCTTGGCGCGTTTCTCGACATTTAATTCCCGCGTCTATGTGTGCGGTTCAAAAGCTCGTTCGAGTGAAATTTCTTCTCACATTTCGCGACACGTTTCGAGTATCGAGTATCCGTGTGAGTGCACCGAGAAAAGAACGAGAAAATAGAACGCAGGCTAATTACACGTTCGGCAAATGCGCGGATTAATTGCACGCTCAGCGGAACGCAAAATTTGCGCTTGCAAAATTAGGGCAAATCATACGTCACGTTTAACTTGTAACGCGACGAGCACTATCGCCATACATAGTACCAAACATAGTGTTTGGTCCGTAATTAAAGGTTTTTAAAGGAAATTATGACACGCTGAATGAACATCACGAAATGTAATTTGTCATTACGAGGCAACGATATGAGCCCATTCATTCGTATCTACTACGTATAATACGTATCTCTGATTGTATAATATTTAATTAACACGTTGAGAGTGAAAGAGAGATAGATGAGAGAGAGAGAGAGAGAGAGAGAGAGAGAGAGAGAGAGAGAGAGAGAGAGAGAAAATGTTATGTCACTCATATCGGAATTATGGGTGAGTTACTTGCAAAGGCCCCTCCTCATCTCTTACTTACTGATTAGAAATAATTTTACCAAGTGCTCTTGCACTATTTTTACCGAACACCTACAAGAATGAAAGTCGCGAATGAAAGCAATGAAGTATCACAAAAGTAGTCAAAAAATGAAGCATTAGCCGGACGTAAATTCAACTTGGCACATGTTAAATATATGATACCAACTATATTTATAATATTGAGAATTATACCGTCGTTATTCACGATCATTTTTGTCGCAATTATGTTGATCATACAATTATTTGTCGCTATGTACGATTACAATAGACACGACTAGGTACGGTAAATTATATCACGTATGTGATGTAAGATGGATTTCTCTTTCCTCCTCTCTCCCACTTCACAAACACGATATTGCGTTACATGTTTTTTTGCTTAAATACCAATGAATAATTTATAGTACGCATAGATGTAGCGATTCGCGATAGATTCACAGATCAGACAGCTTAATAATAATAATAGTGAATTATAAATAGTTCTAGGAAGCAAATAATTCGATAATCGCCGGCATTAAGATATAATAATAGAAGCCTGATGCACATAATGTGAACGTCACCGCTCATATGCATATATGCGTATGAATTATTAAAATTTTTGAATACACGTAACTCAATTACGTAAAGTAACGAGATGAAAGACACACTGTTAAAATTTCTGCGAATATTTCGCGATATCCTCGGCGAACATCCACGGTGCGAGTGAATTATTATCAATTACGAAGCGGTAAAGCGCTATTACGTCATTATTATCGAATAATTGACTATTGACGAATTATCATTAAAGAGTTATCATTAGGAAACATTAGACCGTTCCGATCACAGCGGTCGTCCGTTCGATCGCGAAAATTGAAGTTGCGAAACACGAAGGGTAACGCTGACCCACTAATCGATGTGATCGCGAGATTCGCTCGTTTCTCACGTCGCTTCGATTTTCACGTCGTAGCATAATCACCGACTATACAATAAGCACAGAGTACAACTCCACACACACACAGTATGGCTACAATAAACAACAATGGCAATAAATTGCGAGGCACAGCGTCTGGAGCAGCGTTTGCGCGCTTCACAGCTTCAATCGTCGTTGGCTAGCTTGACGTGGCGGGGATCATCGTGGCTATGTTGATTGACATGCAGACACGACGAATCGAAGCCGCGAATCGAACAAATCGCGCGAACAATCGGCAATCGATGATCGATGAAAGTGGCAAAAAGTGCCGCGATTGATTTACCAGGTGCAAAAGGCGGAAGCGTTCATGGCGCTGTTCAAAAATGATCCAAGGTTCAGTCACTACTGGCGGGGACGTCGCTTGTCAACGTTTAAAAAGAAGATGTGTGACGTTCGTATCGTATGTGCACCGATTAGTCTCCTAAGCCGTAGGTCGCTGGAGGAGTGGGAGACAGACGGACAGACCTCGGGTTTTTACACCTTTTCATTCGATCAGTTGATTGCCTCGTGCCACTTGCCGCCCATTGGTGCAACCCTGTTGTGTGTGGCTTCGACGATTAGAAAATGCACGAGAACGTATGTACGCTTCGAACCCGCTCCGTCGCGTATCACGACGTCGTTAGATCGTACTTTTCATCGAACCCGCCGAGTGGTAGCTGATAGCGAGTCGCGACTCTCCCCGGTCTCCGTGTCTGACTTCCGTTGCAGCCCATGTGCGGCTCTTGCGCGAACATGTTACCACGTGCTCGTGCTGTGGGTATACCCTTTCATCGCGACGCTGAAAAGCGAATAGAAAAGCGCAAGGCGCGATTCGGCCGCATTTTCACACGCGGCGTTCCCGCCGCTCTTACGAATCGGCATCGGCGTTTCGTAATGGCTCGAAACGCGTGCTCTCCTGCGCCAAGCTGCGCCAAGCTGCGCCAAGCTGCGCCAAGCTGCGCCAAGCTGCGCAGAAGCTGCGCAGAAGCTGGACGTGTGTTGCGGTTCGAATCTCCCGACCGTATGTATACTTCCGACGATGCGCGCCTCTGAGCGCCGTGATGCAGGGTGGAAAGAGAAACGGGGATGGAAGAGCTCGTCGTGTTCTCTCCTCGCTTGGAGACCGAGAGAATCTCCCTTAAATCTTGCCAAGTTGTGCTTGCGGTGCTTGTCTGAGACAGCAATGCGTTGACGCTCTCAGTGAGCTCACAGTTGCTCACACTGAGAGCGTCTCCGAAATATATTTCGGTCGGGATGTTGAAAAACTCGAACATGGTTGCTCGAGTTTTCCGCTTCCCTTCGAACCTTTTTGCCTGTATACGTTCCCGATAGAAAGATTAAATTGTTAATTTATTCCAACTTCCGCTACCATTTCCTGCATGTTTTATAACGGCACAGCGTTTTTTTACCTGATTATTTACATTCCTGATTTAACATTCCTGATTTCCGCTATGATACGAGCGCACTGATAGTGTTAAGAGTCGTCTAACGTACGTGCGAATAAGTAAGGCACGCAAGACGTAAGGACGGGCGTAGTATTGTATATAATCACATCATTAATATGCGGAATATATTGCAACGTATATGCCTTAAGTAACTTACTGGTAGCGAGTGCGTGCGTGACGATAATATACCGTAGCCTTTTAATCGCGGCTTCGCGCTGCAGACTTTGGAAGTGCCTCCTGTGGGTAATATTTGAAAGAGTAAATCCAGGCAGGAGAACAATAATCCTTAAGAAGCTTTTTAATTGAAACGTTGCGGAAAGAAGTTTTATAGGTTCGCTCTTTTAATATTTCGATACGATCCGATACGATTTTTTCCGCGATTTTATGTACGTTATTGAACTCATTCGTAAATATTGGGTGAGTGCAAAAGTTCGTGCGGAGTTTGTGAGTAAAAGTCACACAGTGATTAGGCAAACAAAAATCTTTATTCAATCAATGATATATTCTCCATCGTTTTCTATAATCTTTTCCCAACGTTCTGGCAGCATACGGATACCTCGATCATAAAAACTGCGCGGTTTAGATTCGAAGAACGAAGAGACGCCGTTTTTTAAGGCCTCCAAAGAGTCAAAGTTTTTTCCATTTAAATAATTTTGCAATGACCGGAACAAGTGATAGTCAGATGGTGCGATATCAGGAGAATACGATGGATGCGTTAAGACATCCCATTTCAGGCTCTTCAGTTTGCGCAGCGTCTTTTTCGAAACGTGTGGTCTGGCGTTGTCGTGATGAAAGACGACTCCCTTGCGATTTGACAAAATCGGACGTTTCTCTTTTATTTCTCGATTCAGATTGGTTAATTGGCGACAGTACTTGTCCGAATCAATCGTTTCGCCAGCGGGGAGAAGCTCGAAATAGATTATGCCCTTGCAATCCCACCAAACAGAGAGCATCACCTTCATCGGCTGCAAACTGGCCTTTGGCATTGCGTCACCATGCTCACCTGATTGTTTCCATGTCCGTTTGCGCTGAACATTGTTGTAGAGGACCCATTTCTCATCGCCCGTCACTAGTCGATCCAAAAACGACTCGTTATTGAGCCGCCCGAGTAAAGAAACGGCTGCAGAAATTCGCTTGATTTTGTTCTCGGTCAGCAAATGGGGCACCCATATATCGAGCTTCAAATCGAATCCCATCTTTTTTAAACGCCGAAAAGCGGTTGATCGGTCAACGTTTAGTGCTGTAGCAACTTCTTCTGTTGAAATTCGCGGATTATTGAGCACTAAAGTACGCAAAACATCGTCATCAATGTCAGAAGGTCGACCAGAGCGTGGCTCGTCTTCAAGGTTAAATTCTCCGCGCCGAAATTTAGCAAACCATTTTTCCACAGTTCGTTTAGCTGGTGCTTCATCTTGATAAACATCCTGAATGTTTTTTACGGCTGCGGCAACGTTTATTCCCTTCCGAAACTCGTAAAGCATAACATGCCGTAAATGCACCTTATCGATACTCATTTTTAAAGTGATATTTCTCGAAGCAGTTTGTATGAAAACAAATGATTTTTTTTTAATAACAGCTGAAGACGTCACCTTTCCAACGTTATACAATATGTAGATGGAAGTATTAATGACAACACTTTACGACGCTTATAACTCCATCTATTGAAACTCCGCACGAACTTTTGCATTCACCCAATATTATTTCCGAAGGGAGGGGGAAGATTTAACCGAAACTTAACTTTTCAAAACCAGAATTTTGTTCTCCCTCTCTCACATATCTCGGCAATTGATTCTCGATATAATACTTCCTGCTTCCCTTCGCAATTCTTTATATTTCACCGGACGCTCTTGAGAACGTTATATTCTGAGAAAAGATTCTTCTCCATTGCGCCGTCGAAAGATGCGGTTCGAGGATAACCAAGGACGATCCACGATTCTTGTGGTAGTCAGCGTGATAAATTTTCCGAGACCGCTCTATCGCTGCGAATGTGTCACGGTGTACTGATATCAGCGATATCAGCAATTTGAATAAATCTGCGAGAGCTATATGCAGAGTATCCGAGATCTTTTGGAAACGAAAAATTGTGAGGATTAATCAGATCAAACTAGGAAGAAAAGTCAAGTATCATTTTGCAAAAATCGCAATAGTTGGCAAGTGATCGCGCCTAGCGACAGATTCAAGATTCGGGGCTTATAGTCCAATCTATATTCATATCCATCGCTAGATACAATAGCCTATAATATAATTGTAGATTAAGTCATTCTGAAGAACCTTTACCATTTTGCGAATAAGTAAGCAAATTTTCAAGTTATCAATTAAACAAGTTTTTAGATGTAATCATTTTCAACCATTAATAATTTAATAACGGTTTTGCAAAAACCGTACTTGACTTTTCTTCTCTGATCAGTCTGATCTGAGTAATCTTCACGATTTTTCGTTTCCAAAACCGTCTCCCGGACACCCTGTATATACAGAGAACAATTTTTACTCGGAGCTCGAGCGGAGACACAGAGCGGGTTAAGGCAAACATAAAAGTCCTGTACCGTTTCGCGATATTCACGATAATTATATATTTATAGTTATTAATGGCAGAAATCTGAGGAGTGGGCGAGGAGTCGACATGGATGACTGGAGAAGCGTTGCAGCCGCTCGAGCCACAGCGCGGTCCAATCAATCTAGCAACTGTTGCGCGACGAGAGGAGGAACAACGTGCCGCGTTATTCGTTTTGTTTTATCGTCGTTTTATCGTCGTCGTCGTTCCTACGTCTCGCCGCATACCGCCAACAGTTGCTGGATCGACTGGGCCGCACTGTGGTTCAAGCGGTTGCGACGCTGATCGCTAATCATCCCTCGTCAGACTGCTGTGATTATGAAACCTCGATAATTATTGCGAATAACGGCAAAACGGTATGGCACTTTTTTTATGTTTGTCTTGACTCGCTTTGTATTTCCACGAGCTCTGTGTGTAAAATTGCTCCACACCAGCCGGGTCACCCGATCGCGTTTTTTACAAACGCGACATTTCACAGAAAAATGTTTCAGACAAAAGTTGTTGAGTAATTAATTAATTGGTAGGAAAAGATGATGTAATAAAAAATCGGGATTTCCATCTAAAAAAAAAAGTAACGATCCGCGGTGAATATCTCGCGGTAAGTGGTTGAATCGGTGAACAAAGGCCATCTGTAAACAAATCAAATCACAGTTGTTTTATGTCCCGTTTGAAGCCATACAACTTTTGTCTGAAACAACATCTTTCTCTAAAATGTCGCATTTACAAAAGAAAAAAAAAACGAGAAATCAGGTGACCCGGGTGGTCTGAGACATCCTGTATATCTCGACCTCGACATATCGAACTCGTTGGCTGTAATTTCTTTTCGTTTCCTATCTAAAATATGCCACCGATGATCCGGCGATCGCCGAGCTTCCTCCTACCATCCGGATTCCGGATTACAAAATGTCACATACGTCTCGCCGCAAGGAAGCTCGAGAAATGCCTGCGAGAAATGCCGAGGATCATTCGTCAAGGAAAGACGTTGCAGCTTGAAAATGCAGCTCGAAACATACCTCGAATCTGACGTAACGGATAAATTGCGGGCCGCCTGGGCGGCGTGGAAAACCTGGTAAACACCTGCTCTTTCTCAGCGCTGTCGTTAGAACGAGCAAAAATTGCGGAATGGGGCTGCTGCTGCTGCTGAGAAGCCGCGACCCGTGACAAAACTTGCACAGATTTTCATGTTTCTCGCACGCCCGTGCGCGTGCGCGAGCGGACAGCGAACGAGCCGGTCTCATGATCGTTTCCGTCTGCAAGTTCGCGATCGGGAAGAATATCTCTCGATGTCGTCCGCTCTCTGTAATCCGCCTGCGGTTCACGAGGGCATTGGCTCTCGCGTGGCAGCTTGTTCTTTCCTTCACGGCCTAGGCAAAGACTTTCGTTCGAGAGAGGTCACGCGGATAAGTCACACCGATCACGCACGAAGTGCCACATGTTTGAAGAAGGCATCGAGCGTTACGTAAGTTCATTCATTTCAGGTTACAAACGCGATGACGCGTTTTGCCTTGAGTGTAACCTACTCTGGCATGAATTGGCATGACGGGGATTCGTTGTGGCGATATTAACGACGCTGAGAATGTTGTAATTGGGATAATAGTATTATGTTTGATATTATGTGTGATTGGATCAACGTGCGCAAAACTTTCGCGATTTGGGCACGAAGAATCGGCGCGTCTAAAGACTTTTATATGCAAAAGTGATAAAGTGCCCGTGCCTTGTCAGAGGCTGTTCTCTCTCACCCTCGCCGTCTTTTACATCTTTTACAGTCTCGTGTTGTGTCTGAAATTCGATGAATCGCCGCGAGAGAGAAGAGAGAGAGAGAGAGAGAGACCATTTACCGACCAAGATAGCTGCAAAGTCATCCCGTATCATGACAATGCTGACTCACGTGACTCAAGTGCCACTGAGCAAGTCCTCTTCAGCTCGGTCTGCGAACTTCTCTCTCTCGTGCGACGATTAATTATCAGACTAGTCAGCGCGCTGTCGCAATTACGATTAGTTTCAGCTGCTAAAACAATATCCTGCGCAATCCGAGATGGCGTCTATTACCCGACGAAGCGTACCATTTTACCTTTCATCGTCTCAAGACTCAAGAAGGATTCAATAGTTGCTCGACAGATGGCACGAGATCGTTAGCGGCGTTTGCGTCTTCCCATTCAAAAATGATAAAATTTACAAAACGGAAAATGTAACAAGAAGACAAAAGAAATATATTCGCAGGTAGATTCGACGTTTGTAACGCAAGTACTTCAAATGAATGAATGGGTGGCATTGAAAAGGCATTTAAATATTCTCGCTTGAAAATTATGACAAAATCTTATACGAGATATACTTTCTGAGAATTCAATTTTAAAGAATGTATGTAAAATCACTCAGGCAAGAAATTGTTTGCGAATGAATTAAAGATTTCGCTGCTCCGCTCAGGCTGGTAAATATTTTCGAGGTTGAGCGGCACTCTTGCGTACGCAATCTTGCTCGTTGATAAGATGCAGTAATTATATATGTTAATTATGCGTGCTGTTCGTAGTTTTTTTCGCTGGAGCAACTCGAAACTTGCACCTACGCAAATCCATCGGACCACTAACAGGTCGCAGTAGCGGATTGTATTTTCGAAGCGCCCGCACATATAAATCGCAACAGCCTTGTGTTTATGTGCCAATTGTTAATTGTCAGATTTTCATTTTCATTAATCTATTACGATCGAAGTACTCATTTTGATCGTTCGTGTTCTTCCTTCTTTTCTATCTTCTTTCCCAACTATATCTCGTACGCATGTTCCAAAATCGGTTTCGAAAACTCTGACTTTAGTTATACGATTTTAGCTATTAATTTTGTAAGATTGAATAGAGAAATGGAGAGATTTTTATTACTTTTGTTATCTTACCGAATCTCTCAATCGTATGAATCAGCCGATCAATTAAAGAACTAACTCCAAGTTAGTTGAAGGCCTTGTAAGGCTTATAACCAAAGATATAATCAAAGTTTCCGAAAGCGATTTCGAAACAGGCTTTGTAAAAAGCACCGGGACAGCGAAATATCTCGAAAACTAAACATTTTAGACAGAAAATATTTCAGACAAAAGTTGTTAAAATTAATTGGTAGAAAAAGACGGTATAATAAAAAATTGGGATTTCCATTTCGGGCGCCATCTGTAAATAAAAAAGTGATAGTTGTTTTATGTTTCCCTTGAAACTATACAACTTTTGTCTGAAACATATTTTTCGAAAATACTCGGGTTTCGAGATGTTTCGTTTGTCCCGTTACTTTTTACGTATCCTACGTCAGTCAGGTAGGTAACACCTGGAACAAGGTAGCACCCGCAAGACAAGCTACGAAAAAAGTGTCTGCTACTTGTGACTGCAATCGCATAATAACAAAATCACAGCCAGGCGAACCATCTTCGCAATAAGTCTTACTACAACGTTAATAATGAAATTGCTCATTATCTTCTCCTCCAGGCAGTGGCAGTGGGTCTGTTCTTGCCTATGAGCTGCTGTGAGGAGCTCCATCATGTGGCTATACCATCAACAGCGCGAGCGCGATGAGTAAATCTGATGTGTACGTTGCCAAGTGCTTACCGATACCGTGTGCTCGTGATAATCACAATTCACGGCTATTTATAATCATAAATCATAAAGTAGATTTTCACCTGGTCATTCTGAATCATCAGCGCGCGCATACACACACACACACACACACACACACCGCACACACGACACTGTTGCCTGTAGTGTGGCTGAGTAACCGACCGAGTTCACGCCTCGTTTATCGACGCTTCTCAATTGGTTTTCACTCGCGCGTAGTTCAAACAACGTGGCTATCTGACGACAAGCGACTGCCTCAAGCTAGCCGCTTATGCAACTTCTTGGCTCTCGGCAGCTCTGTAAACTTTCCGATAGACAGCGTTTCCTAGTACGAGGAATTAAATGCGACATTGAAATAAAATTAACACGCGTTTGCGCGCCGGTTATTAGCGGAAAAGCGGGAGATCCTGGTACGAGATGTGTCGACGGGACGAACCTTTTTACCACGAACAAATCTTCATGACGCATCCCGTGTCGCGACCTAATGTAGTTGATCGCATGTTAAACACTAAGATCCGAACAATCGAAGATCCAACGAGACGTGGTGAAGTCGAGACCGTAATTTTATCGCGTATACGCGCGACGGTAATTTCTCGTACGTTTTTCGGGATATCAGATTTATTATGATTCGCAGTGCCGACTACTGCCTGGTAATAGCGGCATTGCGCAATGGCGCAAATGATTAGTTGCGAGAGGTAAACTGACGAATATATTTATTGATTGCTCCGACACATAAAAAATTTACTCGGCAAAAAATTTTCTCCTATCAAGTATCCAGTATCGCGACTATTGAGTGCCGCACTTCGACCAATTCCGCTCCTTGCTGACAATTCTGCTCCGCGCTTACCCGATGAAAGAAACGAATGTCATCGAGTATTTCCTGCAACAAATAACCACTCGCAGTATCAAATGCCAATAATATAGTGTTACGATTCAAGATTCTCTCCATTGGTCCTCCGAGTTTCACGAGATTCACACGAGATTGACCCTCTGCCGTTCGACTTGTCTGCGACGTTTTTCTCCAGGCGATTTCTTTTTGAAATTCCTTTTCGTTACTTTGCGACAGTTTCGTGTAACTTGTATTTACTTTGATATTTCAGTATTTAACTAGACGCAATATATTTATTATAGCACTGTATCTAAATCGAATATCAATTATAATATTTTTATAATAATATGTAAAAAATCAATTTGGAAGATCGCCCGGAGCAAAGTACGATGTCAAACTCGACGCCTGCTGGAGCCCAGATTGTCCAGCTCAGATAGTCGCCCCTGAACCAATCGATTTAGGAAATTTAAATGCTCCCGTCATGTGTATATGGCAAATCTGGGAAAAAGAGCATATTTGTGCACGATTTCTTGCTCTATATTTTTTTGCCTGAAGTGCATAATTGTCCCGATGTGTCACCGGTGTAAAAACATGAAACTCATGGCCAATTCAGATTCAAAACTGTGTATTAAGAATGACGCGATATGCTTAATCCGTCAGTATAATGACAGGCTGCTATGCCGTTTTAGAAATCACACGTTTCTTTAGCCGGTTATCGATACTTTCTGCAACACACAATGTTCAATCTCCGCGGCGCGGATTCAAAAGTAATAAGACATATTTGTAAAGATTAATGAATTTTTGATTAATGAATGTAGAAGATTAATGAATTTTTTGTGTCGTCCTCTTGAAAATATTTAACGACATTTGTGCGCTGTATCAATCAAGATTAGACTCTGATACACTCATTTATTATATACTAACTAATAATTGTAATATGTAGCTTACTTAACGATAATTATCTCTTACATTAAGTAGTACCTTGCGAACTATACGAATTAGAATATTAATTATATTTTTATTATTATGTTCTCATTATTATCTTATAATTATCTTATCTTATAATTAAAAATTATTATGTTTCAGTTTTAATCTTCCCTATCCGTGTGTATAAATTTAATCTTTTTCCCTTTCTTCTTCAACTCTCGCTTTTTATCATTTTCCATCTGGATGGACAATCGTAAGTATCCCTGTAACCAGTTCTATGTTCAGATTATGAGAAAAAACAAGGCGGGAGAATATATAAATGCCACCAATGCGTATAAATACGAAGAGGAAGAATGCGCAAAGAGCAGTCGAGGTCTGCGTTTCCTACTATTATTACCGATACCATTGTCGCGCCGGGACATATCAACTCTTGTGCACGGCCATTGTCAGTCCGAAAGGAAAATGTTTGTAGCAACTGTTACTTTGGCATTTGTCGTAGCTTACGTGTCGGCGGAAATACGTAAGTAGATGTACCGTAGAGATACGTAGTTGAGCATACAGCACGCAAAGAAACACACCAGGAAACAGGGAGAGCAAATTAACATGTCAATCTTAGGCGTCACGGTTAATGACAATTTATGATAATTTAACAACACAACTGAATCATTCATATTTTCAAGTCCCGTTTTAAATTAATTCAAATAAACTCTGCACAGCCTCCTATATTCACGTGTGCGGCCGCAAGGATCCGAACCTCGATGAATGCATCTTGAAGAATGTTGAGAATCTCAGAAGTAAAATATGCGAGGGCATACCGGAGCTTAACGTTGAACCACTTGAACCGCTGTACATCGACAAAATTGACATTATCAGCACAGACAATCTCAAAATATCCGTCACGGACGTGTACATAAGCAACCTCTGCAATTACGAAATAAAATATTTCCACTTGGACCTCGCGAAGAAACATTTCGACGTTGAACTTTTATTTAAGCGAATCTATATCAACATGACGTACGGCATGGACGCGAGAATATTGGTGCCTGTTGCCATGAAAGGGAAAATCGGTATTACCTCAGGTACGTAAAGTAGTATATAATAAAGTTTATTACAGGTAATTACGGAGAGAAAGAGAGGAAGAGAGAAGGAGAGAGATAATTTCGAAAGACGTTAAAGAATCTTTCACTCTCCGCTAGAGAGAAAAGGTTCAAAAGTTCAGTTTCATGCGTCACCAACCGAGAATACCGGTCTATGATGATACCTTTCCTGTAGATAACGTGGAGGCGAAAGCAGGCATTGACCTAAAAGTGATAAATAAGAACGGCAAGGAATACGTATACGTGTCGAATATAAACCTGGATATCGATATCAAAGAATACAAGGCGGATCTCAGCTCGATTAACGACAGAGACTTAGCCCTGATGCGTCAACTAAGTGAAAACGTCATAAGCAATAACCAACAGGAGATGCTCAGGATGTTGAAGCCGGTCCTCGAGGATGTCGTTTCCAAGCAAATCTTTCGCTTTGCCAACGCGATAGTTAAACATTTCACTTACGACGAGCTCTTCCCCGACCGAACATAAGGTACGTCGTTATTGAAACGAAGATTTTGTAGATAACGTAAAGAAACCGAAAGAGAGAGAGAGAGAGAGAGAGAGAGAGAGAGAGAGAGAGAGAAGAAAGTCTAATCGAGTCTTTTGTGACCCTTGAGTATGAAATAAACACCTGAAATTAACCCTTCGCGGTCGCACGTCTCTTTCTCTCTATTATCTTCATTACAGAACCCATTTATACCACTTCGGTTATTAATGTTGGAGCATCTTCATACATCCATCATAAGTCGATTGCATAAGTAGACGGTGGAGTTGTACAAAAAATGTGAAAACACTTTCTTATCTTGCATGAGCTTGTTCAATTTGATCTAGTTTAATCTAGTTTAATGTTCACGTGCGACATCGTTCAGTGTGAGGTAATGTCGACCGGTAAGGGTGTCCGAGGTAAAATATGACAGAAAAGAGTCAAGTGTCTTAGCGAAATCGCTTAATTAAATATACACATGACAGCGGTCTTCTCAATCGTTAAACAACATTCAAGAACATCACAGCGTCGCGACATATCGCGAGAAATCGCGGCTATTATAAAAGACAGTTCGCGTTGTTTTCAATTGGAAGAAATCGGGATACGAGTCATGACTCATTTTTCTCATTGATTATGAAGCTGAGTTTTACGGCCAATCATATTCCAACTCGTATCTCAACTCGAGCCGAGCTGCGTACGTTGCGACCAATATAGATCGTGAACGATTGATTGAGAGCAATCGGTCGTTTTTGTGCCGTCCGGCCTGATGCAACTGAATTCGTTTAGACGCGAGATAATTAAACGCGGTGACACTCGATAACGTGATAAAACAAACCTTCGACCCGTATCACGTTATCCTTGCGACTAGTCGCTAACTACTACTCGCGCCGCTTTTGCGAGCGATCCTCGGAGAAGAGAACGATGTTCCTCCTCCGTCATGCGATTAGTGCTCGTGGCGATTAATATTTATCATAGGAACATGAAAGTACAAGAAAAGTATATTCTTTATAACTGTACTTCCCTGTTATTTATTTATCTTGCAGTCTTCCTGCCTTCTTCTTCTTTCGTCCAACTTGAGCGTCGTCGGGTATGTATCCACTTCGCTTTAAGCATAGCACTAGAATGGACGAATCAAAGATGGATGAGTAACTGTTGTTCTTACTGTACAGTTTTACTTTGAATATCTTCGAGATTTCTTCAACAAATTGTATGTATCTTCTGCTCAACAAATACTCGAAATCGGGCAATAAAAAACACAAAATGTTTCATTATTCAGATAAATTTATTTTGTCGCCTTCAAAAAATAGTTCCCATTCTAATGTCACGATCAAAGTCCCACGACAGGCATATAAAATATCTTTCCGACAAAGTTCGTTGCCTAAGATCTACACCTTCTCACCTTCGGTTCGGAAATGATTTAACGGAATCTTGAAGATTTGCCTTTTGGCTCACGAGATGAAGTACGACAAGAAATAAAGGAAGAAGACTGCCAAGTGGTTTAACAAATATTACAGCTAATAGCTTTGTTCAACTGACTTGCGTCTCAATGACAATGAAACGTCACGATAAATTTCACTCGCCCCTGCAGATCGCTCTCTGGATGCCCTCTTGATATCTTGCTTACCTCTCGACGACTAATGGACACGCAAGGAAACTTGCGTGGAGAATCGCGGTGTACGTCGATATGAGTCCATGTTATCCTTGTTCCGATACCGACTCTACACCGGTCGGGACGATAACCTTCCTTCGACCGCGTCGTGTCGATAACCGAGAAATCGGGATCGCAGCGAAGAGAGAGAGAGAGAGAAAAAGAGCGGATCGTTTGAAAAATATTACGAAACATGGCTCTTGTCGTGCCTGCGACGGCATCATCGGATGACCTAGTCTCGTCAAACGAGAATCCTTCGTCAAACCCGATCCCTGGGTCCTCAGCAGGTAACTCAACTAGAAATACTTTCCGCATCTCGGAGCTACGACCGATAACTGAGCGATAACTGCAGCTCTCTCGCTTTGATGAGCGAAGGTCAGCTCTGCAAGATGTATCTCGAAAATGTATCGCTAAATTCACCAAGTTTCCTCGCACGTCTCCTCCGTCCGACCACAGTGAAATAATCTAAGAAAGCATCAGGCTATTGTTCAAATATTATAATGCCTAAATCCGGAACGCTCGGCTAATCTTGCCTATCCCTGCGTTTAAATTCAACTTAATTTTTTCCGCTCTCCTTTGACTTCTCACATTTTATTATTTTCCACCTAGATGGACAATCCTTGTGCATCCTTGTAACCAGTTCTATATACAGGTTATGAGAAAATCAAGGCGGAAGAATATATAAATGTACCTATGCATATACATACGAGGAGGAAGAATGCGCCAAGAGCAGTCGAGATCCGCGTTTCCTGCTATTAAGATCATCACCGATATCATTATCGTGTCGGGAAATATCAACTCTTGTGCGCGGCTACTGTCAGTCCGAAAGAAAATGTTTGTCGTAACTTTCATTCTGGCATTTGTCGTAGCTTACGTGTCGGCGGAAATACGTGAGTAGATATATGTAAAGATACGTAGCTGAGGATACAGCATGCAAAGAAAACGTAACAGCGAGAGTAAATTAACATATCAATCTTAAGCGACACGTAAAAGCATCACGGTTAATGACAGTTTATGATAATTTAACAACTGATACTGAATCAATCACATTTTAAAGTCTCGTTCGAAATTAATTCAAGTAAATTTTTCACAGCCTCCTATATTCACGTGTGCGGCCGCAAGGATCCGAATCCCGGTGATTGCATCTTGAGGAATGTTGAGAATCTTAAAAGCAAAATATGCGAGGGCATACCGGAGCTTAGCGTTGAGCCACTTGAACCGCTGTACATCGACAAAATTGACGTTATCAGTGCAGACAATGTCAAAATATTTTTCGCGGACGTGTACATAAGCCACCTCTGCAATTTCGAAGTAAAATATTTCCATTCGGACCTCGAGAAGAAACATTTCGACGTTAATCTTTTATTTAAGCGAATCGATATAAACATGACGCACAACATGAATATCACCAAATTATTCGGATTGACTGTTGACTTGAAAGGAAAAGAAATTCATATTACTTCAGGTACTATATAAGGTAGTACATAATAAAATCCATTACGAGTAATTACAAAAGGAAAGAGAAAGAGATTGAGAGAGAGAGAGGGAGGATTTCAAAAGACATTAAAGAATCTTGCGCTCTCCGCTGAAAGGAAAAATTCAAAACTCCAGTTCCATGCCCACCCATGCATCACCAACCGAGAATACCGATCTATGATGTCCTTTTCCGTAGATAACGTGTTGGCGAAAGCGGGCATTGACCTCAATGTGGTGAATAAGAACGACAAAGTATACGTGTCAAACATAAACCTGGATATTGATATCAAAGAATATGAGGCGGACCCCAGCTCGTACAGCAAAGAAGAATCTATTCTGACGTATGGAGTAGGTAATAGCTTCATAGGCAATAACCAACCACAAATGCTCATGGTGTTGAAGCCGGTCTTAGAAGATGCCGTTTCCAAGCAAATTTTTCGACTTGCCAATGCGATAGTCAAACAATTCACTTACGACGAGCTCTTCCCCGATCGAACATAAGGTATGTCATTATTGAAACAAAAATTTTGTAGATAACCTAAAGAATTCGCGAGATAGAGAGAGAGAGAGAGAGAGAGAGAGAGAGAGAGAGAGAGAGAGAGAAAGGAAGAAAGGGAAAGGAAAAGGGAGAAAGGGAGAGAAAGAGAGAGAGAAAGAGAGAAAAAAGTCTATTCGAATCTTTATTTTAGTAAATAAACATGTATTACTTCAGATTCACTACATTAACCATTTGCAGTTGCATATTTTTCTCTCTTTCTCTCTCTCTCTCTCTCTCTCTCTCTCTCTCTCTCTACTTTCTGTCACAGAATTTATACCACTACGGCTATTAATGTTGGAGCTCTTTTATCGATCCATCATAAGTCAATCCGCCGTCTGACCTGATGCAATTGATCGTTTATATGCAAGATAATTAAAAACGGTGACACTCGATGGTATATTAAATTTAACCTTCGACGGTAAATATTTCGTTATTCTTGCGAACCACTGCTAACCACTATTCGTTCCACTTTTGCGAGTGATTCGCTGAGAGGAGAATAATGTTCCTCCTCTGTCATGTGGTTAGTGCACATTGCGATTAATATTCATCGTAGAGACATAAAAGCACAAAAAAAGTCTATTCTTTATAATTGTACTTGCCTGATTTATTTATCTTGCAATCTTTCTTCCTTCTTCTTCTTCCCTCCAACTTGAGCGTCGGGCATGTATCTACTTCGTTTTAAGCATAGTATTAGAATGGACGAATAAAAGATGGATAAATAACTGTTGTTCTTACTGGTACAGTTCTTTGAATATCTTCGACATTTTTTCAACAAATTATATGTACCTTCTGCTCAACCAATACCCGAAATCTGGCAATAAAACACAAAATATTTCATTGTTCAGATAAATTTATTTTGTCGCCTTCAAGAAATAGTTCCCATTCTAATATCACGATCAAAGTCTCACGACAGGCATATAAAATATCTTTCCGGCAAAGTTCGTTGCCTAAGATATACACCTTCGGTTCGGAAATGACTTAAGGGAATCTTGAAGATTTGCGTTTCAGCTCACAAAGTGCGACAAAAAATGAAGGAAGAGAACTGCCCAGTTGTTTAACAAATATTACAACTAACAGCTTTATTTAATAATTCATAAGACATTGGTAGCTCGCCAGGACCTGCGCGCGCTCTCAATGACACTGCGTCACGATAAATTGTACTTGCCCCTGAAAAAGGTTCTACGTACTTGGTCTCTCGATACCTTGCTCACCTGCCAGCGCGACTAATAGACAAGTGAAACTTGCGTGAAGAATCGCGGTGTGCTTGACTGTGGGTCGATATGAGTCCATGTTATCCTTGTTCCGACACCGACTCTACATCGGTCGGGACGGTAGTTCCTTCGCTCGCGTCGATAATCGAGGAATCGGAATCGCAGCGAAGAGGTCGGATCGTTCGAAAAATATTACGAAACATCGCTCTTGTCGTGCCTGCGACGGCATCATCGGATTACCTAGGAGTCTCGTCGAACGAGAATCCTTCGTCAAATCCGATCCCCGGATCCTAAACAGGTGACACAACGAGAAATACTATCCGCATCTCGGAGCTACGACCGACAGGATAATCACACGCGGATCAGGAGGATCATTGAGCGCTCTATCGCTCTATGAGCGTAGGTCAGCTCTACAAGATGTATCCCCGGAAATTTGTCGCTAAATTCACCAAGTTTCCTCGCACTCCTCTCCTCCGTCCGACCGGAGTGAAATAATCTAAGAAAGCCTCAGGTTAGTGTTTAAATGCTAACGCCCAAATCCTCGCGAACGCTCGCGGCTAATCTGCGCCGCTCTCTGTGAGATAGCACAACGCGTAACGAAAATGAATGTGAGAAAGATTTCTGGCCAATATCGATGGCTCCTAAAACTTGGCTCGTACGATCGCCGACATTTTCCGCTAATCGACAATCCAAGGTCTCCGAGAAACACGAGAGACACACGTGATCGTCTCGTGATCGTCTCGGCGACCGATCTGTTCGCAGTCCCTTCGCAGGAAATTGTTTTTCCATGAGTCTGTGACAGAATCTCGACATATCCGGCCGGTCGTGATGAACGATCCAGGTTTACGCGCATGTGTGTGCGATGAGAGGAAAATGTTCTGTGTAGTCGTGAGTAGCGATGAGTTTTCCTGATACTTATCGTTCTCTGATCACCCATTACGGACAGAATTGATTCTAATCTGTGTCGATCGCGTTTGTCGTCACTGTCGCAGTCTGCCCGATCCTGTTCGGTTCTCTGGGTAGTTTGGAAAGAGTTGCGCGAACGAGAAATGTTCAACGATTTTGTTGGCCGTATGATTGAACGCGTTGGACAGTACGTCCTCCAAGAGTGGCAGCAGCTCAATCAGGAAGAGGTCCAAGTTGTTGTTGATGGCTGAATTGATGATGTCGCCGAGCACTTTGTCGCCGTTGAACAGGTTGTCTATCTTGAACGTAGCTTTGCCCACGGTGATCTTCATTCCGAATTCGCTGATATGTACCTTCTCCACTCCTTCTGAGTCCGTGTACCTCTTACCTTGGATTGTGCAGGCACCTGGAAGATACGAGCGTGAGATGAAACGCGACAGTGGAATATTTTCTGGCGATAAGAAACGATCATTTCCTCGCTTCAATTCTTTGGTTTTATCGATACGACGCGGCTTCACGTGTAGCCGGACGGTCATCCTCTGTCGAGGACGACGTTGACGAATCAAGCGAGAGAATCAAATAAATGGAGAATCGGGAAAAATAATTTATTTGCCTCTTCCTGTGGGTAAAACTTTTACGTCGCGGGCAACGTACCTATGCAGTTGCTGGCGTTGACGTGCAAATTGCCGGAACCATAAACCGGCAGCAGCAATATTTTGCCGTTTATGTCATATTGAGCCTCAATGAGGATATTCGGCAGAAAGACGTCCAGTTGGAGATGCAAGTTGTCTAAGTTGAACCTGAAAGAAGAAACGAGCGGCGTGTATATTATATCTCTAGTGAAAAAAGTCCGAGGAGACAGACAAGTTTCCGGAGGGAAGACGTCGGAGAATTGGCGTTCTTCGAAGTCGCCGTACGGGCAATTGCGAAGTTCCACATCGCGTTATACAATGTAATGACGGAGCGACGCGAGAGAGAGAGAGAGAGAGAGAGAGAGAGAGAAATATGCCGATATCTCATTTACGCATTACGTGTTTCATATTAGCGGATATATTACGTCACGAGAAACCACAAGCTGATCATCAGACAGCTCGGGTCAATAAACCTCGCCTTCGCGATTCTCATACGTGGGAAATGTCATCGGAAATAGCCGACAATTTCAGCGATCACAGCAGGCATCGACCTCTTTTTACCGTCCGCGTTTCAATACAATGCGTACTCGAGGCGTCATCTTTTTCTCTTCCCGCCGAGTTTTGCACGCCATGAGGCAGCGATAAGTGTCACCGGCGCGACCATCACTTCCGTTCGATTTTCATTGATTATCCGTCATTCTTGCGGTCGTCAGAATACTGCAATCGTGCGATTGTTCTCTACTTTTGCGGGCGTCCATGTCACGGCCATTCGCGTACAGAATAACAAACGATGGCGATCATTTCTCACTCCTCCGTTGCATGACTCAACGCAATGCTTCTTCTTCTCCGTGATAAGAATAAATCCGTCGCGATTATCGCGGCAGTGAGACGCGTCGGATACGATTTAAAGCCGCGGAAATTTGAAGTCTCTGATCGGCAAAATTGTCGCGCGTAAAATGAAGTCGAAGCCTCAAGCTGAACATTTTCAGCTAAAAAGCGAAGCTGCTCTTCCTCTCTTTCGCTCTTCCAAATTGAAACAAATCCCGGAGAAATCCCTTGAAATCCCCTCTGAATTTATTTCTTTTTCCCTCAAAGTTACACATTTCCAACTCTAAATTTAATTAAATTTAATTAAGTTAATTTTTCAACTCTCTCTCTCTCTCTCTCTCTTTCGTCCGCGGACAAGTGACTTCGATCAAGCGCGCGTGAGCTTCATTTATTCCCGATAAAAGTCATCGCGACGCAACGAGAATTAAATCCTCTCAAGCGGCGACGGATGCACTCCTACCGCGAATGACTCAATAATCTCAAAGGTGTCCGGCACGTGTTTTTGAATACTTCTCGTTAAATACTCAAATGTCGCGCGAGCATATGAAGACACAAGTCAACGACAGAAAAAATAGCACGTGTGAGCGCAATTAACTGTTTTGTAATTTTTTGTGTGGTTTGGCGTGTCATATCGCGACGATCAATTTACGTTCACGAGCGGCACTTAGGGCACCATGGCACACAAACAAACTTAAGCAATAAGACGTAAGCAATAAGGAAATCAACCAATCACAGTCGAAACTTAAGAACGCCATTTTAAAACTTGAGAGAATAATTGACTTTGTTTGGTCAGTTTCTTTACTGCTTACGTCTTACGTCTACTTAAGTTTTTTTACGTGCCATCCGCTTTACCGTCGTCACAAAATGCCGTCGTTTTGCATTTAACAATGCGCGACCCATGACCATGACGTTTGATTGGGTGCAAAATTTGCGCAGGATCACGTCCCGCATCTAATCTAATCTAATCTACTTCCACGCCTCCCCACCAGACCTGATCCTGATTACTTCACAATTTCCCGCGCGCGACGTTCGCGTTAATTGCTTGCCAGAGCTTGTGCTTCAGTGTTCAAATAATCTCCGCACATCGTCGCTCTCTCTCTCTCTCTCTCTCTCTCTCTCTCTGTTCCCACTTCTGTACTCACTTCAATTTATTGATCTTGAAATTGCTGGCTTGGTATATGTTGAGATTCTTTGCTTGCATACGCAGCCCGGTCGCTGGATTAAACTTCAGCCGCTTAAGTTTGAGCGGTTCCAATGACGGGATGTTGTACTTCTCTACGCCCGTCTGCAGATACGGCTGGAGTTTCGAGATACTTTCGATCGCGCATTGCTCGAATTTCTCTGTTTCCATACTGGCGTCGCAGATTTGCAGAAACTTGGCTGCAATTACCGAGTCCGAAAACATGAGATGATCGGTGGAGTTGCGAAAGAATGAAAGAGCGATCGGCGGGTGCGCCGTCGCTGCGCCGAGATTTTCCGATCCATGTCCCCGCGACATGGTCTGATTTTTACGCAATATGCATTTTGCACACGCTGCATTTGTGTTACTTCGACCGTAAGCACGTTTAACACTTAATACGTCGATACGTTTCAAACGCACGTGCGTGTGTGCGTGCATGCATGCATGCGTGGGTACAGATGAAAAATCGATCTCGTAACGACCTCGTGAGCTTCTCGCTTCTAGCGAGATTCATGAGCTTTGTCGATGATATTGATAGTTATTACGAATCGAAGCAACACGCAACGTTCCGACGAGTCTCACGCAACTCTTGTTACCCCGACTCTTCGGTCTACTCTTTTAATCTAGCCGAACTAGGTTGCACTTTTCGTCATTAGAATGAAACGAGCGTGTGACTTAGCGTTTCAAGCAAAAGGAATAAAGTTCCCGTACAGCCGAGTTGGTTCAGCCGAGAGATGCAAGTCTGTTACGATCTACAGTCGAACAAGGACAAAAATGCACTCAGTTATCATTGGTGTCTCTTTTGCATAAAAATTTGCATAAAAGATAATAATTACTCGTCTGTCGCAAGTATGAAACAGAATATCCGTGCACAATCTTATGCATCCGATTACAGTTACGCAATTTCTACATAAGTAGAGTTCGAATTAGCATCGCGGATCGATTTATATCTGTTCGTTCTCCGCGATAAAGCAGATAATCATGGCGTATTCAAGAAACGTAAACATGTTAATTAATGCAGACAAACATGGAGCTTGGTTAAAAGAATTAGGCCGTAAGAACTCGCTACTTCAGCAGTAGCTTCGGAAGTGATGTCGAACGCGATGACGAAGAGCGAAGTCGCGTTTGGGATATTGAGTCAAATTTACAAGTTCCAGCACGATCGGAAGGCACCCAAGAAGGAAGGATCCACGAGTATAATTACCATAGCGCAAATTTTTAAAAACACACTCGTACGCAACGTAACGACACATCAGCCGATATAAAAAGCCGAAAGAAAAAGCTCGCTCGACCTGTCGCTCGTCGGCTCCCGTCGTCTGAATTACACCCTCCACCTATACTCGTCTTGCACACGTGCGCGATACAGATGCAGCACGAGTAACGATTATTATTAAAACTTTATGCAAAGGAGATTCCTACGACAACCGAGTGCATTTTCCTTCTTCATTCGATTCAAGACTTCAATAACAGACTCGTATCTTTCGGCTGAATTAGCCCGACCACCGCCTGAACGCCTGTCTTACTTACGTATCTCTTCCAGAGCTGTCGCCGCACTGATCGTCGCCACGGCCAACAGGATCGCGGTGAACGTTGCCTTCGTCGGTGCCATCTTCCACTGGGACATGACAAGAAGCTCAACGTGCGTATCTTCCGGGATTACCTGGGGCGCGAGACTCGACGAGACGGGAGTTGCTGTCTGCAGCCGCTGACTGCTGATTTGCGGAGGATCGGGCTGGGAGTGGATGGCCTGGACGACGATCCGTCTTATAACGATGACCGCGCGTTTCCCGCGCGCTCTTCCTCACCATCCTCTCTCCTATCACCTATCAACACACACATCACGTGACAGTTCGAGATGACAACTATTATATTCTATCGATGATATTTGCCTCCAGCGGCTCTGCGAGTACCTCCCACGTGTCTAAGCAGGCTGGCTGCGCAACACAGGCAGGTCCTGTCTTAGCGCGTTGACAACAACTCGTTGAACCAGCGGCATGTGGCTGACGATCCTCGCGATCGGCCATGTACAGATGCAGTTTCGACTTTGTCCTTTGCAGCGACACAATGGACGCATTCAATGTTCGTACTTGTTCGCTCTCTCTCTCTCTCTCTTTCTCTCTCTCTCTCTCTCTCTCTCTCTCTCTCTCTCTCTCTCTCTCTCTCTCTCTCTCTCTCTCTCTGTAAACTCTCTGCAGGTGAGCGTTTGGACGCCAGATCGGTGCTTGTACTTTTAGATCTTGATCAAATGTTGAAGGTACACTGAGAGAAAAGATATCTAGAGAATACGAAATGTATATTCGGTGGGCTGACAGACTAAATTTCTAAGTTCAAAGTTTAGAAAAATGTGTATTTGACAAAAAATTTATAAACATAAACATTTTTTGGGCACTGTAATTATTATTAACGATGATCATCTTATGTTCGATCGGCATCGCAAACCAGCATTTTAGAGCTCTCAGTTTCCTTTCCAACCTTTCCGTTTGTCAATAGAGGGGAGTAGGCAATAGGGGCCTAATAGACAGAGCTCTGTTTTATTATTCAAACTTATATTCCACCGAAAAATTGTTAATAGTTTCGTTGTTGCCAAATAATAACTATCTACTGTATTTCATTTTCAGCACGATCTCACTATGGTTAAAAGTATTATTTCAAAAATGTTTGACATTACGGTCAGGTAACTCCACAGTGATTGTGGCGTCACTTGGAATCACTTGGATCGGTTTTTATGGGTCTCGAAAATTGTGTAGCATTATTAAGATACAAAAAGATGCGATCCCGAACGTATTGAACAACGATGTTGTTTACCACATATATCGTAAAAATTGTGACGCTTGTTATACGAGTCAGACAAGTAGGCCGAGTCTGAGAACTTGAATTAGAGAACGCAGCGAATTAATTATTTAATCTACAAAAAATATTTATTTAACGTTTGTTTAATGTATATTTTACATTAATTTTTCATTTAAAATGATGTTTTAAAAAAATATTTATTTAACGTTTATTTTACATTAATAACTCGTTTAAAATTACTCTTATCATTTAAAAAACGTTTTTTAAATGTTCTTTTAATATTTTTAAAAACATTTTTTTTAAATTGTATTTTTTGCTGATTGTAAGTTTTTCTGATTAATAAGTAAAAGTAAACATTTTTCTTTATAATAATATAGACGCGTTTATAACCTGTACGGGCATAAATTAGCCATTGTGTAGCCATTTGACTGTAAAAATTAAATATATTTTTTTACATGAAAAGGATATGACTTCCAGTGCGTCAATGGTTTTTATCGCAATCACGATTGACTTTAATATTAAAGTGTTTGAGCGTGCGTTTGACGAACTACCGACGTAATTTTTTCTTTTGGCCTTAAAATGCAGCTTTGAGACTTTGTCTCTTACGAGGCACACGAGTGCGAGGTAACACGACTCGCGAGCGTCATCGCGCTTGCAGATGTGACATATGTGACATTCAACCGACACTTTAATTTAGAGGGAGAAGAAGTTCATGAAAAAAGAAAATCACGAACGATTAGTAACAAATGACTTTACCATCCGCTCTCTGCGGATTTGATGTTGCGCAAGCATTTTTATCGTGAGATTCTTACGATCTTCTTACGATCTCGCCCAAGGTCGGCAAAATTATCGGACATCCTCGTCGGCATCGCTTCGACGATATTTTTATATTATCATGTGCAATATCCGCATAACCGCATGTGCTAAATGATTCCATCAGATTGTCATCTTAAAGGGAGCCGTCAGATTTTTTCCATCGCTCTCGCGTAGTTGATATCTCTCGCGAGCGATCATCCATTAACGAAAGATAAAAAAGAAGAAAAGGCCTGCAATGTGCAGAATTGCATGTCGATACGCACGAGTATTCGTTCTCTTTTCCAGGAGAACGCTCTTGTTTTTTCGAAGTGGAACATGAACCGCAGTAACATCCGACGCTCTTCATTTGGGAAATCTCCTTGGAAAATCACTTTCCCATAAACGATAATACTCGTACGAGTAATATAAAATTACTTGTTATTACTTATTACTGCTAGTGGTAACAGTAAGTGATTACAGCCAGTAATAAATTTCTGTTAGGACGTACCTTGCCGAAAGAGGATTGAGGATGTTTAAGAAGAAAGAAGAAGATCCGGCTCTTTCGAGGAAATGAATTCTCGATGTTTAGAGCTGATGAATATGCGAGTCTAGAATTTCCGGATAGATCCGATCGAGATGACAATGGAAAAGTGAAGCGCGGGATCATGATAAAACGATTATGAATATAACTTCGACCGCGGCAAGTACGTAATACAAAAAGCAGCTTTCAAGCAATTCATTAAGTTATAAAAAAGATGGATATTCCCGAGGTACCGTATGACGCGTGTGTTACATAACGCTCGGCACATTTCGCAAAAGAAGTCTCACAGCGATCATGAGCGCATATCGGCAGGAACGAGCGCATGCTTAAGCATGCGGATGAGTCTCGCAGAGCGGAGCGGAGCGGATACTCGTATAGTCGCGAAGAAGCCGTGAGAATTTCTTGCGAAAAGCACAAAGACGTACGCAGCAGTGAATGGCGAGTGAACGGAGAACAGACGAGTGCTCGTGGATGAGGAGACTCTTCGGTGATGAAAGAGCGGAGAACAGAGACGGTGATATCTCTGTTACCGCGACTTTTGCCATGATGTAGCTTCTCAAAAGTCTACCATTTCGATCGCTCCGCCAGAAACGCGGATCGCGTTAATCGCCTAATAGGCTGTACAGGCTTTGCATAGGCTTTGTATAGGTTGTTAACGTACGCTATTGCCTTCGATAAGGCATCATCGTGAACGATCATCGTGATCGATGATCTGCGGACTCGTCGTGGAGTCCCAGTTTACGCATATCATGTAATAGCAGGGGATCGCGTAGAGAAGGATAATAAGCAACGTGGAACTAGAAGGAACTACGTCTTCTCCGGGGCAGCGGAGCAATATCCGGATGCACGAGAATGATTGTTTACGAGCTGCTGGGCCGTCCGAGTTTAATGAAAATGCCATAGTCAGTGGTCAATAATCACATTAAGAGAGCGCTCTGACATGACTAATCGACATAATCGCGCTCGCGCGCGACGCGTAATTGCCATCCTTACGCATTAAACAAATTCCAAAGGTTCACCTCAGCGTAACGACGGACGAATTGATGACCCGAAGTCAAGTTGAGTCACGTCATAACTTTGATTTCGGATTTGAAATTTCAACTTCCGCTTGACGCTTCGAATTTGCATCTCGATTGCGTCTCCTTCGACTCGACTGGACGAACAACGACGGAAGTGCAAATCCACGCGAGCTTGAATGACGTGCTACTCATTTGTATGTCATTTTAATTACAGCTTCTTCGTCCGTATGATTACTTGCGTCTATGTAATAATTTATGCACTATGTAATAATTTATAAGTTTACGCAGCTGACGAGGCACATATTCGCGCGCCGCGAGTAAATATTAGGTTGATTAGGTAATTACGGTTTTTACATATAGAGACGCATATATATATATATATATATATATATACATACATATCAGTTAAGAATTATATTTATTAATCGAAATAAAGACCATTTCTGTCTGCATACGTTTCTCCCAACAGGAAACAAGTTTGTTTATTCCTACGAGATAGAATTCTGGAAAAGATCACGGTAATTAGGGAAATCGGCGCCAAACTTAAAATGTGAAAAATCGCAATTGTTTTTAATTTATGACCTAATTTATAATTTAATAAATAAATCAGTACCATAAGTACCGGAAGCACCTGAGAGAGAATCTTACATATTTATATTACGTATCATTCAAGGCTGCAATCTGTAAGGCGAAAATCTGTAAAGAAGTCGCCACCGTTTCGTCATGATAATTACAATTTAAAATCATGTTCTCACATACACGGGCGGACGGACTTTATCGTTCCGCATCTCGAGCGGATTATCCTTTGGCGCGACCGCGGCTGCAACATGTGCAGTTTGAAAACTGGCGACGATCGGACGAGTCGAATTGCGGACGGTCTCGATTGCGACGTCGATTTCGAAATCTCACGACGCGTGCAAACACGTCGCCTGTATTTTTTCGTTCCTCATCTCAGTAATTAATTGATCGGCTATGATAACAACGACCCAGCGCGCGCTTACGCGGGCTTCACCGCGCAAACACACTCGAGTGACGTCCATGTAATCCATTCCACGGTTCGTGTGGAACATGCAGCTATTTGCGACGATAATGATCTTCCACCGCCATTTTATTCGACAATAATATTTTGGAAAATAATCGTGGTGAACGGGGGACGGGAACGAATGAGAGTGCGATGAGGGAGGGTGAGAGAGACAGAGAGAGAGAGAGAGACAGAGAGAGAGAGAGAGAGAGAGATAGAGAGAGAGACAAAGGAGAGAGGGGGTAACGATGTATAGTTGACAGACACGCGAGCATATCGCTCGAGCCGGTAATCGCGATCCTAATTTCCGGCTTCCGTCGACCTATTAATTCGTGAAACGCGACGCAAGCAAGTCCCGCACCGCCCGCCACTCAGCTGAGCAAATCCGAAAGTCACGAGTCGTACGCATCAGCGAAAATCACCGGTATTCGATAATCGAGAGAACGTAATGCTCGTCGACAGAAGACAACGTATTTACGAACGTAGATTTCGCTTCGCAGCAAGTGGGGTCTCAATCTCGCATGAGACGTTGCCGGGATGACTGATTTCCTGTGTCATATTTCCTGAGAACGCAAACACGAAGTTATTACGTGGACACTCTTTTTCCGCGGAGCGTTAATTCTATTTGCCGCGTATCGCAGTTTGTAGGATATAAGATGCGCGGCGAGCGGATAACGATGAGTCCCCCGCCCCCCTCCCATTCGGAAAGTGCAGAAACACGCTAGATCATCGCTTGATAGCACTGAAACAGCACTGAACAATTAAACATACGACGAGAGATAAAAAATGGATGACGGAGACGGGAGCGCGAAGAGAGAGAAAGAGAACTGAAAGACTGCACAATATGAGATAGCGAGCGGCGAGAGAAGGATTATTACCGCGGTATTATTAATGCTATAATAAGCGTCGCTTATTCCTCGCTGTATCCGTAAGTAATTGAATGTTAAATATTTACAAAACTCTTATTCTCGATTACTTATGGCTAGCTTTATGAATGAATGGAAGTAGCTCGTTTCGAGCTCTCCACGAGCATTTACGAGAAGATACGTGCTTTCTGTTTAGTTTTTCTTAGCTTCTCCGCGGTATGGCTGACGCTCATAATAAATGGACGAAGGAGGTCTTTTCAGACCTTCTTCTTCCTCGCGGGGAGAGCTGCTGCTGCCGAGATAGCGCGTATCTTATCCGTCGGTGATACAACATCCTTTACATCATCTTTTCCTGCTCCATATTAAAATCTGTTTTTTTTTGTTATATAAGATTTATAAAAGTACTTTAGTGTAACTAGTAGTTATTAGAAGCTAATCATGCAGTTCTTATCGCAGAATCTACATTCACGGTGAAAAAAAGTAATTGGGCGGCTGAGAATGTAAACTAAATAAGTACTTTTAACTACAGTCTTTTTCAATAATATTTACATAATTTGTGCGAAAGAAGACATCATAAACAGAAGTGCGTAATAGTTTTGCCGCAATTCTATATATCTTACCACGCATACATGTATGTAACAGTGTGATGTTGAAATCTTGAAATGTTCATCGCATCGTCCAAATCGTCCAAACCTTCCTTTCTCTTCCTCTTCTTTACGTTATTTTTTGATGACAATGTCTGTTATCATGGCAAGAAGGACTATGGAAGAAGAGGGCATCCGCAAACGAAAAAGAATTGAATCGACAAACCGTCTCAAAACTAGATCTAGATCGTCCGCAATTTTTGAAACTAAATATAGCTTGTATCGAGGTAAGGAAAAACTGATAATGGACCAATCATGCGTATTCTATCGTCTGGGCAACCTCAATTAAATATGATCAACGATGATCATGAGGTAAATACATCTTTTTGTCGAACTTGCGGAAGAAAAACATGATTTTCCGACCGAGAAGAAGTAGACGTAGAATCGCTCGTATCGCATTGTTATGCCATTTATGCTCGTTCAAATCGAACTTATTTTTCTGCAGTGATTTTCGCATTTATCTGTAATCTCGATCTGTAATTATCGATCCTATTTGCGCTTGAATCTGTAATTACCGTGCACACAGTGACACGTTAGAATTACGATTGGCGGTGCACTCATCGATGCACTCGCGTCAAACATCCGATACTCTCGACATACCATTAGTGATTTATGACAGGAGACGCACGGAGAAGATGCAACGCGCGATTAACAAACATTCGAGTCCCGGTCTTCAAATGCGCTTGAAATGCGCGTCCCCCATCTCCGCGTCTTCCTAAAAGATGATCGCCGCGCGCAATGAGTCGATCGGTCGGTCTCGTTCGGAGCGCAAGTGAGCCCGCGGTTTCCAATTATTCACCCTGCCGTTCTGCGGAGTGTCGCGTGCTCTTCTCGCGGACTCTCATTTATCACATCAGCGTGCCGCGCGACACCTCGTCGCGACAAGCGTCGCGGGAATGCAAATGACGCAATTTTGCGGAGCGAAGCGGAAAAACTGCACCGCCGAGATATATGTGCTGAATTTCCAATCGATCGGTCCCCGCGCGGACTCGCGGTACGTGCGGAGACGAATTCGCGAATCCCGCGAACGCGCAATCCGCGCGGTGGAACGCCTTGAACTCGAGCTTTGTCAGCAACAGGAGGTTACAACATTAATCACGACGACGTCGCAAGTGCTCCGTCCGGAGAGGGACTCGGAACGATGGCGCAACGAAGATGCGCGATGGATGAAACGATGGCCCATATTCTGAACTCTCTTTCATCGCTAAAACTGTACCGACTGTAAAAGCGGCTTACAGCCAATCAGCAGGCTTATCATAAGCCACTTTTAATGATGAAAGAGAGTTCAGAATATGAGCCGACGAATAAATCAAGCCAAGCACCGCGTTCTCTTTTCCCGGTTGACTGAAGCGGGACGCGGTCGAACGGCATCATTCACCCCTGCAGCGATAGCATGCTTTTTTCCTCTTTATTCTTTCCTCTCTGGTAATACTGGAGATAAAGGATGACATATGCGATATGTACATACATGGTGAAAGTAAAAAACTTACGTATACACCTAAAATTAGAAATCCCTCGGATTCAGCAAATCTCACCTATCTCTGAGTTAAGTTCCGAATAAAATGACGCGCGCGAGTGTTACACCGAGTGACGGTGTAGGCGGACTTGGGTTATAACCACCTGGCCCAGTGATACAATCACGTACGCACGCCCAGAGCACGCAGAACTGAGTGTGATTCGAGTGACAATAATAGGTCTTCACGGTCATGCTCTTTCACGTCGACGGGCCGACGCCCGTCAATCAGACGAGTGAACGAGTGAATCATCAAGCGGACGCCAGGGTAATCATCCATCGTCGTCTCACGGTCACGGCGTTCTCCCTTAAATTGCAGGCGTGCAGTGCGTGCGTGCGTGCGTGCGTGCGCAATTATGTCATGTTACTCGGATCATCGTTATGCAGATATGTATGTTAGAACGCTTCCGCAAAGGCAAAGTCGAATCTCGCTCGCGCGCGAGCCTTAAACTTGCCGGATCTTACGGAATACCCTGTATCGTGTATGTGCGACGCGACAATCGCACGAAGCAGAACGCCCCCCCCCCTCCCCCCCTCCCCCGCCGGACGCTTCTCGGACGCGCGCCCAGACAATTATTATATCGGAGACCATCGATTGTTGCACGTATTGTTTTTCTCCTCGCGAGACACACTCGGAAATAATCGCCGAGAATAATCGCTCGGCTAATCGCTCGCCCATGTCGCGCATTCTCGCCCGGTATTTCCGTTGCAATTAGCGCAACGAGATTATCGTCCATTGTGTGACGGAAACAATGTTTTCGTCGCCTCGGGCCCTCGTTTTTTCTCTCTTTCTCTCCCCTCCCCCCCCCTCTCTCTCTCTCTCTCTCTCTCTCTGTCTCTCCCTCTCTCTCTCTCTCTCTCTCTCCAAGTTGACGACGATCGAGTTTCGCTACCGCGGCGATCCGTCGGTTGCCGGCATCTTAATCCGTGATCCAGGCATCGTACGGCACTTGCGCGAACAGTTTCTCCACGAAAGCCGACATCACCTGCACCAGCTTCCGCCTCAGGTCCGGTTTCATCTCCTTCAGCAACTCCTGGCTGTTGCTGTTGATGAAGAGATTCAGCGCCGCCACTGCCAAGCAAAAGTATCATCTTTGTACATCGCCTCGGTTTTCTCGTCTCCCCTTTCCTCCCTTCCCCCCATTTATCTGTTAATCTACCTCTTTAGATCGCTTAATTCAATGTTCAATTTTTTACTAGACGCTTCGAAGCATGCACGATTATCCGCTGATCAAGGCTGAAGCAAAATGCGAATGAAATTAATGACCGCGTATATCGTCCTGCATTTTCCTTCTCCGTGTTTTTTTTTTTGCCCCTTCTTCTTCGTCTATTCACAAGTGTCACTTAAGAAACAGGAGAGAAAGAAAAGGAAGGATGAAAAAGAGCAAACAAAAGAGAGAAGGAGAGAGAGAGAGAGAGAGAGAGAGAGGAAAAAGAGTGGCGTTTCAAACATGTAACTGACATGTAGATCTCGAGAGCAAGATCAAAGAAATGATTACGAGCGCAAGATGGAAGCGTCAAAATGCGCTACTTCATCGCGAGATTTCCTTCCTGTGCTATTCGAATGCAAAATCGGTCTGAAAGTTTTGTGGCGGATAGGCCGGCAAATTGAATTACTTACGTAGTATAGGATTGCTGTCGCGCACATTCTCGACTCCCATCTTAATGTTCTGCACGCTAAAGTCCATCTTCAGTTGCTGCAGCCTGAGGTAACGGCGGCCCTGGACCAAAAACGGCTTCGCCCTGATGAAGACTTTGGCCTTAACGCCATCTACGAACGGACAACAGAATCGGTGAATGAAATCGTTTCGAAAGTCGAAGCAGCGCGTTGTACTCTCAATGACGACAAGCGCAACGCGATTCGCGGTGCGAATCGATGCGAATCCCGAGCGAGCGTAATGCACGAGAGACGCCGCGAGGTCTCGTAGAGTCAGTCTCGTAGGTCAGGTTGCCTTTCGGTAGGAGCGAAGCGAGCAACGGCTTGAAGAAAGACGCGAAGAGAAGCGCTTTGCTTCTCAAGGGTGCCCCTTGCTCGCGGCAGGATAGGTCGTATGTTACGAAGCGTTGAATAGAGAAGGTGCAACGACAGCTGCTCAGGTTGGTGGAATGCGGAGGAGATGCTTACGCGTGAATTCGCTTTAGGCTCAGCCTGCCGCAAGTATAGCGTGCCTTTAGCCGCTCGCACCAAGTTCTAATTTGTGGCAAAAGAATATTTTCTCCGCCGCCTCAGCATGAATATAATGAGCTCGCTTAAAACTCGAGAATTACGACTTTGGGCGCGACTTTGAGGAACGGCTTTCCGAAATTTCGCCGAAAATTCAGCTACAATTTCGGGCTCAGGGCTGAAGACCGAAGGATCACTATGCTTATTGTTGATCGGCTTGAATTATTCCTCCTTATAGTCGGGAATAATCGCATCGACGAAACTCGAAGTGACGTCTTTATTGCCACTTTATTACCGCGAAAGGACACTCGTCGCGAAGTAGCGATAACTCGCCAGCGAACTTTGTCGTGCAACAAATGTACATTGCGCAGGTGGTGAAAGTCACCGTTATCGTGACACACTTGCGCCACTGGCACTTTACGACGGCCGGCGAATTTCATCGGGGAAACCCGAAGGCACCGCGCGCGATCGTGAGCAAATAAATTCGCACGAGAGACGAACCATCAGATCGCCCGCTCAGATCAGATCAGATCAGATCAGTTCACCGTCGTCGACGACGCTGAGCGTCGTTGTTTCGCTGGCTTACCGTATTCGCCCCAGTAGTCCCCGGCGCCGCTAGCCTTCACCAAGATTAAGGTCCCGCTGGACCGGTACCTGGCGGCCGCTCTGATTTTGGGAATGCTGAGCGCCAATTGCAGCTGCACCTCGTCGTCGCTCAGCCGCGTCCTCAGGCCGGTCACTCGCAGGGCGGAGACCCCCTTCGCGGTGATATCCTTGAATTGCGCCCTGTAGCCGTCTGGACCGCCACCGAGTGCAATGTGCAACTCGTCCAAGATGATCGGCTCTACTTCCGAATAGCCCAGCTGCGGGAGACCTGCGATCAGAGCGACGATTACAGTATGGTCTCGGCTCTCCCCACCCTGCCGCGGGGAGGACACGCGTCCTGAGCACGAGTGCGTGCTTTCTCAAAATATATAGCCTCGGCTCGAACCTCGGAGAGAGATTCTCGTGGATCGAGTCTCGACGAGGACGACGATTGGTTCGAGTCTAATACGCGTTATTAAGATGACTCGCATCAGCTGACTGGTTGGACTGGGAATTTGGGTTGATAATTTCTTTTGTCCAAGTGTCGCTTTTTACAGACTGATCTTTTAGACTTTTAGACGCGACATTTGGACGCGCGCGTGAGGTGAACGCGAGACTGTGAGTTGCGAATCTCTCGTTGAACGTTGCTTTGACCTTCTTTTACTTCTCTTTTTCTTTCTTTTTATCCTTTCCTCCTTTTGAGCGATAGCTTCGAACACGTGCCGACGCGCGTTTGAAGAAAGCTATCGCGCTATCCGGAGGTGTGCTGGAATAATATCGTACAAAATGAGCGGAATGTAGGACACTGGGTGACCATTCCAATGCACCGTTATAACCTGCTTCCATCGCTAAGAAAATCATGGAGGTAGAACCGGTTAGGTGATTTTCGGTTTTTCAGGGAAGTTCTCACGGAGTGAGGATCCTCGCGTATCCTGATTGTTTGTCGTGTTTATAATTAAAACAAAGTTGCAAACGTTGCGAAACGCGTTGTATCTCGTCGTCGATAGAAATTTCGCAGTAGCTGCCAATCAATTTCTCCGTATAGAGACAGCGCGTAACGAGCGAAGAAATTGCAAATGTTGAAGATTATTAATTGATCGTCATGTTCAGATTGAACGTCGGGGAAAACGTCCGACCGATTGGGGATAATAGCGAGCGCAATAAAGTTATTAACATTCCGTGCAGCGCGAAGTAAAGAGACTTTAATAAGTGAGAGAACCGCGCGCGCGCGGTATACTTTTGCGAGAAACCGCAATTCTCCAATCACCCGCCGCGCCTTCGTTCGACATCGCAAGAAACGCGAGCTTAACTGTACTTTACTCCGGACGACGTCTTTCGATTTATTCCACATGGTCGTGGTAAACGCGTCGAGAGTCATCGCGGCGAGATGAAAAACTCGCAGAATTCACATCTTTCAGCTTCAGCAAGTAGCGAGCTGAAATCATTGGGAAATCAAACCTCACGGCGCGGCGCGGCGGTGACAACTAAACGGTGTATATATCGGCTGAGGAAAAGAGAATTTTTCCGACTCTCAAGAAGCGAGTTTGCTTCGCAAGCAGCGGAAATTCCGTCACCTTCGGTGTTATTGTCAAGTTGTTGTTAATTCGACCGTTCGATCGATCTGCAATTTTGCAATTCAGATCAGATCGCGCAGGCGAATTGGACGAAACGCGTGCGCGCGCGATAACATACGCAATATCAAGTCTCTACCACAACCTGTTTTTCAGTCAAACTAGATCAAGAACGGGCTATCGCGTGTGTCTCACCTTGACGGAAGTGCTCGGTGAGTACGTTGGCCGACCTGGCTAGGCAGGCTTCCAGCCTCGGGTCCCTCTTGGAACATGACTCCAAGAACTCCAGGCCTCTGTACCTGCCGACGGCTCCGACGCTGATCAGCAGCGAACACGCGCACAATAATACGGCACTCCTCATCTTTTCGGCTACTTCGGCGGCAGTGGCGACAGCTCGTTGCTGCTACCCGTTCTCTTTTCGTCCTTCCTGCCTTTCTTTCTTCTCTCTAGTCACGGTCAACTTCGTGGCCCGGGGCCGGCGGTGAACTCACGGTATCGATCGGGTTTCTCGATGTGGAGTGATCGGCGGACAGGGATGCGGCTGGCCTTATAACACCTTGACATTAACTCCCCCCCCCTCCCCCCGCTATACCGGCCCCGGCCCCGGCCCCGGGGACGAAGAAGTAGAAGTTCGAGGTCATCGAGAGCGAGACGTCGCGGTCGATGGATTACTTGATGTCCTCGGACCTCAGAATGGACCCACCGGACATAAAACCAAATAAACAATTTAAATGTGAACGTTATCCGATTCCAGCATTTAAATTCGTATTGGCGATCATTACGTGAAACGCAATTTTTTGCACGTTTTTTCATGTGAGGCGCTCAGATTTGAGTTTAGAGCTAGACGTGAACGGTTTCGGTGGAATTGCGATCGCAAATCCGATATATCATGTGATTCAAATGAGAAACTTCTCTCCTTCTTTCTTCTGTTTCGAATTTAACTCCGTACTCGACTTATGAGTGTCTCATATGAGGCAAGTTTCAAGCAACGGCTACCGATTACGGAGCCTAGATACGTGATTGAGAACACTTTTGTTCTCTTCCTCGGTTGATCCTTCTTTCTTGAGCGACTCGACTGGCTGGTGGATGTCCGAAGGGCCGATACGAGAACGATGCGTAATAATGGATTGCACAGTGTGAGATTCCGAGTAATTAACGTCAGCATTGTGTGCTCATATTCGCGCGTTAAAACCGCGCTTCTGTGCGGTAAACATCAATTAACAGCGACGTTACATCAGTATTACAACTTCGCAGTCAGCAATGTAGGCGTGTAATACAACGCGAGCTGTGCATGGCGGTTCCATCGTTGAGCAACAAGTTACAACATTGATGCAATGTCACCGTTGATTGGTGCTTAGATTATTTTCGTCATCTACCGAGCTACTTACTGTTCGAATTTTCAATAAGTGTTACTTCTTCTTACGCTGTCGGATAAAGCTGCATTTTTTTCTTAATTCTTGGTTAATTGGTCGATCTGGTAGACGAATGATCGATGTAGTCGCAGTTACGACGAATTTCGCCGGAAACACACGGTAGACCCACACGTAGATTTTACCTTGGTATAATAGAAAGGATGATGTAAAGGAAGAGATATGTGTGAGTCTGACAAAAGTTGCTTATGAGTTTCTGCCAAGGCCAGGTAAAAAACTTAACCACGTTGCTGCGTCGTTGAGTAGTTATAAGGAGGCCCGCTTCGTCTTGGCGGGATTTGGCCGAGCGAACGGAGACGAAGAAATGCCGATTAATTTAATATATCAGCATGTTTGGCTTTCCCGACAATTGCCAGCCGTTTGTTTATAACTTTCTTCTTCCATCAGCCGTGGCAACAGCGGTAAGTGGCGCGCGCTTAACGATCGACGGTGGAACGACGGTGGATCGCGTCGAGATAAAGGGAGAGAGAAAAGGAGCGCTTTCCTCCGCCAGTTCTGACTGGAGTTAGGAGAGATATAATTGGGAAAGGGGGGGGAGGGGTTAGGGTAATTAGGCGGCCCGATTGGCGATCGCGTGCGCTAAATCGAGCACGGCCCGCCGACGCGATCGGTCGCGAGAGAGCAGCGGTCTATTAAATTGCGCAATTGAAGAGCGAGTAGTCCGAATATGCCGCCGCGGTCTGAATATGACGCGCGAGCGCGCGTCGGCCGCGAGCGAAGAAGAACAAAAAGGCTGAATGGAACGCGTTCAGGATGTGTCGCGGTGACGCGATGATCGTCATGTATGAAAATGCGCGACGAGTTCGGCTCGAAGAAAGCGCCCGACGGACGTCAGCGACGGTCAGCGCGGACGTCAGAGACGGGCCGAATTAAGAAGCGCGAAGATGTTAAGCACCGTTAATCGACTCGCTCACGTTCACGTCTCGTGTCACGCTTCCGATATGCACGCGCGCAAGATTTACGTACATCGCGCCCCCGGCTTTCCTATTGTCCCGTCGTCTTCGGGCTCGACTAGCATCCAAAACGATCGGAAAGTCCCCGATCGGTGCGCGGTCGCGGGCTTCGCACGAGGAGCGCACGAGGAGCGCGCGAGAGCGCGAGAGAGCGAGAAGAGACGGAATTTCGGCGCTCGGCCTCAGCAGCCCCGGGCTGTGTTTGACTTTTCAATTGTCGGGAGGACGATAGGACATTCGAGTAATTCGCTCGAGCAAGCCGAATCTTCCTGCAAGGCGGATCGTCACTTTCAGTGTGATTTCCTGAGAACGAGACGCTTGTACGGACGCTGGACAAACGTTTTACGGGGCGACGATCACGCGACGCCCGCGGCGACCCTGAATTGGGGTACGACCTCGTGCTCACGACGACCGTGTGTCCTTGTGCGCGAGCTTGAATCAACGCGGCTGCCGGAAGGGCAGGGGACACGATCCCTTCCCGCTGTTTCCCACGCCACGGAATTTGGACTCTGCATTAGCTCGACGAATTTCGTAAAACGCGGGAAATTCAAACTCAAAGACTCGGTTAGGTTATCTTGATGTTTTAGCTGCACTTTTAGCTTTATTCTCAGTTCGAAGGAGCAAGGTATCAATTGTGAAGCTCAAGTGCGGGATATGTACAGTGAGCAAGTATTACGTAATCTAACGAAAGTCAGCGGCAAAGATAATCAAGAGAGGTAAGACAACAGCTTCCGTGCATCTCTCGAGATCTGTCGTCGGTTCTTCGAGTTTAGCCGAATTTGCAAGGCCAACGCCTTGCAAATGAAATCTCGATTCGAGTTCGCCCAATCGCGCGAATCATCATCCATCAGCATGCACCTCACTCGCGGACTTTTTGGGCTTAGAATGTGTTGAGCGAGAAGCGCTGAACGGGACGGGACAACTGGTGCGCGCGACAACGCTAATCGACGAATTCGACGGTTTCAGCGTCCGTCGTAATTCGTGCCTGATACACGCGGTGTCAATGCACTTTCTCCCAATGCCATGACGACCGCGATGTTCCCACGTGTCCTGTAAGAATGCTGGGTCAAAGACCGCGGCTCCTCAAGGCGAGCGACTATTCCGCTAAAAGAGAAGCATTCGTCCCGCATTTGCTCCGATCAAAGGCTCTTAGCATTCCGCGAGTGTGTACGTGTGTGTGTGTGTGTATGTGACGCGACGTGGAAAACGTGCGTCGGAGATTTTCAGGCTGGGGACGCGCTCAGGGAGACGACAAGACCGTAGAAAAGAAAGATCATATATTTGCTGGATATTACGTACACTGGACGAGCGCGCACGAGCGCGTTTCACGCGCTAATTCGAGCGCGCTCGTCCGCTCCTGCACGCACACGCACGTGAAGACGCACGAAGACGTACGAGGTTTGATCAAAAAGTAACGAGAGAGTTTGTCTGAAATTTTATGTTGAAAACGGAAGGTTAAGCGCAGCGAAAGAAGGCCTGTGGCGACGATACTGTGTTCACGAGTTTATGAATGCGTACAAACGCTTTCAGAAAGGCACCGAGAAGACATCGAAGATGACGCGAGGTCTTAGCACTAGTTCATCAGTGATGAAAACGTGGAAAAGGTTAAAGAGATTGCGCTTGCTAAGAGAAGAATCACCATTAGAGAGGTTGCTGAAAAAAACAGGAATTTCATACGGCTCATGCGAAGCGATTTTTACTAATGTTTCGAGTATGAAACGAGTGGCAGCGAAACTGCTGAATTTTCAAGAAAAACAGCATCGCACCTTATTCTCCAGAACACATGGCCCCCTGTGACTTTTTCCTATTTCTTGAACTCAAAAGGACACTCTAGGGACAACGTTTCTCAACAATAGATGAGATAAAGGCGAAATCGCGGATCCAGCTCAAGACGATACGTAAAGAGGCGTCTCACCAGTGTTTCTCAAACCGGGAACTACGTTGTATGTACATAAGTGTACATAATATCACAGGGGGACTACTTTGAAGGAGATGGGATAAACATTGAAGATTAAATAAATACTTTCCGAGAAAATTAAAAATTCTCTTTACTTTTTGATGAAACCTCGTGAACCTCGTCCGGCGATCGCACGAAAAATTCACTCGCGTTTCGCTTTCGCTCAGCGAGCCGCGAAGCGGCTCGCCGAGCGGCCGAGCTTCTCTATTCACTCGTCAGATGCGATCCATCAATTGAACAAAGTGTCGGCGCTGTCTAGTATCGTCCAGTCGCCGTCCGGCTCGTGGTCGAAGTCGAATTAGACGAACCAGGGCTCGGTTTGAAGATCCTCTCGAAGGGGAAATTGCGGAAGCTGGTGTTGAAGATCTCCGTGAAGGCCGTCGAGACGAGCTCGTTAATGAGACCCCGCGTCACCACGAAACCCGGTTGCCAGGCGCCGTTGATCAACTTGTCAATTATATTCTCGAGGAACTCCTTGCCGGACAGGAGGTTCCTGAGGTGGAGCTCCATGTCCCGGATATTCTGCACGTCCATCCGGGCGCGTACCTTTTGGCCCGGCAGTTTCGTCACGGTGGTCGTTTGTATCAGATCGTCTGCAACGTCGAAGGAGACCTTTCTGTCTTGCGAAGAAGAAGCTCGGTCGGTGCTCGCTTCTTGACAACGCAATTTCCCAAACGTTCGTCGCTTTTCTTCAGATCTTTTGCAAATTTTTCGATTCTCAATCGGTAACAATCGAAAAGACGAGAACGTGACACATCGTGGGAACACTTCGCGAAGATCTTCGTCTCGAGAGATTTCTTGGCTTTCGCTTGACGCGAATAACGGGATTTTCTTTTTAATGAGAAAAAAAAATGTAACATACTTTCGACGCATTCGTCTCTTCGACCGTCACCGAAACCAAAAAACAACTTCGCGATGAGGAAGTTCCCCCCCGAACGGAATCGATCAAACGAATGCAAATTCTTGGAGCACTTACACAGAACCATCGTGAACGTTCCTTTACTGATTATGGTAGTGCTGAAAAGCACAGCCTTGAACTCGTAGCTACCCGCCAGCGACTTTTCCGGGAAACTTTGCGTGTACACGATCTGGCCAATGCAATGTTCAAGGATTACTCAACTTCTTTATCAGCCGACGCAAAGAAGATACAACCGGCTCGTTAGTCCCTCCCACCATTTTTGGCGAGACAGTCCAGAAATCCAGATATATCTTTGTCGGACAAATAACATGCAAAAGTATCTATATAACCTAAGTGAGATACGCATATTTCTTTTCGAATAAAACGCGTGCATCCGCGAGGTGTCGCACGATACACCCTCATGACCTCGTGACTTGTAGCATGCAATTACACCGACACCGACAGCACGCGTATGCGTATGCGTGCGTGTGTAGTACCTTGTAATTGTTCAGATCGGACACGAACTTTGTCACTTTGCTGCGAGTCCATCCGTGCTCAGTGATGTTGCGAAGCGTTAAGGTGAAGCCGAACCTCGGGATGCCTCTCTTGGCCGTAATCTCTTTGGCAAAAAAGGGATCGAACGGGAGTACATTGTACTGTGGCAGACCGGTTTTGAAATAAGGCTTAATCGCGTTCAATCCTTCCCGGATGCAAACGTCAAAGCCCGACGTGTTGGGGTGGCAGTTCTCGAAGTGGTCCTCTATAAAAAAGAAGTCGTAATGCGTGCGTAACGGAGCGAAGCCATTCGACTTTCTTGCACGAAGAAGTTGTTTCAGAAGCGGAAAGATGGAGAGAGAGAGAGAGAGAGAGAGAGAGAGAGAGAGAGAAAGGAGAGAGGGAGAGAGGGAGACACATGACCGTGTATGAACGAACGCGCGATTGATGGAGAGAGATGTGGCGCGATTAAGCGGCGTAATCGTATGCACACGGAGCATAAGCAAGATCGGCAGCGCTTCGTTCTCCAAATCTTTGATGATTTATCCGTAACATAACGGGTCGAAAAAGGAGTGCTCTCTAAATCGGCGCGAATCGGTAATTTTCTGCGTGTCGGATCGAACTGACGAGATATTAAACCTCCGCGATTATTCGAAATCTTCGAATAATTCGGCTTCAAACGGTCAAATCGCATTTCGACTCTAGTCGAACCGAATTCGATCATTCGATTCGATTCGATTCAAATGGTTCCCACCCACATTTCCAGCCTGCTCTCACGACCCGCCTCTCGCGTCACGATGAAGACAGACATCGTGGACTGGAGGGACTCCCTGGCCGGGAGTCACTTCCGCGAGGATACGAGGATACGAGTCAGCAATCGCTCGCATGATTGTTCATGGATTATCTCGTTCATTACCATCGAAATAGTTTGCACACGATCGCGCGTAACACGGCTTTCACCCGCCAAGAATCCCGGCCTCGACGGCGAGGTGTGCGGCACTACCCGAGAAACAGCATTTCGCCTCGACGCTTTGCACTTTTCTATTACAAAATAGCGTCGTTATATAATACCGCGGTCGTAATACGGCATGCCTAAGCCTTTCGTCGTGCTACACATTGAGTCGCTTTTCATAAAGCGTGATCTTCTCCCCGCTCGCCGTTTCACACAAAAATTGTTTGATCGTTCACTGACCGTCCGGTCAGTACATCGTTACATTTTCATGCAGAGTTTACATAATATCTCCATTCATTTATGGAGATCATTTCCGAATTTTGCGATATTTCGAAGGCGACACGTAAGTATGTACACGTAGTGTAATGTGAGAATTTCAACGAGAGGTTCAGAGAGAAACTCAAAGAGAAATTTGCGAGAGGAAGATAGAACCTATTTCCGTTCGCGAACCGTCTCGTTCGCGCACGCTGTCTCCCGATTCAACTGAGTCATGATGACATTCGGAGTAACCAGAACTAATCCATGTTTGCAGCATTTTTATTCTCAACAGCCTCCCCCCTTCTCCCCCCCCCCTCCCGCCGAGTTCATTATAGTAAATGAGTAATATTTTCTTAGTGCTTTTAGCGCGAGTAAGGAATTCAATTTCTTTTATCAGCATATCGATATCATTATTTACAAGATAAGAAGAACCACATAAAACTCTGTACTAAGGCTTCTACAAATACGCGATTACTAAGAATTAATTTATAAGAGCTGCGTGTTGGAGCGTTGACAGCGAGTAATGATGTCTTGACGTAATAATTATGTCGACGTGTGTCGGGACGTTTCGTCCCGTCTTGAACGCAATAATGGAGGCTTCGTCCACGCTCCGCACGCGTTTAAGTGTGTCTCATTTGAAATTTTTTGTTTATTTATGAGTAGCGATGATAAATGGCGAGCCTCATTATCGAATAATCGACCGTCACTGCGAACGCAGCAAGTCACGCAGCGCACAGTCACGTGTCAATGCGAATTTTTCACTCGTGAGCTCGATTGTTTTTGCAATGCGCTTTAGAATGACCAGTTATCGCAAGGTATCGATGCAGGGTCTCAATTCTGTACACGCTTACCGACAACTATCGATGTCGTTAACTGTATCGCGCAGCTTTTGTATATCGTAGAAAACCTGCGCAACTCCGTTAACGATATCGATAGTTGTCGGTAAGCGTGTGCAGAATTGAGGCCCTGCATCGATACCTTGCGATAACTCCCGTGTTTGTGATCGTGACCGAACCGGAAACGTGTACTCACCGAAATCGGCGGGGACCGGAGCGCCAAGGAGCAGCCACGGCAACGTCAGCGTAAGCACGAAAGCCCTCGGCTGCATTTCTCCGTGAAGTCCGCTCTGCTGGATGAATCTGTGGCACGTGATCGAGCTATTACCGGACGGTACTCGACCTGAGTCGATCCGTCGAGCGACGACACACGTCGTGAACCTCGGTTCACTAGGAGCACGGCCACGCGGACGCGGAGGAACGTTCTTCGCGCTTTCACTCCCTGCGATATATCTGAGAGAAGGGTGAACCATTCGCTTCCGAGTCGAGCATTCCTGGCCAGGTTTATGTAATTTCGCGTACAGCTTCGGAGAGGCGTACTACACGCCAGGGGTGGGGACGCGAATCTCAACGAGATTCTCTCCTTTATCGCTGAGCTAAACCGGTTTTTGTTCATGCTTGAGGTGGAAAAAACCGAAACGAACGAAATGATCTTCATAATCATAACGAGTCGTTAGGCGCAACAAAGTTACGAATTTAATTGGAGAATATTTGGCACTCATTATTTGGTTTCTCTGAATCTTTCGCTCGCCCGCAAGAGCCGTCTCGTTTTTCAGGAGAGAAACGTGTAAGTCTCCACGTTAGTAAGTTAAATTTAGTTGAACCAGCGATTCCGTGTGAAACAATAGGAAATCGTTTCCTAAAATCGCCTCTATCTACTTACCGGACGATTTCAACGAAAGGAACGAAGGAACCTAACCAGGAGATGTTAACTTGACGACGGGAGACTCGGTATTACCTTAGGTCCCGCCGTCCTGCGAGATGCTTTCCTCCCCGTACTAGCACATCCGCTAATGATACACAGACGAGTCTCTGAGAAGTGTAAAACGACGAAGAAGGATACCAGATATACCAGTTTTAAGGGAGCGTTCTTGCTCGCTTCTTGTCGTAGCTTAATCGCGGATTTGCCTCAGGTACAGTAAACGTACGAGCGACATGCTATCACGTGAATCTTCCAGCGATGTTTGCGCGAGTAGTGCATTTCCTTCACGTACGATATCACATTCGTCCGAAAGTCACGTAGAAGCCAAGAGACGCTCGGAGAAGACGACTTACTTCATCAAGAGAAGTCAACGTAATTGTCGGTAACATGAGAATTGTACCGACGAGAGTAAATTCTAGTTTGAGAAACGAAATTCCACCATCTCGGTCGTCTCGGAAACGACAGTTTGTTCGTGTACTGTCATCTGTGCTGGATCTTGGCATGCGCCATTTTATGAAAACGTTAATTACCATCGGCGCATTATAATTGCGCAATTCTCCCAAATAACTTTGCTTCTCCGCAAATTCTGCGAGTGTATCCACGAGTTCCTGTGGATACACAACCAGTCGCACATTTCTGTCTCGCGGGTCGTCGTCACGTTTCTCGTCCCGTCGCGAGTAAATGGAGGGGGGGAAGGGGGGCTGAAGAAGAGTGGAGAGAAAAAAAGAGAGGTGAGAAAGTCCGACTTTATTATCGGTAATATCAAAACGTTCATTATTAATGCCTAGTAATGCCTATCTAGTCTAGTCTAGTACATCAGCAGAAAAATTAAGAAAAATTGGTACGCATGGATGACGAAAGTGAAGGCTAAGTGAAGGAATACTGAACACTTTCACACATGGCAAGTCGCCAAGTTGAACGATGAAGTATTAAACGTCGTCAGACCTTATTTATGAGGAATTAATAGCAGACGACTTATTGAAGCGATGCCTTGGATCTTTCACCCAAAACAATAATGAAAGTAAATTCAGTAATCTGGACAATTTGTCCGAAACATTTGCACTGTTGTAAAGAGACTGTGGAAATTGCAACACGTTCTTGGCCATTTGCATTTTTAATGAAGGGTTTCACAGAATTCTGCAAATCGTGAAATGTGATGGGACTAAAACATCGGCCACAACGCTGAAATCTACGCAGATACCAGAAACAACGAGCGCGTCAAACATTCTGACGAGCGGGCGTCTTACTAATCTAAGGAGGCAAGGATCGCCAGAAGAGAAGAAGCGGCGGCTGCTCAACACGACTCCTTCGAAGCTGAGGAAGACATTCTGTACGGCTCTGGTATACTAAAACTGGTCGACTAAAAGTAAGTTATTGAAATTACCCATTACCCATTACCCATTATCCATGAGAAATTTTTAAACGCGTTTCTCTCGAAACGATATTTTTCAATTCGGTCGTGTATTTTTCTCACCAACTAGTAAGTCGATCGACGTACTAGTTTTGCACACACACATATAGTGTATATATAATTAGGCTATCGTACCGAAATTTTTTTCCGAGTGAAAAATTGGAGTACTTTCTTTCAAGCGCCGCCATTTTGTCATTTTTTCTTCACATTATTTGTTGGAGGGTCCAACGACACATTTACATTTGTAAAAGATAAAATAAAACAAGTTTCGTTTATTTCAGATGACGAGGACGGCGGCAATCACCGCGCCCGATATAGAAGAAATTTCGCGGCCACATGCGACCTGTGCGTCCATTTATATCTTGCACAGTTTGCATTAAAAAGCTTTTAAAAAATTGGAGATGTTTCATTAGATATAAATAAATGTGAATACAAAACCTTAGATTTGTAGGTTTAAGCAATTTTGTTAATTCAATTGCCAAGAATCATCTTGAAAACTCGAGGCTCTTGAGCAATGGAAAGAACTGTGTGGTAAGAAGAACTTCTGTCCAGCTGCTAGGCACACAAATCTGTGACGTCATACGGGACACTGTGTTTGAACGCTTTATTCTATAACGTTCGTTCTCTTGTACTTATACGTACTACTACACTGAGAAAAATATCCGAAAGATCCGACTGTTAATTTCGTTATCCGGTCAAATATCCGGTGTATTTAATCGGATATTTGATCGGATAACAAAATTAACAATCGGATATCTCTGATATTTTTCTCCGTGTAACAATATTGCGAAAAGTAGGCAATCACCGCGCGCATGTATGCATGTATCCTTTTTAACATCGGCACTTGCGCTTACGGAAACTGTATCTACCGATAGAGTTATAAATAAAAATTCTAATAAGTCTAATAAAATAACTCTAATAACAATTCTATCTACCGACGGCGCGGAGCGCTTCTATATTCGGTCGTTCGCTTTCATGTTTCCGCTACGTACGTACGTATTTATCGCTAGACACAATAACCGTCATATAATTGTAAATTAGTTCATTTTGAACAAAAAGATTCTTCGTCATTTTGCAAGTAGATACTGAAATTTTCAAGTTATCGCAATTGAAAGAACTTTTTGATGTGGTCATTTTCAATCATTAATAACTCGGTAACTATTGCGATTTTTGCAAAACGGTACTTGACCTTTCTTCTCAGTTTAATTTGATTAATCTTCATAATCTTTCGTTTCCAAAAGATCCCGGACATCCTGTGCAGATTTTACACATGTATTAAACATTTATTTTATAAATACGAATAAAAAATATATAATACATAAATATACAAACTTCCAATGTAGAATATACTCCATGTTAAAATTCGAAATATTCCTATTTAAAATATCAAAAAGAGTACGAGTGTCCCAAGTTAAATACGCACTACGGCATTGACACTTTTTACTATTCGAAATGCAACCATCGTCGCAGACTCCGAGTAGCACTCCGAGAGTTTACAAAAAATGAGGCCCGTAAAAAATGAGGAAAGCATCCCTGGCTATTTACGCGGGTTCCAAAAGCGAAACGACCGATGAAATTCAATCGCGCTCTCTCATAATTATTTTACAACGATCAGCAAGGCAGCGGATACTTCGGAAAGCGCATTCCGCAGCTCTCACTCGAGTTTCCCAGAATTTTAAAACAGTCGCGCGCACTGCGTGGTTTTAGCGATCTCGTCGATTAAAATCAAAAATATTTATCAAGCCAGGACGAACCGGCCAGGGTAACCAACCAATTGATCGATTGATCTTCGCGTGATTTATGCTCGAGTGACGTTGCTCGAAAATTATGCCCGAATGACGTTGCACCGAAAGAAGAAACAGTTATGCAACCAATTTTTACAAGCTTTATATTATGTCAAGGACAAGTTTCGTCTTGTAGATTGAGGTAATACGAGGACAAGCACTGTCGAATCATACACAGGCGCGTGCTCCCCTCTACCGAAATCCCATTGCGTAATTGCGGCCGGCTTAATTGCTGCAGTCGTATGCAAACGACTCGTTTCGTTTGTTACGCCATCGCACGGAGGAAAATACTCCGCCATTCCCTCGCGTCCGTTATTGCGCTTTATCATCGTGAACACCTGTTGTTTACATTGCACGCAAGAGTGCATTGTCTTGCCTCACGCACTACCTTTTTCACGCACGGAACCGACGCTCGTGCGGCCAGCCGTTCGTATCGAGCGAGATTCTCATGATTTTTCCTCTCACCGGTTGAAAAAACAAAAGAAAGAAAGACAAGGAGAAAAAATCGTCGCACCCTCCGGAGAACGTCTGCACCGCCGCGGTGCAGCATTATCTCGTACAATTCAAAATCTCTCTTTGTCGTCGCAACGACGTGACAGGTCGTTTACAACGTCATAAAAAGTTGAGCCGGAAAAAACGCGAGAATAATTGTACATGACGAGATCCACCATTGCACCGAGACGTGTCTCCATCATGTGTATTTTCGTCATGTGAATTCTTTTCAAGCTGAAGGACCACCCTTCACGTCGATTACCGTGTTTGCGATGATGACGCGCGACCGTAGTCATACGCGATATCCTCTTGATTATTAAAATTCACTATAAAAGTTCAATGTACGTGTGTGTGTGTGTGTGTGTGTCTGTATCATGTTGTACTCAATAAAAATAATAACGCTAATAATAATAATAATAATAATAATAATAATGATGACAATGATGATAAATGCATCATTTTGTGCTCAGTAAGGGTAATATTAATAACAGCAATAATAACGATAATGATGATGACAAGGAGCAGATGAGCAATGGGAGCCATTATTGATTATTAATAACGGCGTCCGTTATTTCAGGGAAGCAGTCGCAATTCACGGAGGACGCAGTTTCGATTCGCAGGTGCAATAATGCAGTAATAGCACGCTCTCTCGGCGCGTCATTCGCAAACTCGGCGAGGATCCTCGGCGCGACGGCTGGCTGCGGCTGCGGCGGCGATTTTCCCATTGCGCGGACATGATTGACGCGCACATAACGCACAGACACCACAGCACAGAGAGCTCCTCCAGGTGGGACGCGCTTTCGTCCAGCCGTCTGGGGCTCGGCCGCGCGGCGCGAGTCTCCGGCGGCCGAGATTCGTCTGCCCGCGCGGACAGCGAAGACGAAGGAAGGTGCGCACAGGTGCATGTTGCAGCAGTGAAAGTATCCGAGCGCAGCTACGATCTGGCATCTGTCAATGCCCTCTTGCATAGTCAGTCCTGCTCTAACGGCGCCGTTTACGACGGGATCCGATCGGCGAATCGAGCCGCTTCAACCGCGAGCACCCGCTGCCTCGTGATCCCCGTTGGTGGCGAAGGCCAGCGCACCGGGCCACGCTCGCGCCCGGCTGATCTCGCGGAGAAGCTCGTCGGAGTCGCAAGGGATCGGACCTCGCGGGAGTCTCTTCTCGCTAATCGAAACTTTCGCGAAACTCGCCCGTCCTCGTCCTGAAAAATGAAGACCACGCGGCTGTGCGCTATCCTTCTTCTTCTCGTCGGCTGCGCAGCGACTCTCTCCGCCGACTCCAACCGTGAGTACCCCGGCCGACGCTCTCGGCAAATTTCACATCGCCGTCTCGCTTGTTTCTCCTCCCTTTTTCTCCTCTTTCTTTCTTCTCCTTCACCATCGAGACTACCTTTCTTTCCTTTTCCTTTTTTCATCCTTCTTTTGCGATCGACATCTTCATCATCGACGTCTCTCTGATAGCTCGCACAATTCGAGGTAACCATCCCCCCCTCCCCCTCACCCTCACCCCCCCGCTTGAAGTCGGTACTTTATTACGGCGTTTGCTACGAGCGATCCGCGATTCTTCGACAAGGCGATATCGACCTGTGTGTGTTTCGTTCGAATCCAATGTTTTTGTTACGTGCCGGAGAAACGCGCCGGCAACGTGACTAAGACATTAGACTTTAGATCTTTGCTTTAGAGAAGCTCGCGAACAAAATATAAAACGAAGCGAAGTGCCGCGGCGGTTCTTACGACTTCGGCAAATCCGTGCGAAAATTCAATAGCGGTGTACACGGAGTCTCGCCGTGTCGGTCGTGTTTCTATTCTTTTGTCCGTTTGTTTCGCGCCAATAAGCCGTGCGATGCACTCCCAAAGTGGCGTATTACACGCACGCGAGGATCATTGCGTTAGCGCGACGAGGTCGAAGCTCGATTCCCGTAAAAAACGCCGAGTATGTTCAAAGTCCGCGGTACGGGCGCGAATTTTTCGCGCACACGCAGCGAATCCGGCGCGCGCGCGCGCGCGAATACCGTTGATCGACGTCGCGCCGTGAAATGCAAAATTATCATCATTGTGTCGCCCTGTGAAAATTCCGACCGATATAACCGTAATAACCGTAACCGGGCGGCTGCACGTCGCACCCGTGCTCGTGTTTGCATTCGTGTGTCGTCCATGTGGCCGCGCGTCGGATGTACCACACCGCATACCGCCCTCCGTTTCTTCATCGCGTACCGCCGATCCCGGTAATTTATTCATCGCGATTAGCTGCAAATTGCAAAACGTCTTGCAAAATCCGGCCGAGAGAAAAAAGAAGCAACGCGTAAGTGAGCGCACGCGCTCGCGCTCGCGCGACCTCCCGTCTCGCAGTCGTGCACCAATTCGCTGCAACTCGCACGTCGCGACTCAAAGGTGCATTTTGTCGCGAGATAACACTTTCACTTTTAACGGACTAGCGGCTGAGACGCTTTTTAGTGACCGACACTTTTACTCGGCCGACCTAGAATACGCACAATTTCTCCCGTCTTACAATAAAGGAGCAGCACGAGATGCGAGACACACACACACACACACACGCGCGCGCGCGGGCAGGAGGAAGCATAATTATAACTCGCGGCTCTGGATCGCCCGCTGACAAGCGTAGTTAAAGTAATGTAGCGAGCATCGATATTTATTTGCAACAACAATCTGCACTTTACAGCCGAGTACGTGAAGCAATGTTCCCGGAGCGATCCGAAACTGATCACTTGTCTGATCGACGCTCTGCACCACCTGCGGCCATACCTGAGCGCCGGGATACCCGAAATCGAGCTGCCCGCGGTGGAGCCGTTCCGTGTAAGTTCCATTACTCTTAAGAAAGAAAGAAAGAAAGAAAGAAAGAAAGAAAGAAAGAGATACTCGATAGCGGGGCTATTGCAAATTTTGCCACAACAATGTGAAACGCACGTTGAACATCCGAGGCGCAGAGCAAGAAGAAAAAGAAATACGTTTCTTTTACGAGTTTGCGACTTAAAAAAGTAGGAAAAAAGGACCTTGCGGGTCTGGGTTGAGTTGAGACAAATCATGCCGCTTGATGATGATGACGATCTCGGAGAGGTCTCCTTCCTGTATTCATGCTGGCAATGTTTGCTCCAACAGATGGACGAGCTGACTCTCTCCCTGACAGGCGGCGTGAACGGCTATAAAGTTCAGCTCCGCGACCTGCTCATAAGGGGTGCGAGCAACTACACGGTGGAGGACATCAAGCTCGGCTCATCCTTTCAGGCTATCGTACGAATGCCGGCCCTTATATTAGACGCGCATTACTCCAGGTACATTCCAGGACCGACTATTCTCGAATGCGATTACCATCGAGATAGGCAAGAAAATGCGGCCGAATGAATATTCTGTTTCATTCTTCTCTGAGATCGCGAACCGAGACCAAGACGATCGATTAGATTATCCACTAATTCGACAGTCGCGACGCGAATCTCATGGAAATTCGAATTTCATCAATCTTGAATCTCATCATTTGTGTAGCTCCGGGGTATTGATAATTCTACCAGCGAGCGGGAACGGCACGTTCCACGCGCGTTTCGGCGACGCCCGTGCTCTAGTTAAGGGGAACGTATCGACGAGACCGCGAGACGGTAAGACGTATCTGAATGTCGACAACCTTGACGTCGACCTGCGGGTGAAGGACGTGCAGATGCGAGTCCGCAAAATCTTCAACAACAATCGGATACTCAGTAAGTATACCACGCAGGACAGCGTCCGCTGATCTCGAGAAAGTGAAAAGCCCAAGGGAAAAAAGGAACATTCCATTCGATGCGCAGTTCCTTTGATCGATTTTAATTCCAACGCGACGGACGCTTCTTAATGATTGACGTCCGTCGCGTCATCGTCGCGTTACCGCTTTTCAATCCGATTCACTTTCCTTCAGCCGAGGCGACCAATCTCTTCCTGCGGGAGAACGGCCAAGAGGTGCTGAAAATAATGGAGCCGCAGCTGAAGAGGAAGCTGTCGGCCCTCTTCGCCGGGATCGTTAACCAGCTGCTGCGACACGTGCCGGTTGAAACGTTCCTCACACCTTAAGACACCTTAAGTCTGCACTCGCGTCTTCGTTAGTTTAATCGTTATACATACCAGTACCCGCTGTGAATCGACAAACGATCTTACACGTGCACACGTATAACAAGCGGTGGGGGAGCGACGCGTCGCAAGCGAAAATAGAGCAGCGCATTAGGCATTCTTTTTCACGATAGGGCGGCGAGAAAGATGAAAGATCGAAACGGGATACGCGTAATCTGTTTCTTTCTCCATTTCAATCTTAACACATTGACTGCCGGCAGGTTCTCTCGTAGCTCGACGCGCGCGTCGCGAATTCTCCGGTTGAAAACACCGGTGAGTATTTCTTTTCTTTTTTCTTATTTTCTGCAGAATTCGTGCGGGTATTTTTTTTTTTATTCTCTGCAAGGAATTTTTCAGCTGTAACATTCCCACTGCCAATTTCTGCTGAGTAGTGTGCGCACAACTGATCAGCGTTACTGCAAAACTGCTGATTCGAGTGATCACGATCGACCAGCGAAACAAGAATCATCAAGTAAATGTCACGGAGGTTAGGCAGTCAACCTGTTAGTCAAAAAGATAACGAACTGTGCGAATTTCGCTCTGGCAATTTCGGCGACTCGACGGATCGGAGACGAGCGACTGCTTTCTTGATTGCTCGTCTTCGTGGAAGCGAAACGTTAATTGCAAAATTCCGAAATTTTGGAAGCTCTCTTCGAGGTAGACAATCAAGAGAAAGGCGGGAGGAGGGGGGGAGGGAGGAGGAAGGGGAGAAAGAGAGATCCCAAAATATATAATATTAACGGACTTTCTTTTCTGCCGGACACGCTAATTTTTCACAACTCATTAGCCAGAGACCGAGACAATCGCTCGTTCGAAGTAATCAGGCTCGGATGATTACGCGCGAAAATTACACAGGGGTCATCTTTCCTTTTTTTTATTGATATTCCCTTATTAGCGGGCAGAGCGATAATTGTCGCTTGGTGTCGTAGTGAGGCGAAAGTAGATGATTAAATCGGGAAACGCGCTACTGTATTAGCTTCAGCGCACGCATAGTAATTAAATATCGATATATCGATGGAGTATATAATAAAGGTACGACACACACACACATACACACACACGAAATCGATTCCGTCCTGTCGCGGATCCCAGACTCCATCGCGATCGATGGTGTCGACACGGCGCGGCGACTCGTGGGTGAGCGGGAAGTCAACATGCATTCGTTTGGTGATCTTCGTGTATTTCACTTGATAATTCTCCGTTGTATCACTCTGTCCTCGCCACTGTCTCCAAAACAAACTCACTAAACAATAGCGACAACACAAGGGGACAGTAACGATTAGCCAGAGGTAGTCTAGTAGTTTGACGCGTTACGCAGTTCTACATATACGGCTGAACTCGCGCGTTAACTTATGATACGCATGTCGACGTCGTGCGGATACAATTAAAGCAACGCTATCACGATACAATGGGGGGAGAATGAGGAGGTGCATTGTCATTATCTCTCACCCCCCGACTAATGTTCGCAGGCGCGTGGATGAAAAAAGAGGAGAGAAGAGAAAGAGAGAGAGAGAGAGAGAGAGAGAGAGAGAAGAAGAAGAAGAAGAAGGAGGAGGAGGAGGAGGAGGAAGCTCCCGTGTACGTGTTCCTCCGCGCCGCTCTTTTCGTGCAGTTCCGCTTAAATAACTCGTGATTTCTACTCCTCGGCGACGTCTCGTCCGCGATCGAGCTTCGACTATCGCTACGTACTCGCTCTATTAGCGCAAAGGGGGGATCCTCCTCTCGAGGACTTCAAGGGAAGGTCTTCGAGAAGGAGATCTTGGAGAATACATTGTTACCGAGCTCGGTGAAACGCTCGTCCCAGTTCTGCGCGACGAACGGCAGCATCGACCGGTACAACGACGGCCAGTACTCGTTGACGAATTGCAGCGCAGCTTTGTCTGGAAGAAAGGAGGAAAGAAATGTTATGTCCGTGGTGTAGATCTCGAGGACCGACATGCTCTCGCGAGTTGATCCGCGCGGCCGGATCCGACTTATGTAAAACAGGATTACGGCGCATCCGTACTTCCCATTCGCGATAATCGTCGCGAAATTGCTAAGTGATATAACGAGATGATTAGCGGGAATGGCGACAGGGACAGGGGGACGAGGTATCGGCTCAGAGCGCGCAGGCGCGTTACATCGAGGTCTTTCTGCGTCTCTCTTCCTCTTTAGCGCGGTTACTAAACGTAATTCGTAACGTTCGAAAGGTCAGTCTGCTCAACGCGCAAAATCGCTCGGCTCGCGTTCGCGGGGTGAATGGAGTCGCGCGCGCGGCCGGTCTTCAAATTCGGAAATTGAACAGCGACAAGCTGTTCGCAATCGCGAATGTCTCGCGGGTTTACTCACTGAGCCCCTCGTTGCCGTTGAAGATGTCGCTAAACCAGATCTTCATTTTGCCGACTTCGGGGTTCAGGTTGAAGTGCTCGATGGTCCATCGGTCGTTCGCCACCGATCCTTCCAAGGAGAACGTAGCTTTGATATCCTCCATGCTGATATTAAAGAAGCCTAAGCCGAAAACGGCTCGTGAAATTTGCGCATATATCTTCCATAAATATAATTTTATGTAATTTATAGTTTTGTCAATAAGAGCATTCTTCGTGTATTCGTTATTCGGAAGATTCTAAACGCAGACTAAAGCCCGTGGACGCATCGTCTGCGGGAAAACAGAATTTAAATTGCGGAAGACACGGATCGAAGAGACGGCACGACAATCCCGAGATCAAGCGATAACAACGTCGAAGCAACGTCGGAGAAACGAGAAACGGTTGGTAAAGATAAACGCTGAATAATTTGAAGCAAACGCGTGCAGCATCTCTCTCATTGATATCGCCGCGCCGTCTCTCGATTGCTCGACAGAGAGAATGTTATCTTTTCGTACACATTTTTGTCAGTTTCTCCACGTCTTCCAGTAGTAGCAGGAATGAACTAGTAGTAGCTAGTAGAACAGTTCATCTCGCTAAGCAACACTGAATTGTTTAACTGTGAATTGTTCAATCGCAATTTAATCGAGTTGCGCAACAACTAATTTCGGATCTGTCAGTTCGTATGTTAATGTCGTTGTAATTTTACGAATCGATGTACGCGTCATTCGGATCTTCTATCATCCTTCGCGAAATTGCTTCACGAAATCATAACGGCGCAAAAGTATAGTCGTTTTATTACTGAAGGACACGAAGTTATACCTGGGCGCGTAATTCAAAATATTCCTAAAGCATATAATTGGGCGCGTACGAAACGTGTGAGAAAAAAATAACCGCTATTAAACGTACCTTCGCCACCGATCTGGAACGCTCCCATCGACCCAGCCGCCTTGTAGTTACCCTCGATGAGCACCTTCGGCACTTCGACGTCGACCTCCAACTTGTAGAAGTCATCGGCGTATGTCGGTCTCACCGCCAAGAACTTCATCTTCGCAAGCCCGTAGGTGTTGACGTTCATCACCGTGATGTCGGCGTTTATGTCGTCGACCTGGTATTTAGTGTGTTCCTTCTCGGTGAAGAACGGATCCAACACCGGGATGTCCAACTCCGGTATACCTTTTCGAGAGAGAATTCAAATTCGGACGACGCACTCGACGAATCAACGGTGTGCTCGTGCGAATCGTAAAGGATGGGGCGCGCAATCTGAGACGAAGAGAGCTGAAAGTCGGCGAAAGTAGAAACTCAACGCATCGAGACTGCCGAGCACGAGCTGTCTCGCAGTGCGAGAAAAATTCTATGCCGTCTATGCGCCAACTTTCAGTCAAGTCAATCCGCATCTTTCCCGCGGGTCTTGCCGAGTGACGAGTGCAATTCACTCACGTGGTAAAATAGTACGCTAATTTTTTTTATAATAGCACCGCGGAGACCCGCGCGCGATGTCACAATGTGTTGAATAGCGAAATACTACCGTTCTCTTGGCGATACCTGGGACGAAGTTCGGCCATGCCTCTTGTATGGCGAGTCTCAGGCAAGACGAGTAGTCATCGGCATCGTGCTTGCAAGTTTGCACGGCTGTAAGAGAGAGAGAGAGAGAGAGAGAGGAATAAAAAAGAGCGTATCAGTATCTCAGTCGCCTCAAAACTACCAACATTAACGGTACGAACAACGGTAAATCAACCCAACTGTATCGACGTTTCACTGAAAAGCGGCGGACAAAAAATCGTTCACATCCCGATTCCATCGTTCCGATCGCTCTCGCTAGTCTTGAAAGTGACTTAATTCAGTCCCGATGAATCTTTTCCCGGTCGTCGATTTATCCCTGACGAATGGCCCCGAACCAGAAACATTCTAATCACATTTCTAATCACAAACATTTCTAATCACAAACCGACAGAATCTCTCGCGCGAACCAGCTCGACGAATTTCGGCCGCGCAACGCAAGAAGGAAACCTTTCCTTTCGCCGACGATAAAATTGGCCGTCGATTTTCGTGGAACGCGCGCGTTTCGTTCAGTGTTTCGCGCCAAACAAAGAGCTGACCGCTCGCTCGCTGCATTAATGACGTCACAACGCGCGACTAGCGGTCGACGTTACGAGAAGGGAGAAAAAGTGACTAAATAAAAAGAGATAGCGTGCGTGCGTGCGTGCGTGCATGCGCCAGGTGTGTATGACTAATACGCGCATAAAATTATGCAATTGTTAATCGCTCAACCGTGAACACGGGCACTTACATTCGAAATTATTAGCCACTCGAGCGTAAACGTAAACACAACTTCGTGCATGTGCGCGAAATTATAAATAATATCTTAGGGCATCATCTCGCTCGCTCGTCCTCCGACCTTTAATTCACGCATCGCGATACGCGTGTCATTTCTTTATCAGCTGTGTGTTTCTCACTGTCATCGCGCTCGGTACTTCGCGGATAAAGCGCTCACGAAAAGACGTTCCGCGACGTGATTAGCGTCAGCCAATCGGCGACAGCGCGATTGATTTTATCGCTCAACTGAGCGACGCGTCGTGCAGAAATACACCGACAGTAGTGGGTGGCCGCCGATCGTCCGCGATCGTCGGCATCTCGAGAAATTCTACGTCGTGCCGAGAAAAATTCGTCGCTCGCGGGTGAGAAGGTCAACGAGTCCCCTTTTCCACACACTGCAAGGTGTGCCATCACGTTGCCGTGAACGTTAGTTCGCAAGTTCGAGCCTCGGAGACTCCGAAGATTTCTTCGGCTCTCTGCGCGCTTTCCAGCCCCGAGGCCAGAGAAAGACGGACGACCGATCCAATCGGGCCCCTGATTTAACTTAAAGCCGCGGTGTTAAACCGAAAAGCTCAACAAGTGCACACCTTCTGTCACACTGAACAATAAGCCACCGGGGCCATCATTAGGGTAAACGTTCCTCCGAGAGGCGTAAGGCTCCTTTCGAGCTTTTCTGTCGGCTCGCAGACAGGGGACCAGAGAGAGAGAGAGAGAGAGAGAGAGAGAGAGAGAGAGAGAGAGAGCGATCGTAATGGAAAGCCGAGCGAGCAGCTGAGAACGAAGACGGTCGACGTTCACGGGGAAACGCGTCCTTCTCGGGGCGAAGGTGAGGGCGAGGGCGAGGGCGAGGGCGACTAGCGAAAACGCTAAACTGAAGTACAGAAAGAACTTACGAAGCTCGAGATCCTGAGCCGCGACGAGCGCGAGCGCGGTGGCGCAGAGCGCGGCGAGCGCGTAGAACGACATCCTGCCTGGTTAAAAATCCTGGCGGCTAGCCTGGCCAATTATAAACACTCGGTTTATATAGTTTCTCGGCCCAAGGACTCGGCAAAGATACGTTGCAAAATTGCATGTCATTAATGCGCGCCGACACTGTGAGAGGCGAGCAGAAGTAAACACTCTGCGTTCCCTGTCAGGCGGCGCGGGCGGCGGCGGTGGCGGTGGCGGTGGCGATCTGTGAGAAGTTCCAGAACGCGGTCGCGACCGCGACAACACCTTAGGAATGCGCTCCTCTTTTGTTTAAACGACATCAAGGCACGGTGAAGGCTGCGGAGTAACAATGTCTCCCTCTCTTCGCGCCTCTCGATCATCTCGATCATCTCGGTCATCACATCGGCATCTTGGGCTCGGTACAATCGGTTCGCCCTGAGACAGCCGCAATTGTCATTCTTTGTTTAACATCGGTCTCGATGATCCGGTCGATTCCGGTCGCGATGATGGGTCTCACGATTAGGGAAATAATTAACGCGGTAGAAAGAAAAAGTAATCGTCGCGCGTAAATCGTCATTAATCGGCGTCGAGCCCTACGACGAGCCACAACGGGGTTTAATTCGATTTAATTTGCAATCGTGGAGAAAATTGTATATTAAATTGTAACTGAATATTGCATAGCGATAAAAATTGTTGAAAATGTATGTTACATCCCGGTTTGATCGGTTAAACGGTATCGTCTAATCTTCATTTATTCATTCGTGACGCAACCTGCGGTTTTATAAATACAATCGTGTCTAATCGCCAACGGAGAATCTAAATATGGCAGTCTCTTTTAATGAAGCGTCTTGGAAGGAAAATGAATATTATTACGAGCGCGCTCATAATACCCATCATTGTGCGTCGGCTCGTCGAAGCTACCGGTATTATCGACGTCTGCCGACAGAAATAGAAAAGAAACAAAAGTTGGAAACCGCACGGCGGTAAGAAAAAGATTTCTCGATTTGCCGAGTGTGATCTAACGAAGACAGTCGATGAATCACCGCGGCGAATCAATTGCTTACGCATCCTCGTCGGCGAAGAAAAGTCTGCTGTCGACAGCCTGTCGACAAAAAAAGGTACCTCTCGCTCGGACATTCTTCGCGCGTTCTTAAGGCTCTTGGTCCTTCGCCGCGGAACTTTTGGTTGATGACGTCAGAAACGAAGGAATTCGCTACAAATATTATTGCTGATTATGTCGAACTTCAAAGATACACCCAAGCGATCGATAGACGGCAATTAACGCGAAAGATCAACACGACGAAATCGACATGGGGAAAAGCAAGTTAACGAGAAAGCTTGCGTGTTGATTCTTGACAAAAGACAAGTTTTCGAAACATCTTGCAAAAATATGCTCGATCGATCGATCGGTCGCAAGGGTCGTTTTGTACATGTGGCTTGTTGACTCGTAGGAATTTCTCTTTGGACGTCATCGTCTGCGAACGACTGCGAGAGACAGAGCCTTAAGGTCGCGGGGGCGGACTTCCGTGACCTTGTGACCTTGTGCGCTGCGACCCCCGCGCGCGCGAGCGAGCGAGCGAGCGATCGACGATCGCACAGGTGCGACTCGGTGCCATTTAGCTAACTAACCTCTCTAAATAGAATTAAAACCAGAACGTGAATGCGCGCGAAGTAGCTACCCTTGGAACACATCGCGTCGGCACGAGAAGAAAAACTCGTTTCTTTAAGGACGCGTAACAACGAGGTGCATAGACGCGAGAGAAAGAGGGAAAGAAAAGGAGAAAAAGAGAGAGAGAGAGAGAGAGAAAAGCCAAGAAAGATGCCGCTCGGCGAGACTTTGCCGTGACGTGGGTACGGCGGGTGGCCGGCGATTGTGTGCCACGCGGACTCTATGAATGGCGCTCCTCCGGGTCTTTCTCGTAACGCGATCGCGGGCCGTCCTGAGGATCATGGCGAAACGTGTTTTTTTTATGTCTGTAATATTCGAACGAGTGAATTTTCAGAAAGAACCGTTCGTATACACATCATGCTCATGGTGTACAGACGTGGTCCTCAGGATCGCCGAGGCAACTTGCCCGCGAAGCGGTTCGGCGAAGGACTTGCGGTCGGAGCGAGGATGTTGTCGGATGTACGGTTGGTAATATCGTATTATATCACAAAATCACGTCAAACATTAAAAGTCATGTCTTAACCGTTCCTCCGTCCATGAACAGGATTCATCCGGATGAAACAGACGATGCAGGATTGATAATTAGCCGTCCAGCCGCACACTTTCCTCGTATAATTATGGACGAAGCGGATACACAAACGACCCGCGCTCGCGCGGAGTCACCGCCGCGGTGCTATTATCGCTCGATAAGGAGTAAACAAACTGCGATATAATGCGACACGTATGAACGCCACGTAGCGTTAAAGTTCCGCCGAAGCGGAGCGGGCTAAGAGCAGGCTCTTCGTGCACGGTCACGTGTCTCTAATTTTATTGTCACACAACGGCGGCCGGGACTGCTGTTTAAGCGCGATGGACAGCATTTAGTGTCGTCTATTGAACATGTGGCGTGCAACAGTGTTGCGTGCGGCAGCTGGAAAACAACGAAGCCGGGGGAAGGTGGGGAGGGTGGGGGGCCTGATAGCGGACCGGTCGCACCGCAGAATTAAGCGAGCAAGCTTGTGTTTCGGACTCGGCGCGATGTTTCCCCTCACCGGCTTATGCGCAAGCCCATCATGAGAAACCGCGACGTTTAACACGCGCCAGCGACACGCACGCCGACACTCTCTCGCGTCATGACAGGTTCCTCCCTACGACACGGATTGCATCTGCGTAATCTGCATAAATCCAATCGCGTGCGTGCGTGCGCGCGCGGTTCAATGAGCGCGGGCGATAGCGCAACGAGTCCTTGTTGGGAAAAAAAAAGGAACGGTTCATGTCGCGTTAAAAATGGATGAAAGACGCGCGCAAGCAGCGGATCGGAGGCAAGGAGAGGCGCGCGTCTTTTCCCTCCTTCTTGCACGAAATCCGGGTGTATATACATATATATATATATATATATATATTTGTATATTTTTGTCAAAGAGAGAGATACGACGAGTGAAGATGTTCACTCATTGTATAATATGAGCGATATCTATCGCCGATTCACCCCGATTCTGCCTCGTCGTATGCGATGGGGAGAAGGAAAACCTTAACCTTCGTGACTCTTCGCGTCGCCGAAGCCCTGTTTCTTTTTCTATAAAAATAAGTCGAAAAATAATAAGACTTTATTTCCCGCAGTCCAATTCACGAGCTATAGGTCCGGACGACGAAACGTTCCCGTCGCTCGTTCAGTAGAAAGATATGTAGGTCTCGCGAGTAGCACGATCGCGCTTGTTTATGCCGATCTCCGTTCACTCAACGGTGATCGCTCCAAAGTCGCACCCTGCTTCGGCGTTGCCACCGATGAAACATACACACAGGCGCGCATGGCGCACCGAGTGCCGCGCGCGCTCCGTTGCACAATGATCGATATAATTACGTTTCGCGATTGAACGATCCGCATTTGGTAGCGAACGAAACAGGAGGAGGGGAACGATTGGACGAACAAACGACTTCGTTGAGGTGGAGCCGGGCTTGTCGCAAACCGCGGAACAGAAAACTATCGATCTTGCACGTAGTAGATATTCGTCGATTTCGCGATGCGCTATTGCGCAGATGAACGAAAAGAGAAAAGAACAAGAGAAGTCGGAGTTACACGTAATTGTGCGTGTGCCGTAAGTTTAATGAACGCTAAAATCAAATTGAAGTGGACGTCTGCGCTTTTGAAACCGTTTGTTCTTTTTCTTGCGAACTCTTTACGTCAGCTTCTCACTTTCATCATGTAAATGTAACAATTTACTTTCGATTATGTTTATACAATATATTTAAAGTATGTTTTAATCTGCATTAGTATTTATTGCAGTCACTTTTTAATTTCTCTAAATTACAACAACAAAAATTCATATGATGTTCAAGAAACTAAAAAATAAAAAGTTTACATAATTGCTTTCTCTCTCTCTCTCTCTCTCTCTCTCTCTCTCTCTCTCTCTCTCTCTCTGTCTCTCTCTCTCTCTCTCTCTCTCTCTCTCTGTCTCTCTCCTTATCGATCTTTATTGAAATAATATAATATTTTACAAAGAAAATAACTTATCTGCAATTGTATGACAATGAACAAAGCTGGGCAAACAATAAATGGAAAGAAACATCATTTGCATAGTTGATGAATCCACAGACTAGTTAATGTCAGAGAGCGGCCATTGAACTGGATTCCAAGAGACGTATCTTTCGACGCGCCACCTAAGAAGATGCATATGAACTACATTCGTCCTCATGATAACGACAAAATGAGCACGGTTCCCATTCACTTTTCTGTTAATTATTCTATTTTCTCTCAATTAGACCTAATATTTTAATGAGCCTATAAAATCTATGGTATTATTAGGACAATAAATTGCACATCTCAGTTTCATATAAAAAAAAACAATTTTTCTATAACCTCATACAAGACAATTCTATAATCCAACAATAATGATATCGCTCATCCTTCAAATCAACGATAAAATATAAAACACGCTTTTACTTTATCCTAAAATATACGCAAAATTGAACAAACTATAACTTTCATAAAAATAACGACAAGATGTTTCGAAAAACATTTCGCATATTAAAGTCTTAAATTTTTTAGACTTTAAGATGTGATACTGTTATTGTGTTTTCTCGCATTATGTCGAGAGTTCAGCGTCTACTTCTTCTTTGGAGATAACGTAATGATTTTATTTCGTTTAAATCGTACCTTACAGGGCATTGCAGGAGGCCGCCACATTCGACGACCTTACTTTGACTTTGGGCTGCCGACTTGCAGCGATTTCAAGTTCTCGCGGTTGCATCTTGCGGACGGTGGTGGACTACGTGATTTCGTTACTTGCTCTGTTAATAGAAGATTAACAACACTCCTCGTACTTGGTAGTATTTCCTCGATCTTTCGGAATATCGTCATAAATAGAACTATAAAGAAAAACACCGTGGTTATGGCGCTCAACAAGCTCAGCGTTGATAAAGTGGAATTGACGGATAAGAGAGTGCTTATGCGGTATGTATTTATTGACCAAAAGTTGAGATACAAAAGATTTTACAGCAATATATTAACACTTTGAGCACAGTAATTAAATTACAATTTGTATTAGCGTTGTAAAATTGTTCGATGTTCTTAGCATTTCTATACATCTAACGATGTTTCAGAGTTGATTTTAATGTACCGCTGAAAGAAGGAAAGATAACAAACAATCAGAGAATCGTTGCTGCATTAGACACTGTGAAGTATGCCATTGACAAGAAAGCCAAGTCAATTGTTCTAATGTCTCACTTGGGTCGTCCTGATGGAAAAAGGAATGAGAAGTATACATTAAAACCTGTTGCTGAAGAGCTAAAAATATTACTGGGAAAAGAAATTGTATTCTTGAATGATTGTGTTGGACCTGAGGTAGAAGCTGCTTGTGCCAATCCAGCACCTGGTACAATAATTTTGTTAGAAAATTTAAGATTTCACATTGAAGAAGAAGGCAAAGGAATAGGTCCTGATGGAAGCAAGGTATATATATATATACATATATTATCATATAAATTATCAAATAAATACATATAAATTATCAAATAAAGATTGAATCATTTTTATAAAGAAATTTAATTTATTTCAATCCAACAACTGTCAAATATGAGCATAGAAATGTAAAGAGTTTGAAATTAATTAGTCATTTTGTTTTAGATCAAAGCTGACAAGGATAAGGTTACAGAATTTAGAGCATCCTTGAGAAAGCTAGGAGATGTGTACATTAATGATGCTTTTGGAACTGCTCATCGTGCTCATAGTTCCATGATGGGAGATGGATTTGACACAAGAGCAAGCGGTTTCCTCCTTAAAAAAGAACTTGAATATTTTGCTAAAGCTTTGGATAACCCAGCGAGACCATTCCTGGCTATACTTGGAGGCGCCAAGATCACTGATAAGATTCAGTTGATTAACAATTTACTAGATAAAGTGAATGAGATGATTATTGGTGGCGGTATGGCTTTCACATTTTTAAAAGTGTCCAAAAACATGAAGGTATATTGTGATATATAACGAAAAAAGAAATGACAAACAACAGTGTGATATTAGTATCTATATATATATATATATCTTTACATGATTTCAGATCGGAAGTTCCTTGTTTGATGAGGAAGGCGCAAAAATCGTGAATGAGCTATTGGATAAAGCAAAGAAGAATAACGTGCAAATTCATCTGCCAGTAGATTTCGTGACTGCGGACAAATTCGCGGAAAATGCAGCAGTGGGAAGTGCTGATATCGAAAGCGGTATACCTGATGGTTGGATGGGACTCGATGTCGGCCCACGTTCGAGAGATTTATTCGCCGGTAAGTATATTATTTCGCACTGCTCATAATTATTTCTACTTAGTACGTAGTCTTCAGGATATGTGTTTAAACAGCATTATTATAATCATAATTATTGCCTCACCATAGAGTCAATCAAGAGAGCGAAAGTCATAGTATGGAACGGTCCGGCGGGTGTGTTCGAGTTTGAGAATTTCAGCCAAGGTACAAAGAGCGTAATGGATAACGTCGTGGAGGCTACAACTCGGGGAACCACTACTATAATCGGAGGCGGCGATACGGCGACGTGCGCGGCCAAGTGGAAGACCGAGGATAAAGTGAGCCATGTGAGCACCGGCGGTGGTGCAAGTTTGGAGCTTCTTGAAGGCAAAGTACTGCCCGGAGTCGCCGCCCTTTCTCCGTCGTAAATTCTGTTCTTCATCGCGAACGTTGTGATGTGAAAGCTGAAAGGCCTTGGTCGGGAAAAAAATATGAGATCGTGAGCGTAAGATTTCAGTGTTAACAATTCGTTAGATTGTTAGATTCAGCGCTAGCGGGACTAGTGTAGAAAAATGAAGGAAAAAAATGTATCCGTTCTTCAGTGTTATGTTCTTTCGCGTATAACGCGACAGGTTACCAGAGCCTCAGCATCCCGACGGTCGACAGGCATTCATTCAAGCATTGAATGATTATATTTTAAGATAGACCTTGTCTCCCTACATGTACATTGCACGTATGTATTGTACATGTATTGTACGTATGTTTAGAATGTCATACACAAACAACGTGTATGCTCTATCTATAAAATATAATGTACAATAAGACAATATTATAAAGCTCCCGGTTGCTAATTAAGAAAACTCATAATCACAAGAGGAAGCAAACGCCGCGATTAAATGTGTATAATCGTCGTCCCCGCACGGTAAAAAGTTCACTCATAGTTTCAAACACCGACTTCGAACCAATTGTTATCTCTATAAATGTAATCTTTTGTTTACCAGCGTAATTAAACATTTCGCTCATGTAACGCGTCAGAAATAAATATATTTATCGCGTTTTCCCTTAAGTTTTTTTCTCCTCATTTTGAATATATCCGGTAGGTACGATCACTCAGTGAGGAGCTCTTTTGCGTCTCAACGGCATATATTTTAAAATATAGAAAGACGGGCTGATCAATCGCGTTTGGTCTATCTATATCAATATTCTAGAGAATCTAAAGTAGATATATTCCATCCTTTCATATTCGAGTCTCGGTTGAAAACAATTTTTGAACCGAGACTCAAATCACAATTTACTGACCTCCACATAATCTAGACTCAAACCAGTTTTACCCAAGATTCGGTAACAAACGCGCATGCGTCTGACATCCAACTTCACAAACGACATACACCAGACTTTATCGAGCATCATCAAGTATGGCGACGTCCGTGGTAGCGAAAGATGTGAATGTCTTTCTCAGCTCAAAGCAAAATGTTCCTGACAAGGAACTGGCTGCGGAATGGTTACAGCTCGAGGAACTGTACGGCAAAAGGTAATTCAATTACACATTTATATTTTATACGGTGGAATTTTACACTAGAAAAACAATTAACGTTACCTGATTGTTCCTCCCGGTGACTTGCAGGCTTTGGCATCAGCTGACACTCAAATTAGAGACGTTTGTAAAACATCCAGCACTCCAGCAGGGAGATAATCTTGTGCAATTATATGTTAACTTTCTATCGACCTTTGAGAACAAGTGAGTATTGCTGCCTACGACTATATTTTAAACTTAAATATACATGACCTTATATGGGATAACTGTGCATCCTATATTATCATTTAATTCTACTAATTTTGCTTCTTATTATTCTTATTTGCTACTAATATTAATACTTTTTATTATGTTTCTATATGTAGAATAAATCCATTATCGTTGGTAGAGATACTAGCTCATGTAATACAACAGTTCCAAGATAAGCAGGAAGCAATTAAATTCCTGGAGAAAACCGAGACTAAAGTTCAGAGTAACAATGAGGCTGTCGCTCTCTGTAAAGTTCTCAAGGGGCAAATTTTGTTGGATAAATTGAACAACCAAGAGGAAGCAAAAAAAATCATAGAGGAGGTGGAAACTATGCTAGATAATGCTGATGGCATTACAACAGTTCACGGGCGTTTCTATCTTCTAGCCAGCCGGCTATATAGATTACAAGGCAAACATGCAGAGTATTATCGTACAGCATTGAGGTACTTTCACCTGTGATTTGTTTATATCGATCTGAAGAATATGAACAAAAAATATCTAATTATATCTCGCATAATTTGTGTCTTTCATTCTTAAGATATCTTGGATGCATCGAGCTAAACAGCTTGAGCAGGCAAGAGCAAGAACAACATGCTTTCTTCCTCGGACTTGCGGCACTTCTAGGCGAAGGTGTTTATAATCTTGGAGAATTACTTGCGCATCCAGTTTTGGAATCATTGAGGGGTACAACAAACAGTTGGCTCGTTGATCTGCTACAGGCTTTCAATGCAGGCGATATCGTCGCGTTGGAAAGATTAAAGCCACAGTGGAGCAAAGTGGCTGATCTAGCTGCACAGGAGTTGAAATTGAGACAGAAAATTTCCTTGCTATGCCTCATGGAAATGACTTTCAAGCGGCAAGCCAATAATCGGTGCGTATGATTGAATCTTAACATAATTAACATAATTTAATTTTTCACTTGTATGCAATATAATAAAACATTCCAAGCGTTGAAATAGATGATATCGTGTTTAAATCAGAGTATGTAATATATATCAGTATGTATGACACACACACACACACACACACACACACACACACATATATATATATCAGTAATTATATATGTTTCTTATTAAATTATTGTTTAATTATTCACTGACACGTAAACGTACTTTCCATTTTAGACAGCTGACATTTGCGGAAATTTCTCACGAGACGCGCTTGCCTCTCGGTGAAGTGGAACTATTGGTAATGAAAGCTCTCGCCCAAGGTCTCGTGCGGGGTGCTATAGATCAAGTAGCAGGTACTGTTAACATGACGTGGGTACAGCCGCGCGTATTAGACCGTAGCCAAATCGCAGGAATGGTGCAACGCCTTGATGGATGGTGCAAGGATGTTAGCTCAATGGAGAAATTGCTGGAATCTAGAGCCTCGGAAATTCTTACTCTTTAAAGAGTTTCTTCAGTTCGTTTTGGTTTCTTTGTATCAGTGCTGATTCATGTGTACACACATACACCACACAACGCATGCATACGTTACGATTGTGAAATCAATTAACCTATCGTCAGTGAATATAAATAAATAATTATTTCTTACATTTGATGCTTACATGTTATATTCCTCCCAATCCTTGTTCCTTTTTTCGATTAAGTGAAAACTGCCAGAGCAATGGCAAAATTTTTACAGATAGTTACAAATAAGAAACTGAAAAAATAAATGAAAATTAAATGTCATATGTGAAAAAGTATGTGGACAAGTGATACATTTTTCATGTTTAATTTTTGGTGCGTTTTATTTATCACATTCGTAGATATCGATCATTATAAATTGGTTTGGTGCTGCTCTCCTTTACATAATATTAAGTACTAATAATGGTGCTAATTGTGCTAATAATGGTACTTAATTATATTAACATTGAGTAAAATTGACGCGTTACAGTAAGTACTGCGTCGACTCTGCATTACAAGGGATTTATCATCGCAATCATTGCACGTTTATAACAACTTAACATATACAAAATCTAAAGGACGTAGTTATCGATAATAAAATTCCACATAGCTTTATGGTAAGTACATAAAAGTTAATATACACTAAAAAAAGAGAGAAAGTAATAAGATACAAAGACAAATAGCACACTTTCTTACAATTTACATGATTTTGTACACTATGTAACAGCCTTTTCGTTTCCAATTGCTCCTACTTTATGAAATTATGAACAGCGTTTCTTGATTGTAAATATATGAAAATTATAAAAAAATTATATATATATCTATATATATATATATATATATATATATATATATATATATATATGTGTATGTATATCTATATATCCTTGTATTCTTCCTGTTAACACGAAGATTCAACGAACACGATTAAGACAGTAAACGGAGATTCATGTGCTTAACTCGCTTATTCTATATCACATGGTCGATCTTCCATTTACTTTTACTTGGTTCGTTTGTTCATCTGCTTATTCATTACATCGTATTCGCGCAATAATGTTGTTCAGCAAAACGCAGCAAAAAATTGCTTCTCAGGCGTTCGAAATAACCTGTGCATTCACGGAAAACAGCAGGACACATTATTTCACGAGATTGAAAGAAATAATGACTTAATATATCCTGTAAAATATCGCTGCTTGCCAAAGCTGACAATCCAATTGATCAAAACTGGCAAATAGAGGGCTACTACTTTTATTTAGCAAAACGTATAAAGCTGCATCTTTTTTTCTTCAGTTCAATTTTGCGATTTCTCAATCGATATCGGTAGATTTTCTTTTAACGCTACCGTCCGATACTGGTGATCCAGAAGTAAGCATTTTCTCTTTTAAATACATATAATTCTTCAATCTGGAAGCGGCATAATCCTAAAAATGTTCAGTAATGCTGTTAAAATAACTATAAAAGATCGTAAAATGATAACAAGGTACAATAACAGTGACAAAGCGACTTAATTAAATATACGCAGATCTAATTAGTAGATACGCACCCAATATCCAAACGGAATTTGGGAAATTTTAACATTTATGATACTCCAGAGACCCCAGAACAAATGACTAGCTAATGAAAACATCTTCATCTCCTTCATGATACGCTCTTCCTCTGCAGCCCCTTCCTTCCCCAATGCTCTCAGGTAGGATCGTATGAAGTTGAGCTGTCAAAAAAAAGTCAAGTTGTAAAATATGTAAAATAAAGAATTTAATAGTTGTTAAAATATCTTTCTTTCTTTCGTCAAATTATATTGAAATTGTGATGAATTTTACAGAGATTTGTTGGTAATTATTTAGTAACCAAATTTCAAAAACTAACTGTAAAATCGATAGATATTCACGAAACTTTAGCTACTAATAAAAATGAAATATAATCAAAAGGATACACAAGGACTAATTCAAAATGCATCATACATTATTTAATATTGATGTAAATATATGATATCACTATTACATATATAATAGTAATATATATATATATATATATATATATATAACTAAAAAAATATCAGGTATATTGATTATACTATCATTCTAATTATATATATTGTATATGTGCACAATTAGAACATAAATATTCCTTATTCACTTGATAATTCTAAATCCCTGACAGAAATGTAGCGTTCTTTGTTAACAAGACTGTTAACTACTGGCTTCTCAATTACAGCTCGCACAATCACACTGATTAGAATCGCGCCATTTAAAGTGCTCAAATCAAAGCGCTTGTAATCGTTACTGCGAAACGACACGTTTGTACAGATATGTTGATTATGAATTGTGAGGGCGTGTACAAATACTGTAGATGAGCGGATGTGGATCTGATGATGCCAAGATGGTAGCACTGGTCAGTATGGTTCCACAAATGCAGTGCATCAGTCGAGATCCATTACATGGACAATTTCACATCCCGTCCATTTTTTTCATTGCAGGCATCAGCCTTGTCTTGATGGATTGCAGTCCTGTGAAACTAATATATACACACGCAGCACACGCCAAGCTGACACCTAATTTACTGTGCAGAGGCTGGCACAGTACAGAATAAAATATTTACGGCTGAAAGCTACCTCCTCGTCACATAATAACGAATCTAACGAAACGTTTTACCTTGATCAAATAATAGTTTGCGCACTGCATCTCTGTGAGGTAAAATGCGCAATGTTTCTTTTTCTCTCATCGATAGATCTCTTCCAAAATTAGATATGAGCATAATAAACGTTCGATGAATGCAATAATTATCGAGTAATTGAAAAGGGGACCGAAAAATTAACTAACTAATAAAAAAAAAAATCTACTTTGATACTAGATGTTTTTAAATTCGGAAAAATGTTTATCTTATTTGCTACAATTTCTTTTATCAATTGAATTATATACGCCACTTTATTTATTAGCGATATCTATTTTTAAGTGATACTATTTGCGATCGTTAGTTTATCAATGCCTCAATAATTTACAAAAAAAAAAAAAATGCATAATACCGGACGAAACATACTAAATTTATAATTATAAAGAAATCTTACCGAGATTACTTGACTTTCCAGATCTTTGTTTGCTTCAAACTTACCTTTTGCTCCCTTGTGGGACCGGCGTTGAGAAGTTCATGAAAGAAAGGATAATTTGGTGTTGTATAGTTGTATTGCCATTCGACGAAATGGTTAGCGATGTCAAATCCCTGATAGTTGTAGGAACAATATTCAAAGTCAATAACTACTAACTCCGGCTTTTGCATATTTTCACGCAAGAGTATATTGCCTTCTTGCATATCGTTATGACAGAAGACAACTGGTAATTTTTGTTGTAACACCAAAGTCCTAGAAATATATTAGATTTATATTCCTCAGTTCATGTGAAATAAGCATTAGTACAATTATGGATTATTGCTACTCTTTTACTTACTTGAGCCACTTGATCTCATGCTCCAAGTCTATACATTTTATAGCATTAACATTATCAGAATGCTGAACATCAATATCCCCAATATTTTCAAGGATATCGGTTGTAGACTTGAGCCACTTATTCATTGTATCCCACAACCATGTAGGCTCTTTGCTGATTGGTACCTGCATCCTATGTATTTGTGCAAGTTTTTCAGCAATCATTAAGCTCAATGTTGGATCTGATAATTCTTTTGTGAGCAAAGGTCGTGCTGGTATATATTCTTCTATACGGCCACCAGGGAAAACACCGTGTAATTTGGGACCAAGTTTTCTCTCAGAGAGCAAAGTAAAAATAACAGATTCTGTGATAAGTCCTTCCAAAGCTCTCTCTCCATGTACTTGCCCGTATAAACGTAACAAAACTTGACGAGGCTCCCCCCTAACTGGAGTTGTTCCCTCAGGAAGCTGAACATTGTATAACCAATTGCTTAGACCACCACTGAAAGCCATTTGTACTTTATCGTTCTAGTATTGCCTCTAGTATAATAAAATTGTAATATGTATATCATGTATTACACATATATATCATACACAAAACTTTTACAAACCTAATACGTTTAAGAATAATATTCTGCGCTGTGATGTGTTTCCAAACACCATGCAAATAATCTCGACAGATTCTCGCGGCGGTCTCTCTCATTTCAGAATTCTTTTCAGACATCTGCCATAACAGATATTAATTATACAATAAATCCAGTAGTGTACAATTACTTTTATTTTCTTAAAATACAATTTTCTCACCGGATATTAACAGATCATTTAAATAACAATCACGATGATAATGCAATATGACGAATGTGACAGAAACAATGAAGCGTGTTACGATGCACCTGTCAAAACTGTCAAAGACTTTACAATGAATCTTTGTTCCGTTTTCTTTTTGCGATTGACAAAACGGGAAAGTTGAGGCTCGTGATAATTAAGAACGCAGTTATATATTTCTAGAAAAAATGATAGATTCAATATTGTACAGAAGATCGTGCGTATACAATGACGACCGCAACGTCATCTGCTACTTCGAAGGAAAAGCACGTTGCACCACCATATCACTTGACGTTCGCCACTTAACAGTGGATCTCAATCAATTCCGAAAGCTGCAAATTACAGTATTACGAATTTTCGTTTTTCGTGTTGATAACTGATCGTGTTTGAATAAAATATGAATAATATCAAATTCGCTATTTTCGTAGGAGTACTTCTATTTATTCTCAAAGAACAAATTATTTCGCAGAAGCGGAAAGAGCGGCGAAGAATGTGTTCGAGGAGACACAATTAGTATTATATAACTTAGATTGTTTGCAGAGTTAGATGATGATAACGTAAACGCTAGATGATAAACGCTATCGTAGCGTCACTAATATGTTGTACGTGATGATTACGCGCTATCAATGTTATTCCTTCGGAAGTAGTGGAAGTAGTACATCGATAGCGCTAGCGTTTGTGAGTTTCGTGGACACCCGCGATACTGTGAACTAAACGTTACTGAACGTTACTGTCATTGCACTTGAATGCATTGCACCTACGTCGTATTTATTGTTTTAATACTTACGCGCATTTGATATGGACAATTTCGTGGAAATAAAGCTAAAGCTTGAGGAAGAGTTTAAGCCGCAAATCTCATCAATTGATGCTTTTGGAGCGGTAAGTTTTAAATCGATACAACGGCATGTAATGCAATAATGCTAATGCTACACTATTGCTGTTTGCGGAGTTTGCTATCGCTATCGCGCTTCGCGAACAGTTTTGATAATGTTTGGCGTTGCGTAGCGCTAATAGCGCCTCCCCCAAACACACGCAAATAATCCAATGAATTATGAAATTTTATTTGATCACCCTTGTACACGCGATAAAGCGTCCATTGACCGCGTTATCCATTCGAGTGCAAACATGATAAACATTTTTTTACAACGATAAAAAACAAACTCGACGAGTCTTTGCGTTCGACGACGGAATAGCTGAGCAAAGCTTAATTTTCCGTCGCTGCTCGAAACATGTAGCTCACTTGTGCGCAATAAATTATATATATGTAAACTTTTTATCGGAGAATCAAGATAAAAAAAGCGATACACCCTTCCATCTTGGTGCAAACAAGTGACTAATATAGATAGGCTCAAGAACAATGGAAATATCCAACTTCCAGATAATTAACTTTATCGTGAATCTTGGCACGAATGAGTAATAAACGCTTGAAACGCCAGTAAAACGAGTCGATTATATCTAGTTGGTGCACGTCAAGGTTAAATGAGCCTCGTTTCCAGTTTTCCGTGAAATGATTAATAAACGTTTGTTGATGTTGCAACATACGATGCGGAAAAAAATAGTCAATCGTCACCTCTCTCGGCATGTGAGAATGAATTCCAGGCGAAATAAAACGAAATATAGCGATAAACCGGTATTTTTATTACGTACCTTGTTTTCGACGACCATCTCGGCAGCCTCTCAACGTTTTCAGAAGAACCGTGCAAGGTCGATTAAACAGCAAGGCAGCGATTATTTTCTTTTACTTTCAGGAAAGATAAGCGAAGATTTTTGAGTTGCTACAATCACAGCAAATTCTCCACTGACAATTCCTCTTGCGCACGTGCAATGATGCACACGTTTATACTCGGTCGGACTGACGACAGACACTCCTCCGATGGAACCTCACCGTAACTCACGAATATTGCTACGTTTAGTCAGACGTTAAAGACACTTCTAAATGCTACTATTTCGAGCGTTTGTCGAGCGACAAATAAAGATGTGACCTCGTTAACCGAGGTTATCGTTACGTAGTACTTAATGTCCGAGACGATAGATAAGCAGCGACTTCGACGATGAAGAGGGGGGAGAAACGCAATCTGACCTTCGCAGCAAGAGTGCATGCAAGAGAAATGCTCCTCTATCGTGCTCGAAATAACCGGTCGCGTTGGGCTGCACTCGATTTTGTTGCTCGTTGTAGAAAGCTGAAGAGAAGGGATCTCTGAGGAAAACCGCGACTGAACATTGGAGTTACGTATAGAAATTGCGCACACGATAACAATCACGCGATGCCTATCGTGTTCGTTCTATTCGCGTCGCGAATATAAAAATCACGTCGACGCGACAACGTAGACACGTTATATATGTGCGAGATACAAGATTACGCGAATCGACCGAGCTCGCAAGAAGCTTGCTTAATCTGTCGACAATTGGCCAAATATCGATCGAAGCGTTACTTTTCTGCGCTGCGTTCACCTCGCATGTAACAATCTCTAACATGCACCAGCGCGAAGTAAAGTACGGAATTGCTGTAAATATAGAAAGAAGTCCTACAACAATTCGGAACTGCTGGTAATCGCGTTCATCGGCGTTCGTATAAACAAAGGACGGAGATCAGCGCTATGCCGACGCATACGTACTCTATGAGAAGTTATTGGTAGCTTTATCACGAGTACATTTTATCGATTCAGAGTAAACAAATACGGTTATGTCGATAATCGATAATATCGCCACGTGCGAACAATCGCTGTCCAGTATAGATGTCGGAAGTGTACCGCTCGTGTAACGATTGTGTGAAATTATAAAAATATAAAAGCAATGAAAGTACGGGTGTTCACCAGCAATGATATATATTTTGGAAAAAGTATAAGATGATCATTGTGACTGGAGGGGGGGGCGTTCGTTTATTACAGGACAATACACACTTTCTGATTAGTCTCCCTAACGGGGATTTTTCGTTCCTCTTTTCTCTTGTCCATTAGACCATTCCGTCGTTCGCCGATTGGTTGCTTACCAACGGCTTTCAATATCGCTTGATTCACTGGTTTCACTGGTTTAATCTGATGTCGCCACACTCGAAAATCGAATGACTGAGCAAACTGAAAACTGCTGAAAAGAATTGCAAATACGAATTTCCTCGGGGAGAAAGATGGAACATTCTTATACATGATGCAAAGAAATATCTGCTTGAAAGATGTTCTAAATGCGTAATAATATTGACAAGTGAAGGAATGTGATGATATTTGTCTCATGTATACTTTAATATCTTTTGATACTTCATCAACGTATACTGCAACGTATACTGATACCTTCAATAATGTGACAGATCTTGCAAATGACTTTGCGCTCGACACAGACTTCACCGACGATATTGCGGTTCAGCAAACGTCACATTAAGCAGTATGAGTCATGTATGGGTGTGAAGATGAGCGGTGTAAAACACAAGATATGGTTCGTAATCCTCCGTCTTATACACTGTTTACCAGTATCTTATATATTTATCTTTTATTCGCGACGTTTATAGTATCCGTGTAATATACTGTTGTAGCATGGTCTCGGATTTCTTTTACCCAAACATGGGCGGCGTCGAGGAGCATATTTTCAACTTATCCCAATGTTTGCTAGAACATGGGCATAAAGTGGTAATACTCACACATTCCTATGGAGATAGGGTAGGAGTGCGATACATGACAAATGGCTTAAAAGTATGTTTTATTGGTCACTATTATGAATTATTTGCAATAAGTTGTTCAATGGCTTAAGTTGCTTTCTTGCATTTGTTTTATTCAAGGTGTATTATATTCCTATAAAAGTATTCTACAATCAATGTGTACTTCCGACGATGGTGTGCTCTCTTCCACTTATTAGATATATCTTCATAAGAGAAGATATACAGATAATACATGGCCATTCTGCATTCTCTGCTTTGGCGCACGAGGGAATGTTGATCGGTAGATTAATGGGATTGAAAGTAAGGCTTAGTTATGTTAGTGGTAGTATATACATGTATGCTTAATTTAAACTTACATTGCGTGCAGCAAATAACATCATGATTTGTAGACAGTTTTCACGGATCATTCTCTCTTTGGCTTTGCGGACGCCTCGGCTGTTCTGACAAACAAATTTCTTGAAATATCATTAGTCGATTGCGATCATTGCATATGCGTGTCTCATATTGGGAAAGAAAATACGGTATTGCGAGCTAAAGTGCAAAAAGAGAAAGTCTCGGTTATCCCAAATGCTGTTGATACCACATTATTCACACCTGATGTCAGTAAACGAAGCAACGATTTTAGTGAGTTTGCAGCTCTAAGAATTCCTTACTATATTAACACATCATTGTAGTTATTGCAATTGTAATTGTCCGTTTCAGTTACCATAGTGATAGTATCGCGATTAGTGTACAGGAAGGGTGTTGACCTCCTAGCCCATATAATACCTGAGGTTTGTTCACGCCATAAGAATGTACAATTCTTAATCGGCGGGGACGGTCCGAAGAGATGGCTTATAGAGGAAGTGCGAGAAAGAAATTTGTTACAACACCGAGTTACCTTATTGGGCAGCTTGGAGCACTCGCAAGTTAGACATGTCCTGAACAAGGGTCACATCTTTCTAAACACGAGTCTTACGGAGGCTTACTGTATGGCTATTGTAGAAGCAGCTTCTTGCGGGTAAATCATGCAACACTTTCATCCTTCCTCTTTCATAAAAATTTTTGAAAATTACTCAGTTAAATTTCAATTTTCCGACGCTCTATCATATTTCTTTACTAATAACTATTTCTTTTGTTTCGAATAATGTAAACAAATGTAATAAACATACGCACATTGTCTTACAGTTTGCAAGTGGTGTCAACAAAGGTTGGTGGGATCCCAGAAGTTTTGCCAGCAGATTTAATTTACCTGGTGGAACCCACTGTACCTGCATTAATTGAAGGATTGGAAATAGCTATAGCAGACTACAAAAAGGGCAATATCAAATGTCCGTTTGAAATGCACAGAAAGATAGGCTTGTTTTACAATTGGTTCAACATCACTAAACGTACCGAGATAGTGTACAATTTGGTGAAACGTGAAGCTAAGAAGAATCTGGGACAGCAGTTGACGAATCAGATACGAAGTGGTGTATTGGCCTATTTGCTCGTAGTGTCATTGTGTTATATAATATTACAGATTTTGGAATTCTTCGTTCCTAGAAAGGTAACAAAATTGTGTTAAAAAAATTGTCCAATTTTATAATAATACACACGTATCACTAATCTGTACGCACGTTGCTTAATTTCAGTACATCGATATTGCGCGAGATTATAGTGATATTCATGTTGTACAATCCAGCGGGAAAGGGAAAGAAGATTAGTCAATTGTCGAAAGCCCGAAATGCGAAGTTCTCAATGTGTTCAAGTATTTTATTCTGTACTCTGAAACATTCCAAAACTCGCGTCTCCCCTGCAAAAATTATTGTTACAGGTATAATCAAAGTACACCTTCATGTAAAAGGAACAATCGTCGTTGCATTTACCAATGAAGTTTTTAAGGAAATATATATAGATGTATATATAGATGTGTTGTACAGGTAACAATGTATAAGTAACAAAAACATGCGCAAAGTACAAATATCATAATACTTGTTTGTAGAGTTACAAGTGACGTAACGTATCGTGATGGTTTCACTCGTGTCATCTTGCTCTTGTAACTGTTATTGCTTAAAGCTAAACGATAGCGCGCGACGTGTCGCCTTATGTTGAATATTAGATCGTTTATGAAAATAATGTAACATGTCCATTAAATGATTTTTATTATGATACATGACATCGTATGATTCAATGCGTCTGTGTAACATGTTATAACAATTCGGTAACGATATTCCAACTGCAACGTCGCTCAACCCGCATACATGCAGTACATATGCTTAAGAAAGATATTGCATCTCACTGACATTACAAAATATTTGTGTGTATTAGAAATCGCGCTTACGTTTAAAACAATCCGCACTGCGTTTTAAGCAGTTCAAGTGTAGCAATATATAGAATAGAAAGGTTAGTTCTTGTTCGCATAATTCAGCACGATAGTCCAATTGTCGTATTCGTTTAGTATTTTTCACAAATTATCTTCGAAGTATTCTTTTTTCTCCTCCCCATAAAAACTAATAAAATAATTTTATTTCAAACGCGATTTCATCACAAATCCGTCGTACTTTCATTCACAACAGTCTCGTCATTCACATACAGAGCATATAAGTACAAATTTATCTTAAAAGTCGCCTGGAAACATATATCAATTTGCAAAAGAAAGAAACATAAAACATAATATATATATAATACACACACACACACACACACACACACATATATATATATATATATATATATATATATACACGTATCTAAATTTCGGATCATTGTGTGCGTGGCGCATTCAATATTATAAAAATATCTCAATTTCGATACAGAAAACAATTTGTAAAACAATAAGAAAGCCAGATAGAAAATATAATAATATTTATTTTATTATGACGTACGTTAGATACAATAATAGAATATTAATACAATATCAGATATCCGTTCTTTAATCATTACTTTAATCAATTTGTTTAATCATCACGGCATTTCTGTACATTAACTTATTTATACATAAATCTTTCATGTAAGGCTCCATGATCTTCCCTTGAATTAAACTTAATTAATTAATTAAGGTAAAGACGTTAATTTTAAGAGGAGATCAACGAACCTTAGTTAACAACCATTATAATATTACGAGCGGTCAGATCTGTCACAACGTTTCCACGTTTACGATCGAGCATCCGTGTCGTGCTGTTGTCAATGCATATTAGTCCAATTAAGAAAAATGATGTAAATGTTCTTAAAAGCGCTAAAATGAGGAAAAGTATATTTACGAGTTTCCAGCTACGACATTTACAGAGTTATGAGTAAAGTTTTACAAAAGATACTGCTTTCCTGCGCGTTTTATTTGCATCAATTGAACCTGCCATAGATGTTTCATACTTCAACTTTATTGTTAGATCGACCACAGTGTACAAGAAGGCTATGCCGACGACAGTGAGATCCACACATAGGCACATGCAGTAATCGTGTGTCAGGATTTCATGTATGCCGATATTCCGTGGAGTTAGTAATACACGAATATTACCTTAAATCGCTACTGTCATTTCTACGGTATAGAACAGCAAAACCAAAGAATTTCTAATGAAGGATGCTATGCTGGAATCACTAGTTTTATTTTTAACAATGTCCTCGTAATATCAAGAAAGTATGTTGAATCGCTTTCTCTCTCTCTCTCTCCCCCTCTCTCCCTCCCTCCCTCCCACTACCTCTCCCTCTCTCACTGCCTGTTTTTCCATTATGAAATACGTTTCGTATTTGCTATTTGCGTCCTTTCTACCTTCAGATGTAAGATCTCAAATTTCAAATGCATACGCAAATCATTCATGATCTTAATAGTGTTTACCACTACCGCGTGTGCTTAAACTTCTGCTAAGAATATCGTTACTACAAGTATTATGACGGCGAAAAGGATATTAAAAAGTGGGGAAGATTCTTATCGTGCTCGAAATGTATGTTAAATCATTTGCAAAAATCTATTACGAGTAATAATATAAAGCAAATCTCCTCGACGCGCGTATTCGCGACGAAGCGAAAATCCATAGGATTCACATTACATTAAGCACGATCAGTAAAAGAAGTACTGACGCACCGTATTTCATTAATAATTGTGCTTGACTCAGAGAGACGATGCTTTCTGCAATTCCCACAAGCACATTTTTAACGTTACCTTTTTTTTTTTTTTTTCGTTGAACACCTTTACATACATATATTGCTATTGACTGCCATGTCTCCACGTGCATGATTATTATCGGTCGGCATATTTTTCTTTCTCTTGCGTATCTTAAATGACGATGACGATGAAATGTTATAAAAGTTTTCAACCCTAATCGTCGCTTACATAGGAAAAATGAGTCGGTCTCCTTTTTCTTCACAGTTTCTTTTCTCTTACGATATATTTTTCTTTTGAGTAATATGTACAGTGAAGCCTTTTTGTCAGTGTTTTCTCAGTTTTGTTCCGTAAGAAAATAACGCCACGCTCAGCTGGCCCTGAAGACCATCATCATCGATGATCGACTTTGAGAAGGGACATGTTCTTCTTTTACGCGTTGGATCGTAAAAAGCCTTTATACGTTTTACATTTTAAGAAATACCCACTACAGGGTCCCTCTTAGCATATGTGATAAATAAATAACAAACCGTTTGATGAATCGAGCGTAGCATCATTTCCGCGAGGATTAAACTGGTGTGATGACTTCAGTTCAGACGCCCTCGCCATAATCGCGATCGCCTACATTGATACGGTCGTGGGACGCGGTTACACTGAAGCCAAGTATCCTGTTGTCCACTTTGTACATCTTTCCTTTCTTTGGTTTCTTAGATTTTCCCTAAACAAACGAGAAAGAACGCTTAGTATCTAGCGTCGCATGCGGCGACGCGCAAATACTTGGTGCAAAAACTTCGGTTCCGTTCCGCACTTTGATATTAAGTCGACAACTGGAAACTTTAGACCACAAATACCTTTACTTCTTGAAAGTCCGTAGTTGCATTTGGGTTGACAGCTGGTGCTGGTTTGCATAGATCGTCCGCTTGCGCCTGAGGTCGTTGCGCCGATCGCCACTTGCTACGTTTCTCGAGGAACTGCTTTGCGAATTCTGTACTTTGCTTGGTATCGCCGAGGTAGACGCGAACGTACTCCTTTACTTCGTACGCCGATTCGATGTCTCGCAAGAATCCAACGAACGTGGGAACTGCAAATGTACGGATATGCGCGTAAGAAAAAGTTCTGACCACGACGATCTGCAAACAAACCCGATAGTGCGTGACACATACTATCCACAGACGCCTGTAAACCGTTCAACGCTTTCGTACACCATTGCGTGAACTCGTCGGTCTTGGCAGTGTTCTGTTCAAACAATTTTTTCACTAACTCCTCTTCTCTCTTATTCTTACTCTTGGACGCCTTGTTATTCTGCTGCTGCGACTGCTGTGGCTGCTGCTGCTGGCTAGGAGCAGATTTCGCAGTCACAACTTGTTTAACCGATTGTTTTGTAGCCGTAGTCGATCTGACCGGTGTCGGATCGTCCCAGAATCCGGTAGCACCCGAATTGTTGGACCATGCCTGGCTCGACGTGCCAGAATTAGCCCAACTCAGACACTGCGATGCCGTACCCCATATTCCAGCACTCTGCAGCACACTCGCAGACTCCTTCTGGCCGGCTTTCTCTTGCCTCTCTCTTTCCTGTTGCTGAAAGTAGAACAACTTTCTTATTGCTGTCCGTCCTTATCTTATTGCCGTATCGCCTACCGCCGGGCGATCAGCAGCATTTGTATTACGTCAGTCACTCGTATATTTGAGAAGCAATAAGTACCTTTACCTTGGCGATACGTTCCTGCTCCTCCTGCTGAATCTGTGCAAGACTCTTCACTTGGAGAGGTTTATTGGCAGCGGTGGCTTTTTCCGCCCATTTGAATTGCAACCTTTTGGACGAGTCAGCCGCCGAAGCCTCCTGAGCCGCTTCCATTGCTTTCTGTTGTGCCAATTGTTGCTGCATCAGTTGCTGCAATCGTTGTTCTTCCTGTGGAGTTTACACAGATGGAGGTTGCCATAGATGAGAGTGAGAAACACGAATGTACGCGAGGGAAAGCCAGAGAGCTAAGAGAAAAATACTCACAACTTTCTTTTCTCTCTCGAGTCTCTGAATCTCGGCGAGCGATGCATGAGCTGCAGGAGCAGGAGCGCGTGGAGCTTGAGCCCACGGTGCTTTGCTTCTTTCTTGCAGCTTGCGCAACGCCTCGGCCTCTCTACGTCGTTGCTCCGCGCGACGCGCCTGTTCTTCCGCTTCGGCTTGTCGTCGCGCCTCTGCTTCTTTTCTATATACAAATATAAAATTCGTTTATTTTATTGCTTTATTCACCGGTACTACTAGGCTACGTTATTACTAGGCACAATTTTACTCTTATACCTGAGTCTTTCTTCTTCTTGTTTCTTCTGCTCTTCTTCTAATCTTTTCTTTTTCTCCTCTTCCTTCTTTTGCTTTTCCTCCTGCTTTCTAAGTTCTTCTCGCTTTCTCTTTTCCTCTTCCTGCTTTTTCTTCAAATTTTCCTCCTCCTGCTTTCTCTTTTCTTCACGTTTCTTTTCCTCCTCTTTGCGTTTCTTCTCCTCTTTCTTCTTTTGCTCTTCCTCTTGCTTGCGTTTTTCTTCTTCTTTTCGTTTCTTTTCTTCTTCCTTTCTCTTTCTTTCCTCGTCCTTACGTTTCGCTTCCTCGGCTTGTCTAGCTTGCTCTTCTTGCTTTCTCTTGGCATTCTCCTCCTCTTCAGCTTGGCGTTGCAGTTCTTCTTGCTTTCTTAACTCTTCCTTTTTTCTATCCTCCTGTAACTTAAGATTTTGTTCTTCCTGAGGAGGAAGAACAACATATTGATTGCTTTAAAACTACTCGAAGGACAACGTGATGAAACGTAAGAGTTGATTTACCAATATCTGTTGCTCAGTTTTTATTTCCTTAGTGTGCAGGTCCCACAGAGAACTAGGTAACTGACCAGGTGGCATTGCCGGAATAGGCCCAACCTGAAAAGCAGGATACTAATAGATGAACAAAATTAAACAGTTTGTCAAATATATTTGATAACTACATGTATGTACACTGTGTGCGTGCGTGCGTGCGTGCGTGCGTGCGTGCGTGTCTCTGCTTCCACAAACACATTTTATATGCAATAAATAAAGTTGATGCGATGATGCAACGCACCTGCGCTAACCAGTTTTGTGCATTGAACTGTGGAGCCATTTGCGGTGGCGGTTGCGGCCATACAGTGTCCATATGAGGTGTTTGCGGATGGCCGTTTGCGTTGACATTGAGTTGGCGTAACAAAGACTTGATCGGATTATCCTCCTGCGCCGGCGCGGGAGTTTGAGTGATGTTCGGCTGCTGAACAGTAGGCAAATTTTGTATACCGCCCATTTGTTGAATCAATTGTTGTATGGGATCCACCGTAGCCGGGTGTGCCGGTGCGGTTGTATGTGGATTCGCCGGCAAATGAGTTTCAGATTGTGTCTTTGCCTGTAATATCGTGCCTGTCATTATCGTGACGTTTAAAGAAACGACCTATGCCGTGCCCAAAAACAACCAATGTGCGACAGAAATTTATATTAAAAAATACCGACACATTACCTGCTGCATTTGTGTGAACAGTTGCATGACAGGATTAGTCGCCGCTTGAGATGCGAGATGAGGCACAAACGGATTTGTCGTAATCGGTACTTCCGGGAAATCCGAGTCCTGTATAACGTATTGCAAAATCAATTGATTCTGCTCTACGGGACTCAATGTTGCCCAGTGTTCAGATTGCGACAACTTCGCTATAGCCGATGTTTTCATTTGCCTTAGCAATAGCTGATTCTGCAACAACTGCATCTGCTGATACTGTAGCAGCAGCAACGGATCCTCTATTGCAGTCTTCGATAAAGCACCAGCAGCAGCAGCAGCAGCAGCCATTCCAGCCGGAACGGTGCTAGGAACAGATGGCATCACCTGTTCTGCTAACTGCACATAAAGATATTTCATTTGATTTTCATACACGTAACTCATACATGCACTGCGGTGGCACTAACTATATTAACAATCGCCACACCTTTAACGGAGGTATCGATGGTCCAGGCGTGAAAGGCACTCTGCCACACATTTTGATAAGATCACCGAGTGTGTAGTACCTTTCGTCGCATGTTCTTCTCACCAATAACCCCGCGGTAAAGTAACCAGCTTTGCACCATTCAGCCATTTCGCTAGCTAAAAATGGTCCCTGAACTTCGCCCTGTGGATCACGGTAAAACCATTTTTCCTGATTATCCGTAGCAGAGACTGCGGAAGATTGGTTACCAATCGCGGGCGGCACGCTAGCGCTTTTCTCTTTGTGACTCTCCTCGTCCATTAATTTTGCCACTAGAGCGTCAGCCTCCTCCTTCATTCTATCCAAGTCGTCCTCCATTCTCTGCCTGACATTAGAGGTCCCCGTGTTATGCGCCACCGTCTTGGGCGGCTGCTCCGTGTGCAGAGGAACTTGTCGATTGGTCACGGCGATTGGTATCGGCTCCGTTTTAACTTCCGTCTGCGAGTTGTTCTCCTTCTTGTTGTGAGCTTCAGTTGGAGACTTGCTAGGCGCTGTGCCGCTGGACTGCAATTTCTCGCTCTCAACTTTATCCGAACTCGCGGGTCCGACAGCCTTCTTCTGCAAGAGATCCGAGGATGTCGTTAAGGGTGTCTTCGCGGGAATACTTTCCGTCGACAGTACAACGGTTGATTTAACCGGCGAGTTGCACCTCCTCTCCCTCCCGACAGAGTCGTCCTTGTCCACGAGCGGATGCAACGGTTTTGGTCGTTCCTTGCTTAATGTACCGGCCGTATTATTCGTATGGCGATTCAACGATTGAACAGAACCCGTGCCGAAAGCTAATGGCTTGTTACTAGACTTGACTATGTTAGAAGCACTGCCTTCCGACACACGTCGAGTTCTGCCATGTTGGGAAGCACCTGCCACACCGTCGTCGTCATCGTCCGAATACATGCCTCCGTGAAAAGCGCCCGAAGCATCAAAACTGCCGCCGCTTTCGCTCGGATTCTCCGTCGCCCTAAATTGACGTTGAATTCAATATGAATAACATGATAATGGGAACGGTGACGAAGATTTTCAAATCATAATTACGAGTAAATTGTTTACCACTCAGGCAGATTGTCATGGTTATCGTGATGATTCGATTCCCAAGTACGAGCGGTGCGAGATGGCGCATGGTGGGCCGAGTCGTGGGAAGATCTGTGATTTCCACGATGGTCCCATCGTCCGGGCCCGCTTCTGCTTTCATCTCCATCACCCTCGTTTCGATCTAGCCTGTCCCTGTCCATACTTCCACCTTCGCGCCAACTGCTCCTTCCTGAGATAAACATTGCTTTGTTCGGCATATAACGGTCAACGAAGAAGATCATCGAAGAAATGTATAGGATAATATTTACCCCACTTGCGCCATCCTTCGTCCTCCTCTCCGCGATGACGTCTCCAATTACCCTCCATAAGAGAACTACCGCTATTAGTTCCACGACTGAGCTCCTTTCGAGGACTACTTGATCCGTTCCATTCTCCCGGATCCGAAGCACCGTTTCTTTCTGACCAACCACGTTCGCTTTGAGATCTATCAAACGGCCTATTTCTCCCCTGAAAAAATTTATGATACATGAAACATTGGGACAGGGAGACTTTCGTTTAGCGGAAAAGGAACAAACAAAAGCTTTATACCTGGAATGATTGGCCTTCGATTCGTATACCATCGCCGGAGTCGTCGAATCCAACCCCACGCGAGTAGTGAGACGAATACAAGCTTCCTCTTCCGCTCCTACCACGTCCTCCGCGATCCACACTACTACCTCTTCCCCGGCCACCGATATTGGCTATTCCTCCATTCCACATACGCTGTAAAAGCGCATACATACTCAGTGTATTTCAATACAAAATTTATCGTAAAGTAATATTTCAATATATACATTTCATGCATCTGAATATAATAATTTAACTGAATAATTCATTTGTACAATTTTTAAAAATAATTCTCGGTCATTCCTCATCATCGATCATATCATTGATTATATAAAGTAAAAAAGAGAATACTGATGTGTAAAACTAAGAACTAGCACAAGGGCTCCAGTGTTATATTTTTAGAACAAGTTGATGACATAGTTCTCAATATAGGACACAACAAGAATATACAATTTAAGCTTTACAACGTAATAGCTTCATTGATCGAAAATTAATAAAATTAAACTTTGTATAAGTATTTAACTGTAAATGTATCATTAAACAGGTATATTAAATGTATATTAAACAGGTGTATCTATTATCCCTAAGATTATTAAAATGAAGATAATTTAAAATAGTTACATACATCATTGCCAAATATTGCGGGAGTAAAAGCACAATTATTTGAAAAAAGCATCTATAAATGTATTTCACATATTTTATTTCTTTTCTTTTCTCTGAATATTGTGTTGATATAAAAAAATTTATTATATTAGAGGAGAAAAAGAGAAAGAGAGGGAATGTGAAAAGAGGCAATTTAACATGAATTAATGCATACGGAATATAAATATATATTTAGTAAATATATAGTTACTGCTTCATCTTCCGTCATCTGTATAAGAGCCAACGGAGGTTGAGATTTCTCCACATACAATGCTGCAAAAGTTGCCAATGGCTCGGGAGGTTTATGATTGCGATCGTATAAAGCCAACATCTCTTCTCGACCATATCTATATTCTGCCAGTTGATACCGAGGAGTACTCAAGTTTGTGGTTCCTCCACCACCTCCACCTGTATTACAACTGTCACCTGACATGTTGCGCAACCTGTATATCACAAATTTTTCAATTTCATTTAGAGTAACACTACTATATGACAGTATCTTTTAGAGCTTAAATGTCTATGCTTGGATATCTACTTTTTAATACAACAATCTACATTGCGTACCATTCTGGACCAAATTTCATGGAATCCGTCATGATGCACTATCTGCTGAAAAGATAACATCAACCGTTCAAAATAATACAATTGTAAATATGCTGTGCTAAAAATTTAATATTAAGAGAAACTACAAAGATTTTCTCTCTTGTGTAATACACATGCTGCGAACTATTTTTATCAGATATTAGACTATGTATAAAAGATAAAAATTTTTCAAGGTAAATGTCTGAAAAACAAATCGAAATTCACAGGATAGAGGAAAGGAAATAACAGTAATACATTCTTCTACAAAGGAACAATAGTAAGTGGAAAGATCTGCATTATATAGCGGGTAAAGACCCGTCATCTGTTACATCCGAATACGAGTGAAGCGTGTAAGAAACACTGCAACGATTTGGTGAATCAATACCGATATCGCAGACAATATTTGTACCTGTTGCTCGAAGGAAATATCGCACGATCAGCGATCGAACGTACGAGTTCGACAGTTATTATTTTCGGTGAACAAACACGCGGGACACGTGAGGGAACGCCGAAGAAGTGACGGATGTAGAAGGTAGTACAACAGACAGTAGCACGATGGCCCGTTAATTATACGTAGCCGGGGAAGAAAGAAAGAAAGAAATCGAACTTCGGGGGAATTTCCGATAAGTAGATCGAATGATCGAGATAGTGCTCCTTGAATGCATTATCGCCTCGCGCGCGAGACAACATGAGTCTCGTATTTGCGACATGTTCGCGTAAGCGCGAGTGGAGCAGTCTCTCCGCGCGAGGCCAAGGTGGCAACATTAACCAAACTTTTTTTGGTGACGAACGTCAGAGAAAATACGCTCGTTTGGTGGAGCGCGATCGGGACCTGCGGTTGCGCGAGAATCATCGTCGAGCGAATCCAACGCGGCCGTTACGTCGAGAACGGTAACGAACGAACAATCGAGAAAAATACCTTTACTGCTCTTCAAAATTACTGAGGACAGCGATACAACACACCAATATGGCTGATGGTTTTTTTTTGGAATGGAGCGCATGCGAGAGCTACATCGGTGGTATGCCTGGACGGGGGACGCGGAAAATCACTAGGTGGTGACGTGCGCCACATCAGCTGAAGAGAAGTGAGGAACCGGTTCTCCGTACGTACGCTCTGTTTTCGTTTTTCCGATTTCGACGCGCAATGTTCATTTACCATACCAGCATTCGACCTAGAAAAGTGCCTAACTTCAGACAGATGTGGCCATTCGTGACACTGGGTTTAGTTTTCTACAACTTTTCTCGCTTTCTACAGATTCACAGTTTTTAGCCTTAAAGCTGCTGTTATTAATTAAAAAATTCAACTCTGTTGCAGCAAAAGGAATAAAAACGTATCGATGCTCATTGAATGAGCACCATCATATCAATATATGTTTTGTAAAATAGTCACAGCTGGACCACAGAGCTACCAACATGAAGTTTTCTTGTTGAACATATAAATATATAGGTTTGTTCTTTTTTAACTATGTTAAGTAGGTTTCGTTTGACGCTTTAAAGTATTTTAGCTACAAAATTACATTATTCATCGTGTGTGTTAGAACTACTTTGAAGTCCGTACGCAACATCGGATAATCTGCTACCATTGTCTTTAATTTTTTCAGTAATTATCAGTGTTTTTTCAAGTTTGCGAATGAAAAAATGGATTCGTATCGAGATTTTTTAATAATATTTAAAGAAGCTCTGTCTACTAAAGATTGTCAAACCTTGACGAATATTTTTAAAGAAGCCAGGAACCAACTCCAAATTGTTTCGACTGGACATCTAGGTAATGTATTGGAAATGTTTAAACAGCTATATTAATAATTTGGACAAAGCAGTTGTAATCAGAATTTTAATTTTTGTTATAAAACATTATCTTTCATCTGTATCGTATAATTTAACTATGTTCTATATACATGCAGTGTATATATACATGCGAATTAAGAATATAACTATATACATTTATTTCTGTATTTGTCACATATATTCATTTATTTTATTATAAGCTGTATAATAATATATTTGTATATAAATATAATATGTATGCTTCTAGAATTTTTTATGGATAACATACTTAGTGAAAAGGATGGCTTACTATATTTCCTTGCATCAATACTTAATAATTATCGTTCAAAGAAAGATACTGATGATATGTGTAGGAAAAGTTTCCAGTTACTTAGTTCACTCATTGAAAATTTTCATCATGTTACATGTTTCAAGAAGTATATCACTCAAATTAAGGTAATATAAATATCATCAATATACAGTATGATAAATGTTAATAGAATATAAGTTCCACTTGATGAGATTATATAGTTTGTATACTATATGTATATATTTCTATTTTGTATGTATCAAATATATCTATATTACGAAATAAAAATCTTAACTTAATTGAAAGATAAATAATTTTCTTTATAAAAACAGACTCAATGATTATATATAAAGATTAGATTAAATAGCAAGCAAAATAAAGATTAGATTAAATAGTAAGCAAAATAAATGAAATATCTTTTATAATTGAGAAAATCATAACAAAATTTTGGGGAAGAGATAATTTTTCAAAGACAAATCTATAATTTGTGAAGATACGATTTTTAAAAATAAAACTTTTCTTGTTTTTGATAAATAGTGATTAATGCATCCGTTATATTTTTGTAGGAAATCTGTTATGCAGTATTGCGTATGAAATGTAATTTCTACATCCAGAAAGATGCTAGTTATACCTTCATAAAATTGATAGAGAGATTTAGCCACCTAAATTTAATGCTAGATGAAATATTAAATCGATTTTTAACACATGTATTTCGTGTAAATACTATAAAAGGTTAGTATAAACATGACAATTTGAAACAAATCATGAAGGCTGATATTTTTTTACAAGTCTTTGTCATTGTAGAGAGAAAACTTATATATTGTGTGATTGGTAAAATAATTAAACACAATGGAAATATCTGTTTGCCAGAGGTTCATGTCAATCTACTATTCCGCCATTTTTGTACTGATGCATCGAACGAGGTAAAGTCAATAATAATCATAAGAGGTAAAGTCAATTCAGATATTTATATGTTTTTATTGATAGATATTAGAGAAAATATAATTTGTGTATAATCAGTATCTTTAGAAGCAATTTAAATTTAATATTTTTGCAGAAATTATGCAGGACTTATGTAAGAAAATTTTATTATATATTTGTAACTTTTTTGTGCAGTGTTATTGTTTGTGTAGTTATTGACTATATATATGTAGGATATCATATAACTGTATTATAGTATATCCCATATTTGCATGTGTTATATTCACATGTGGATTTAGTTAACTCATTGTTTATCTTGAATCGAGCTGTGTCATAATATCTTTCATATCATTTCAGTTACAGTTTGTTTCTGATGATGTGGCGAAAACAGAAGAAAAAACAGGGTTTAGTTTTCACATGTACTTCGACGCTATCGCAGACATATTGGAAAATATTCAACCACCGAATCATATAAAAGACAAACTCTTTCAAAATTTATATGAACGGATAAAGGTTATTAGCAACTTGAACAAACCGCAGATGCTGTTAAAATCCGCGATTGAACTTCTGGATCGTCATATGAATTATTTTCAAAACCTTCTGTATCCCGATTATCAGCATTGGCATAAAGTTCTTCAACATTTATCACATAAAGAAGCTATTTCAAATTGCGGTCAACATGCTCTGAGAACATTTTACGAAGTTATCGGGAAAATTCTCAGGGATCAAAGTAAAGAAGAAAGCGAAATTGTGTTACGGGTGAGTAAAATCAATATGAAATTATCGGTTTGCAACAGTGACTTGCTACAAAAAACTTATCGCGAAAGAAATAAAAGATTAAAGCGCTTTATTTTTCATTTTGCTCTGGTTAAATATGATAACCGAATTCTCGATGCTTTTAGCGTTTAAGCGGTTTTTGGCGCTAGTTTTAAGATACTGATTTCTAGAATATCAAAACAATTTGTATCTACTATCGCTTTGTAAAGAACTTTGTTAGATATATATATATATTTTTTTTCTATTATTCATAAGTTAACCAGTTTTTGCGTTTACATAGTAAGTGAAAAAAAATATTCTCTCTATTAAAAACATATTATGCATCCCCTAAGATATTTTTGCTTTCAGTATTTTCTGGATACATTTTACGGAATATTCGCAAATACCAACTTGAATTTAATCACGTTGCGACTAAACGTCTTTGGATATAGTCAAATGATTATACCGTGCAAAATGCATCTACTCGAATGTGATATCAGTCAGATGTACTCGACTATTGCTAATTATGCTCTTCCTCTTTCTTTCAGGTAAAACGATAAAAATATTTGAAACATATTCCTGGCGTTACGTAACATATAATTATGATTCTATAATATTCTATAATTTCATCTTATTCTCGAAATTAAAGAAATAAAATCAAGAGTGATCTCTCTTTTGATACTTTTTCTTTCCCAAGTGAACAGGACGATTCGGCGAACGTGGAGAATGTCTGTTGCTATCAGGAAGCACTCTCTAACATACTATGTCACATGTCTGACGTTACGGACGAAAAGATAAACGTCCTCGTACAACTTAGTATCTACACGATCAAGAGATTTCCCGACTTGGAGATATTTAAAAACAGACTCGCAATTTCATCCTTGATTAAAATTATCCTTAATCTCGCGTCTGTTGACAGAAGTTTACTGCAAAGATATCTCGATAATATAAGTAAGTAAATAAATCGTTTGTGTTTCAACGGTAATAAACTGTTTGGAACTGTGTGGAATTAAATGGAGTTAAATTTTCGTTATAAATTATCATGGATAAAACATTATTATGAATAATTCTCGTCGTAATTACAGTTTACGACGGTATCGCATGGAGCTGTTCGCATACGTTGGCACTTGACGCGGAGCTACAGCGGGAACTAGGCTACTTGAAGCAGCCACCGATATGTTACAAGAACTATCTACCGTTGTGGACGCAATTGTTGAACATCAAGAAGTACACGCTCTATTGTACCGTGCAGCTAATAGCGGAAACTCTGATGAACGTATGCATAATGCTGATCAAGCGACTGGACATAGATGTGAAACAGCAGTACGAAGATACCGTGCTTTCCGACGTTGCACTCGTACAGGGCGCTGTGAATCAAGCAGACTTCCGTGTGTTCACGAACCTCGTGGACCTCTACGTCGATGTGATAGACGCGACGGATGCATCCCTCTACTCCAGCATCATACCTGATTTTTTGCATGATATTATCAGACTGTCGTACAAGCATCCATTGATATCCGGTTTCTACAGACTAGCGCGGATTGCTCTGAAGATTCTCGATTGCACAACTGAAAAGGAGGAGAAGAGCGAGACTAAAAACCTAGTATCCAGCTATTTGGTGAACATTCTCGAACTGCTTCCTACGTTCTCCAATGAGCTACTGATCACGTGCCTCTACTTGATCCTGGACGAGCCCGGGATCTCATACGTCGCGACTGCTGTGTCGTCCGCGCGTCTAGTTTCGGCCTTCAGGATCGCTTTCACCATGGGTTTGAGCGATCTGGAACTCGCGTACAGCGCGCTCGACGCTCTGAAAACATGGACCGATACCCGACAGTCGCGGGAAGACGAGTGTATGAACGAGTCGCTGCGAGAGATCGTGCCACACTTGGAGTCGTACTTGCGCAGCACAGAGAGCGCCGTTGAAATGTTGCAGGAACTAACGACGAAGAAGAAGGCGAAGTTTAAGCGGATAGGCTCGACCGACAATGAGTGCACGTTGCGCAATTTCCAGCGACGAATACTATTGTTTTTCGGCTCGCTCGACCACGACGTATTATCCAGCTTCTTGTACGAGCGTTCGCTCAACACCGGCGCGTCCTGGGACCGAAAGGATCTGCTCAGGTGATAAAGAGATTATCCATTATCGTCATATATTACTTAAGAGTCTTTAATTGATGAACGAATGACGTAATTTGCTTGCCAGGTACTCCTTGCTGCTACCGGATGTGCGTTTAACACTTCACTTCGACCGGATACTGCCGCGCGTGATCGCGCTGGCGCGTGACTCCAGCGACAGGCGCACCAGAATCGCCGCATGCGAAGTATTGCACTCGATGGTCACATTGGTGATCGGTTCGATGAGAAATTCATTTCCCAATTCAGACTCGTTCGTCAGATTATACGCGTTACTATGTCCGATTCTGCTCGCGCTCGGTTGCGACTCCGACGAGGTGGTACAGAGTCTCTTTCAGCCATTTACGCTGCAACTGATGCATTGGCTGAGCTCGCAACTCAAATCACTGCCGTCTGTGATATCGCTCGTACTAGACTCCATCTTCAATAGCCTGTGTGACAATGCGAATCCGTCGTTGCGTGAGTTCGCCGGTACGTGCCTGGCCGAATTCACGTCCTGGTCCATCAGACAGGCTGATGAATGCGACATGCAGTCGAACGTTCATCAGATCGTACGCAGAATCAACTACTTTGCGCAACATCCGTCTGTACGCAAACGTGTAGCCGCCGCCGTGGCATTCAATCATCTGTACAGGATCCTGCGCGAGGACGACGATACGGTGTCGATTTATTGGCTGGAGATGTTCCACTGCTTCGTCCGTAGCATGGACGGGTGTGGGGACTCGTCAATCAGGAACGCGCTCGACCATATCAAAAAGGTGAGGAAGAACTAATATGTATCATAGAAGTTAAATATTTGATGCGCATTAAAGAGGTATTTGTATATTTCAAATTTGTAAAGGTGATGAAAGTCAAAGCAGATATTCTGAACGTAACCGCTAAAGACAGAAAGAAACCGCACGATTTCGATGATACGACATTGACACACGCTCTCTATTGGCTGCTGTCGCAATGCGGCGTTCTCGATGAACATTGCCGTGCCACGTGTAAGGAATTGTACGTTGATATCTCGCAATATGCAACCTGTGGATCCGCTCAGAAGACAACGCAGATTTTTGTCGACATTTACGGAATAGGCCGATTGAACGACATCATCCTGAGAGGTTTAAATCCAAACGCGGAGGATATTTCGAATGATAATATTAAGCTTCTGTTGAAGGCTTTGGACTATTATACGTGGTTGATAAAAGAGAAACTGCTGCCGATAGAGATTCTCTTTCCGAATAACGTGCAGGAACACTTAATCTTTGCTTGTATTCGCAATTTCTCTCGTCAGTTCTTACAAACGGCCACGACGACAGTGGCGAAGAGGCTCAGAGAAATTGACGAACGACCAAACACGTTACAATGCAAAGCTGTAATAGCCACGTTGAACTTCGTACAAGTGCTATTGGAGTGTGTCAATAATGTGAGTAGTTTATTAAGCGAGAGATTAATTGTATAACGTCACTAATTAAGAAGAGTAATTGAAAACTAATAGCGAAACTAATTTTTTCGTTTTCTCTGTATTTTTTTCTTTTTTTTTTTTTTTTTTTTTCCCTTAGATAGTCGACCGGATAGTTCTACCGGAATCGCTGTGGTACGAGTCGTTATTCGCACTGACGATTGAATGTGTGATGCATCCGCGTGCGATCGGCTTCGACGTTAAGAACATCAAGATGATGGACGAATTACCACATGTTTTGAAGTCTTTATTAAATAACATGAACTCACAGTTCAGCTATACCTTGAAGTGCAGCTTCCGGCGATGTGTGTTGAATACTATTCAAAAATATGTTCCGCAGATGCTCAATTTACGCGACATCGCACAGAGCTACTCTTGGGACGAACAGATTCAGCATGTTAACGGATTGATAATGCTTGAACAATCTAGTTTGCTCGATCAATCGATTCTGGTAGATATAATATAAATAAATTATTTACATACATACATATATACATACATGATAGCTTGGTAACTATTTGTCGGAAGAAAAATGTCGGGTATCAACCTTTTTACTCAATTTACTCATTTGGTCTCAAGAATATGCTGTTACAACAGTGCTCTAATTTTTGTTAACTTGACGACCTTTAGAAATTTCAAAATTATCAGAGAGGTGAATATAGAATTTATTCTCGTGTATGTTTTCATACTGAACATTAATTCGCCTAAATATACAGGAGGAGATAAGTGATCTCGTGAATCGCGTGAGCACGATCGAACAAATTTTCAATTTTATAACAAGCAAATATATGATGGGATTGACTCGCAGCGATTTAAGTGCACAAATGTTCGACTATCTGCGAGCTTTGATGGTATTGCAACTTCGACACGAGGTATATGTATTATCAAGTACGGTCTCTGACTGACAACTATTAGTTTGTAATTAGTTAAATAATTTGGATGATTTCTCCTATCATTTATGCCATTACGTAACCGATCTTAAACGTCGATCGTCCACGTCTTTTAGGCTCCAACGATGGAGCTATTAGTGAGACTGATGTCCAACGACACTTTGGTAACCGGCATAGACTCAATGAACATCACACACGGCGAGTATTTTCAAACCAAGTTCAGCAATGTGATATTCAATCATATATTGGCAAATGTAGACAGTATTACATTCGTTCTCGACAAGCTATCGCAGAGCAATCCTGTCTTCCTGCTCAAATGGACCGAAAACGCGTTACTACATCTGAAACAGAACAAGCGTACATCGCGAGAACACGTAGATCACGTAAACGTGATAGACGTGATCCTGCAACGATTCGCCTGTCTACAGAAAACCGCAATTGATAGTAATGTCGGCAGTCACAGGGAGCGACTAATCAGTATTTATAGCACCGCGGTACATCTGATATCCAAGCCGGTGGAGATCAAACGGAACCAGTTATACAGCGAGCTGCACGATTGGATCGTGCAGCAGTTGATCGAAGATCACGACATCGAATACAAGACGCTGATCCTGCGAAACTTCCTCATATGTCTGACCGATGCGACTGACCGCGTGGAAGACAAGCGTAATATGTATTACTTGTACTTGCTGAAAAATGACCGACCGTCTCTGTCCAGCAACGCCATGAAGGTGACCAATTGCTTTGAGACGCTATTAGTGCTGCTGTCAGTCACCGGATCGATCATCGTGCTCGATTGCCTAATAAACTTTGCCGCTGGCGCTGGTAAATCTCTATTCGGCGATAAGCTGAAAGAACACTTGCGCAGGTATTACTGCCGGGAGATACCTGACGCTACGGAGCGCGTTTTGTGCTCTCTGGAGATGACATATCAAAGTTTTATAAGGAGCGTGAATGTAGAAGAAAAACTCGACATTCTGCACGAGTTCCTCTTACCGGCGTTTGATCACTGCGACGCGCCGACGACCGAGCGCTTCTTTGAACGTAATATTCGCGAGTTGCATGCGATCAGTCGAAGAAACATATCGGACTCTATCAACAGCGAATTAGATCTTGTGTCAAAGATCGGTTGCTACCAACTGATGGCGATCATGTGCACCCGGCTGGAGGAGAGCAAGATAGTCGACGCGAACGGCACGATCGTGCGGAACGCAGGTCTCGATAATGTTCAAGATGGCCGGGAACTTGTTCAAAGTTTGTTTAAGGACGCGCTAAATGTGCGCAAGCTGAAAATCCAGATAAGATGTCGTGACATCGTGCGGTTGCTACACTGCTCCGCGTACAATTTGACGTTGGCGATCACGAGTCTGAAAGAGGATGAACAATTTTACAATATAGTGTTTGCAGAAAATCGCGATCGCGGTATGTTCATTTGGAAAAACATTATAGACTGCGAGAAGCATTATCAGCTTAGTCAGATCTGCGGTAATTCCAAGAGCCACTGTCGTGAGACCACCGTCAATATAAAGTCCTCCGTCATTGATGGAGGAAGAGAAGGGCAAGCGAGTAGCCAGCACAGATACTCGCACATTCACAGTTATGATTTGTTGACTTGCTCCTTGAATGAAGAAATTAACGCTTACGACTTCAACAAAAGTGTCCTGTTACCGGCTTCTGCCGCTATTCCCTGCGGACGGAGTGCGACGATAAACGTGATACTAGAGAGCGACGATTTCAATGAGCACGAGTGTATGCCGAACATCTGCGGTATATTACAGCGCTTCAGCAGTCTGAAGAAGCCTGAAAAGATGACCAAACTAGCCGAATGTCTGAATTACTTTGTCTTGGGCTTGCAGAAGGACGTTCCTCGTAATATTCAACTTTTCATGCTGAAGATCGTTGATAACACGGCCAATACGGTGTTTAAGCCGTACGCTAAGTTTATGCTGCCGGGTATCGCGCAGGCAGTCGCTAATTACTTGAAGGCGAACGACCTCAACTATATCATCACTAACGTTCTAAACATACTAATATCTTGGCGAGACAAGATAAACGACGAAAGTATAGGCAGAAAGGAAGTTCAGAATCTGTTCGAGGTACTCGTCCAAAGAGTACTTGTCAAATCACAAATAAGTAACAAACATATATACAACAACAATCTCGAATTGATTCGTACGATAATGAAGAAATGGTGCTTAACGGAATCGATAGTCTGCTTGACCGAGAGATTAACAATCGCAATGGAAGCCACAGTAGATCTCATTGTGAAATTGCTTTGCGACAATGATGAAATGGCGCGCGAGATCGTGGACAAAAATTTGACAGAGGACATCGTCAATCCTCTATTGACACCGTTACGGAACTGGAACGCAGCCGAGCAGGATATAGTGCGGTATTGCGAGTTTTTTGGATGGTGGTTGAAATTACGGCAGGTAATATATCATGAACATTCGAATATTAAAACTTATAGAATACCAAAGAATGAGTATGTAATTTAGAAATGTTTAAAACATTGGAAACTTTTCAATTTCGAGTAATATTTCGAGAAAATTCGAGTCTCATTATCTATTCGCAGTTATTTAGTCTGGTATTCGTCACCGATTGCAGGAGGACAAGCGGGACGAGGGCATGGAAAGTGCGACGAGAAAAAACCAGATACAGGACGTGAAGCAAAAGATCTTCAATATCCTCAATTCGCCGCCAAAGACTACGCAACGGTTAGTTTACATCGAGAAACAGCTAAAACGCATCGTCGTCCTGTGTAAAATTTGTCCTGATCTGGCCGTTGACTACATTACGATTGTGATCGACATCACGTCCACGGATAAAAATCGAGATTACTGTCTGGAGATATTCGCGCTGGCGATGCCACAGTTCTGCGATGCGACAATCATCTTGAGTAATTTGCACCGTATAGAATTGCAGAGTGTATTTACGAACCGAGAGGTACTTTGCGAAGCGAAAGCGCTGCAAATCGTTCACAAGTTAGTTAATACGGCTATCTCACCGGCGGATCTATTGCCCTACGTGAAGCTTACAATTTCATGCCTCGAGGACGATTCCACGGAACACCGAAAGCTCGTCTACAACGTGCTCATGAGCGTTTACAAAAAATACTTCGCTGACTCGGATGATGAAAACGTAACAATTCTGCGGTCGGAGAGCGCGCGGAAACTAGTGGTTGGATTGCTGGATCCCTCAGAGGAATTGCAGACGCGTATACTGCGTTTCTGGACGGAAGAGACGGATTTAAGCACGAAAAAATCCAAGGAACGATTAATCGCTGTGCTGAATTTGAGGACAAAGATGAATTTACATATGAATATTAAAGAGGAAGACGCGTACACGTTGTTTGTACCTTTGTTGATTCTGCAATTGACTAAGGAATCCAGAGATTACAATGAAAAAATGTTTCATCCCTTGCACAACTGCACCTACGAAGACTACGAAATCTCCGTATTTTGGCGCAGACGAAATCTCAGATATGTCACGCCGATGTTCGTCGACTCGCTCGCCTCGCAGATGAGCTGCACCTTATCGCAGAGTGTTGATGACGATCGTAGGATTTACAAGCATCCAGCATCGTCTCATTATCCTCCGTATGGTGTTCCGAGACTTCGCGCCACGCAGGACTTGCAGTTTGAGCCGACTATGCTGGACGACGAAGTTGCCATGGACATGGACGTAACTGCGACGTTAAATAATCCACTACTCGATGACAGATTCCAGCGGCCGACAACATCTTCGGGACGGTCTTCGCAACTCGCAAATTCGCAAAGTAGAAGACTCCCTGGGTTTTCGGCGAGTTCATCGGATGTCGGGGAATATATTCGCCGTCAACACGTGCGGAAGAACATGGAACGGCAAGAAATGATGAAGCAGGAGCACATCAGACAGAGAAACAGCGTGAAATTGTACAGGTGAGAGAGATGGGCTGTTGGGAACATTTGGGAATAATCTAATATTAATTAAATAATTAATTAATTCGAGTATTATTTAGTAATAAATTTAATAAATTAATTAATAATTCGAATATTATTTGAAGATATTGTTTGATATAATGAGATGACCAAATATTCTTTTCGTTTTGCCACAGGAAATACAGAAGTGGAGATTTTCCTGACATTGCAATACCTCACTCAAGTCTGATCGAGCCGCTTGCACAGCTAATGAAATTAGACGAAGTGATTCGCAAGGACATCACTGTGTTTTTGTTCCGCTCCTTGGTCGAGAAAACCATGGAGAAGGAAGATTCCGACAATTTCCGTCAGAGCATTGTCGAGAATCTGAAACAAATCTTACACGACAGCGAGAAGGGCAGTGCTTTCAACGCCGTGATTTTGGAGACGTTATTGACATTAAACGTCAGCGATTACGATTCATGTGACATAGTAAAGGTTTCCAAAGCGAACAATTTGAACGCTATCGGTATCCTTCTTCTAGAACGCAGTTTACATCCTGAAGCGAGCTACTTCGATGATTTCTTGCCCACACCGGAGAAGAGAATGAAGAAAAATGAGGATGACCCAGATAACTGGGCGGAGATCGATAAATGGTCACAATTGGCATCTCTCTATAAATCAATCGACGACGTCGACGTCGTCTTCAGTATCTTCCATGAGCAATCCTACGACAAAAATATACAGGTAATTCTTGTAAGAATTAATTTAATTTATAATAATCGATGCTATTATAGAAATATGATTTAATTTAATTTAATTTGTACAATTTATATAAATAATAATATGAATATCACTTACCATTCCTGTATTGTGTAGAAGAAAAAACTCGATGATCATTTCTTCAGTTCATAGTTATGAAAGTTTTTCAGAATTTATAAATTTTTTTATAAAATGACGTATTACTATATTAACTGGCGGATTGATTAACTAAGACGTTGATGAAGAGATGAAGAGATATTTACGATTAATCTCAGAGAGAAATCTTTTATTTTTAAACTCTTACAAATTTCTCTCTGTGACTGAAGAAAAATATACAATGACTCTTTTTTTCTGCGATGTGAAATTACCAATATGTCTCCATATGATTTTATTTTATTTTAGGAAGCGACTATCGCGAATGCCGATGGCGACTGGTTGCGCGCGAATATGGCGTTTAAAAGAGCTTACGAGTCGACAATGATTGTACCGTCGATGCACGAATACTGCATGGAGGGATTGTTCGAGCTAATGAACAATTTATGCGACTGGTCAACGACCAACGAGCTCATGGTGAGAGCGAATGGCGACTTGATGAACGTGTGGGACAAACCATGGCGAGACTGGATGATTCCACGCTTATGCGACGCTTATGTGTACATGACGGATGACAATTGCAGAGACTCGAATATTACCGACCGTGATCTGGAAGTTATATACAAGTTGTGGATCCTAGCTGATAACAATCCTAGCCGATTGGAGCGTATCAAATCGTTGGTGGGTGAAGATTTGGTGCTATCTCTGCTGAGGAAGAAGATGGAAGCGAACGATCTACTTAACGATCTATTGGATAAGATAGGAGAGCAGTGGGTTAAGTTGAACCCACTTTGTACCGAATTGGGAATGCGCAAGTTGCGAAAATTGCAAGTTATGAGCGATTTGCACGCTACACTGAGAGTCCTTCACTATACCGATGAGATGGATTTCTTCTTCGACAGAATGGTCACCTTGCTAGACTTCTGGACGACGAAAGTACCGACGACGCGAGACAATCTTATACAATGGACCAAGTTAGCCGCTTATCGAAGCTACTCTTCGAGACTGTTTAACAAAATACTGGACAGTAACAAATCGAACAAGTATGCCGAAAAAGTTCAAGAAATCAAGACACGGATACGTCAAGTGGATCACTATTTGCGATTGGGCATCGTTGACGCGGCATTGAAACAAAAACACCAATATATTGCCCAGAAGCACTTGAGTCACCTGGAAGATGTTTCAATCAGTTTGCAACCTCGACGAACATTGTTCGAGGCGAGGATCAAGTATCTGTGCGCCAGTCTCGAGACAGACGCGCACATGAAGATGCGCGATTACGTCACTTCTTGGAAATATTCGCATCAGTTGTTGAACCAGATAAGCGACGATGACAACGTTGACGTTGATACGAGTATCGCTGTAAGGGAGCACATCGGCGCTTTGGCCTCGACGATCGAACATCTGACTAACGAGAACGACGTTTTCGCCGCAGCGTTGCTGACAGGTAGCAATGAAGCTAGCATAATTCTTCAGGACATAGACGCGGAACAAGGAGACAATCCAGCCAATGTGAGAGAACTCTTGCTACACTATAGCCTGGACAAGTTGAAATCCTGCAGCGACAGCGCGGCAACGGCGACACGGGCAACGGCCAGTCGCAACGTCGGCGAGCACTATTACGCCTTAACCAGACACTGCCACAGCCAACTAACGAACGGCCGAATTATGAGCGAGGCCGAGAGAAACGATATCTTCCAGGTCTTTGTATTTGCCACGTTGCGGGCTATGTATCACGATTACCACGAAGCAACTCACTACTTCCCCTGTCTACTGAGTGACGAACAACTGCTGCAAAACGGAGCGGCGCGACGAACATTCGAAGGGGAATGTACGAGGCCGCAGCCGTGGTTGTTCTTGCGCTGGCGGGACCTGCTGTTCTCTCATCTTGGCACGTCGATCGCGGCCATAATCGCACCCATTGTCGAGAAGCTCGCAAAGACATATCCTGAGGCAATCGCCTACACGTACCTCTTAGCGACGGAGAAGCGATCCGTTATAATAAATGATCGTAGAACGCAGAGAATACACGAGATCCTGCAAGACAAATTGACCGAGATCGAGCAGTTTTTATCAGCGATGCAATACGTGGTACAGCCGGAGCTCTATTTGAAGTATTATCTTAACGAAGCGATGGAGCTGTTGCACAAAGGAGACAGATCGGCCTTCGAATCATTATTAAGCAAAGTCTACACGCCGATTTCCACTGCGGCGAACGAGAAAATTCCCCGACCGGGTAGCGTGTATAATGTAATCGCGAAGCACAAGAGCGGGATTGTGGCGTTAGATCCTGTCAATTGTGACGCCACACGAGAGAGTGTCCAACGCATGAAGGATCTGTTGGACAAGTCCCTTCGGGATCGTGCTAACAAGAAGAGACTCAAAGAATACAGTCCGTTTTTGCACGCATACGCGGGCGGCAATATCGAGATACCTGGGCAATACACCGGCAATCGAGAACCCATGCCCATGCGTTATCATGCCAAGATCGCGAGGATAGAGCCGATCGTAGAAGTGATGCATTCGCTGCGCAAGCCGATTCGCATCAGCATGATCGGTGAAAACGGGCGCGAGTACAAGTTCCTGGTGAAATTCGGCGAGGATCTGACAGTCGATCACGGCCTGCAGCAGTTGTACACCACTATGAACAGGACACTGTTCAACGACGCCGCTTGTAGGCAGAGACGGCTGATGATAGACACGTACGAGGTACATAATTACTATCATTATTTCTATCGTACTTGATTGTTTCATGCAACATTTATACCATCCAGTCAGTACTTTATACCATCTTGCAAATCTCTTCGTTACAGGTGATACCGTTGTCGAGATCGTTCGGCCTCATACAGTGGATCGAAGATACGAAATCCCTGGATAATCTGGTGTCGTTCACGCTGTCGGAGTTGGAGAGCAATCAGTGCGATGACAATCGCGCGAACTACACGAAATGGATAAAAGGAGCAGCACCTCTTTCTACACGGATCAGTGATCAATACACGGCGGCCACGGCCAAGTATAGTCGGACGGAAGTTGTGACGAAGATGAAGCAATTAATCAGTAACACCAAGCAAACTGCTCTACGTGATACCTTCATGGCAATCAGTCCGTCACTGGAGAGCTTTGTGACATTGCGACGCAATTTCGTGGCGAGTTACGCGACGATGTGCGTGGCACATTGGATCGCGGGTATTGGCGATCGCCATTTGGAGAACATCCTGGTAGTTGTGAGTTCCGGACGATGTCTCGGCATCGATTTCGGCCGTGCTTTTGACAGCAGTTTACGCATCCCGGTGCCAGAACTTGTGCCGTTTCGTTTGACGCCACAGATACTAGAGTTAATGCGACCCTTCACCGAGAAGCATCTCTTCGGCACGATCATGACTCATGTGGTGCGAGCTCTGCGAAACGACAAAGGCCCTATACTCGCCTGTATGAACATCTTCACTCACGAGCCTATCAACCGTTCGAGTATTAACGACGAAGACACCGCTATAAATAATCTAAAAGGTAAACAAGTTGTTGGTGAAGCCAGTTGTTGCCTAGGTCGCATGCAAAGTTCAATTCATCTAATATTCCAACATTCCCTGTTAAGGAAACTTCGATTCCAAATTGGTCAAAGAATCTGTTATTAAAAAATAATGTGACAAAAGTAGAACATTTATATGTAAATGATAAATAATCATCTCGGGAAAGAATAATTCATTCCAAAGATCAAATAGGAAAAATATCCACAGAAATTAACATATTATTAGACTTATTAATATGAGATAACAATGTTGGGTAATTTCCAGAATCAACATTTTATTTCAAAGACATTATTATGACAGTTGAGAAGAAATTAAGCGGGATCCATCCATCATATATCACATTGAAGCAGTTAAAAAGGATGCATAAAGATGAATATTTCACGAGATATGAAGCAATTATTACTGGCAAGGATGAATCTATTATACAAGCACGGGCACTAGTGCAAGACGATTGTTTGACAGTCACTGAACAGGTATTAGTTACTATGATTATAAACAAGCAATCAATTGGTATTGTTAAAAATAGTTTTCTATAATTTAAAATTATTTCATCTAAATCGACTTGCTATTAAACTTTCTATTAATAATTTTGATTTATGAAACTTGATATATAACATGTGATCAGTAACCACAATATATATTAATATTTTCTATAGTTTTTTAAAATTCCTTTTTGGAATTGATATTAATTATGTTTTAGGTAAATTGTTTATTGGATCAAGCAACAGATCTCAATATTTTGGGTCGTATGTATGTTAAATGGCATCCTTGGTTGTGATTCTAAAATTTAGCATTAAAATTTAGCTTTTTAGCATTGTTCAACATTAAAGTTTCACAAGCAAAGAAACAGAAAAGTTCAAAGATCTAAACAAGAATTTTATGTATATCGTTAATTGTATATAATATCATACATTATATATATATATATATATTTACTAAATATATATATATATATATACTAAATATATATATATATATATATAATATATATTAATCCACCAAATTATATACCAAACATATATACTTTAGGATGAGTTGCTCTATAAGAAATAAAATAAAAACTTGGTAAAAGTGATAGTTCTTTATAATGTATTTTTTTATTTAGAAGTGAACCACCAAAGTGTAAGTCAAGTATTTTATTCTAAGCTAGAAACGTGTCTAGCATCGTTGATAATAAAATAACGTATTTTGCATGTACGCTTCATGTCGAATTATTTTTATACGCATTTATAATCTGCACGAGCTAATAATTCCTACAGACAGAACGTAGCAAGAAACATGATAGTAAACAAATTTTTTATTCTTTTTATTTTTATGAAAAAATGGTAAATCGGTTGATAATGGTTTTGCTTCTTGCAGCGCTTTACCTGAGATCTATTGTATATTATAATCTTCTAACAAAATAGCAACACGGTTTGTACACAAAGAATCCATACAAGAAAAATATTCAAGTCTTTATTATGTATCACTTTTCCACAATTTAATGGTTTTGTCACTTTCGAGGGCAGCGGAAGCTATTATATTCTCTGTTGGGTGACAGGTTGTACAGAGTACTACATCTGCAAACGCATATTATACATTTTAGCATAAGTATACATTTATTTGTTGTACAACAGCACTTTTACTTATAAGATAATTAAATTTGCAAGCTTACCTGTATGACCCTGTAATTTCTGTACAATCTCTTTTGTTTGTAAATTCCAAATATATACCATATTGTCTTCAGAACCAGACACAATCCACTGCATTAAGAGAATGTAGAAAACGTAAAAGATATTAAATCTCCAATTTTATTCATCATATCATTGGAAAACTAGTATGAAAAGCTACATACCTTGCCACCTGTTACAGAGAAGTTTGCAAAGATGCAATATTTTTCGTTTTTGTGACCAGTATAGGTTTTTAAGCACTTTCCTTTACTGTAATCCCAGAGTTTCAACGTGTTGTCTAATGTAGCGGCCAAAATGTATTTTCCATTCGGCGAAAATTTAACAAACGATACTGGTGGATTATCGTCATCAATCAATGTTTTTAGGCATTGTCCTGATGCTGTGTCCCAAATTCGACTGCAACAAATTTTAATATTGTTATATTTTAAATATTTAAATGTATTTATATATAAATTATTTTATACAAATCAATAAAACTGTTGTTTTATCTCTAAATTTTAAGATCCCTACAAATTGACTGAATTGTTATTTTAAGTTAAACAGAAGTTCGGTACATACCATAATCCATCATAGCTACTCGACACGATTAAAGAACCATCTCTATTGAAATGTACTGCACTTACTGGATCTGAATGAGCTGGCAAAGTTTTGAGACACTTTCCTGTTCTAACATCCCAGATACGTACACTTTCATCGAACTGAAAAACCAAAGGTCTTACATCTATATTTTGTGTAATTTAAATGCCTAGTCATATATAAAAAAAAAAGATTCCAAAATATACATAATAAATAACACCACAGTAAATAGCAATAAAGTATATAATATTACTCTATAGAAATTATATTTTCACTTAGAAAATATTAAAAAATAAAGTATATAGCTCTAGTACATAAAAATTACATTATATTTAAAAAAATTGAAGAATAGTGCATTTATGTACAATTCCAACATTTTCAAATGTAGTTTAAAAAATTTATAATTTTTTTAAACTATTCAAAATCATTGTACAAATATGTAAAATTATATACACAAAGAATATTTTTAGAAAAATGAAGATTATATATCTTATTTGAAAATTTCTCTCTCTTTCTCTGTTTAAAAATCTCGAAGCTTATTGTGGATCAACGTACAATCAATACATATAATCAATATATTAATCAATATATTAAAATTTAAGTTACTTACAGAACCAGATACTATAAGATTAGACTGTGGATTAAAATTACAACAGAAGACATAATTACTATGTCCTTTTAATGTTTTTAAACATTTTCCCTGAAAAAATTAGAATTTAAATGTCAAAATATTGAATGATATAAGAAAAAATTAATATTTTCAAGTAATTTTAAAATATTGTGAATGTGTGTACAATACTTACAGAGCTCAATTCCCATATTTTTAAAGTTTTATCGTCAGAACCTGATACTAACAACCTACTGTCACTAGACCACGCTACGTCTGAAATACCAAGTTTGTGACCAGATATGGTCTTCTCAAATTTTCCATCATAAGATCCCCAGATTTTGATAAGTTTATCAGCGGCTAATAATTAGAAATATATTATTATGGTACGTATAAACTACTATAAATTAAAATATCCAAAAGCTATTTACCAGAACTTGCCAACCATTCTCCATTTGGACTGAATTTTACAGACGAAACCGCCTTAGTATGACCAGCTAAAGTATATTTTAACGTATAGTTAGGTCTCTGCAAAAGATGGCAAGATACAATTTATTTATATTTTTTTTCTTCAAGGTTTTCCGTTATCCTTTTCAAATCATGCTATATATATTATTGATAAGTATTATTAATGCATCTTATAAGTGTTATCAAACTTTCCCCTTCTAACAACTAAAAATTCACAGAGAACCAGTTATACGACACTTTCCAACGATTCCATTAAATAGTAAACTTTTTCCGATATAGTTTATTAAATATATTTTCATCACTCACCACTATTGTGTTGCTTTTTGTACTACTAGCAGCTGCACCTGTAGAATTACCAACGGACGTTTGATGGCCCGGCGATGGACCTAGAGGTACCATTTTTCCTTAATTGATACCGTGTCGAGAAAAATATAATAATAATAATCGCATTTATTTCAGGAGTTTATAGTAAAATCCACGCCGAAGAAATTGAAAGCTGATAAAAACTGTTCACTCGCCAGCCAAGACACGTACACGATGCGTAAATCGTCGTGAACTCAGTATAATATTCCGGTGAGAATCTCACGAATCTCGTCAACACGAACCACACACGCCAACACACTACTGTTTTGACGGGACCACGCGTCTTTTAGCAACACAAAAATTTTTGCCGGTACATGCTACATCACGGAACACATAACATGACGCGTTCGCTGAATCCCACGTGGAATCTGCATGCCCTCTGCTTCGTGATGACAACTTCTGTATCTGCACTTTTTATTTTTTATTAGCTTGTATGGTATATTATTACACTTCCCTTCTGTCTATATCACTAGGCTTACGTTCCGTCAACCGATTAATGAGGTAAACACAATTTTCTCGACTTTATATATCACGACGACATAAACAACTAACGGCGAAATAGGACAAATATGGCTGAATATCAGTATCAGAACGGTTGAAGATCAGTGCTGCGAGATCGGGAGCATTTCCCATGCTATAGCGCATGCCTGAAGTGACGTAGGCGCTACATACATGTCAAAACCCACTGACGGTTTAAAGCGCATGACGGAGGAGCCATGAAGGATCCTTTCTATTCTCCCTACAATTCCTTCATATTTTCTTTCACACGAGGGATCTTACGCCCGTATTAGACTATAGATTGAAAATTACAAGTGGACCAATTTAAATAACCATAATAAATAAATAATTAGATTACCTGATTTATCCGATTGCAATTTTCAATCTATAGTATCATACGGGCGTTAAAATACCTTTAAATTAATACGGTACTGAGACCCCCATAGCGTTTGCTCAATGCGCATGCTCGGAAAATCTCCCGATTTCGCAGCACTGTTGAAAATGGTTGATTACATCATAGACTGTGCAGGATTTAGGGCCAATTGTTCCAACTTCGTGGTAAATTAACTGATAGTTAAATCATATCCCTGTTTTTGTTTAAGTTGAAGGAGAAACGAAGACAAACATATGATTTGACTGTCAGTTAACTTACCAAGAAGTTGAAACAACCGGTCCTTAGATCAGTTGCACGTAGGCCGCAAAGCGGCAGTTGGAAATGTCGCAGTAGCCAATCAACGTCCCACGTGACACATATTTGTTTTGTATTCCGGGCAAGCAAGATGTTGAACGGCTACTGCCGATTGGCTACTGTGATATTCCCTAACCTAACCAATTTCCGCCGCGCGGCAAGCGTTGCTGCATATTGTACATGCAACCGGTCTAAATTGCAGTAGTCGCAATGGCAATTGTAAGCGCGCTTCTTTACGAAGTATATTATATGTATAACCGACTTTATATCACGTATAACTATTGTCAGGAAGGAAACTGAATGTAATCGAATTCGTTAAAGAAATAAATGAACGTATATTTAAGACAAAAATCGTCTGCAAATAACGACTCGGCGCACGCTATACAAGAACGCTCTCAAGCTCGTCAGTAACTCGAGAAAGCTTCGACAGGCAATCGACTATGCTTCAACTGTGTCTCGACAACGACTCTGCTAAATCTTCTCTCTCTCGCCATCGGCTAAGGCCCGGTTCCACAACTTATTAGTAAACGAAGTTTAACACGTTAACCCTAGTTTAGATAGAAAAATTGCGTTCCACAACTGTCTTAAACCATAGTTAACGTTGATTTCTCACAGTTAAAGTTAAACCCAAAACGTTGGGCGTTTAAACGAAGTTAACGGGCGTTAATGGGCGGTAAAACGAATTTAAACGAAGTTTAACACTGTAGCACAACCATCAATTTGAGAAAAAAATTTATGGCTATCCCGGTTTTGGAGTTCAGTTGACAAATATTTTGAATGTTTGAACACCAAAGAGATATATGGCTTTAGAATACATATTATCTTCATTTAAAGATGAAGATTTTGAAAACTTAATTTATCGATGGACAAGAGACGTAAGAATAAGACGACCATCATATTTGGAAGAATTTGATAATGTCGATTTTCATGCACGATTTAGATGATCAAAAGAATCTGTCATCTGTTATATCTGTTATGCAGTTCTAGCAGAAATCGAGCATGAAATTTCTCATAAAACAGAATAGTAAGTATATAAATTTAATTTAAAATATTGGGTTTTTTGCTTCGACAGATTATATTCTAAAACAGAGTAGCAACTATATACAAAAGTCAATTATTATATGATAAATGCAATCAAATCAATAATATAAACTAATTAATTATTATTAACACTGGACTTCCACCTTTTAATAAATTAATACTTATATACAAATACAGCAAATCTTAATGTTGGTTAGTGTTTACTTGATACGAAACAGATATATTGTTCTCTACTATCGACGTTATAGCATCCAGCTTATTTCAATTTTCCCTCTTTTCACTATTAGCAACAATCATATTACTATTAGCAACCATATTACTATTAGCAACCAATCATACTCTACGTTTGAAAAGAAAGAGAAGTTTCTGACAGTTTCTTCATACAGACTATAGGTTTAAGTAAACTACAGTTAAAAACATGATGTGGAACGCGATATAAGTTTAATGTACCATGCTGTTAAATGTACCGTCAGTTCAGATAATCACGATTTAAACTTGATTTTGTGGAACTGGGCCTAACACCTCTTGAATTCCCCTCCATCTCGCCTGAGACCGTCGGTCTTCGCCTGAGTTATTATCGAGATGTATCGATACGTTTCATTAACCTTACACAATATGGCTATCGTTCTGCTTGGAGCCATCTATTAAACTATGAGCAATATGGCTATCATTTATTACGTCATTGACGGAACTAGATGCTGTCGCAGCACACTGCATGCTAATAACGGAACAACTTTTCAGTACTGTCAGTAAATATTGGAACAGTTATGCGGGAAGCACACACTCTTACATAAAGGCATAATGCACAACGCATAAGGAAATGGACCAATCAGAGTCTTTCATTTCAAGCGTGGCAATAGAAATGAGGATTCTGATTGGTTTATTTCCTTATGCGTTGCGCATTATTCCTTTTTGTAAGAGTGTGTGCTTCCTGCTTTATGGGCCTTCTACAATAAGCTATTAGTCATAAGTTGTAACCAAATTGACCAACCACAGTCGATTATTTTAAAAATAATAATTATTTAATTATTTCAAAAATAATCGACCGCGGTTGGTCAATTTGGTTACAACTTATGAACTAATAGCTTATTGTAGAAGGCCCATTAGACCTACCAATCTTATGTTTAAACCAAAATTTTCGAAATATATTTAAAAATATGCCTATATGTATCTTTAGTAATTCTTATTTGTTTGTATGCGACTCAAACACGAATACGCAGTGTAATTTAAATTGATAGTAAAGCATAAAATGTTGCATTCACTAAAATTTTAAATTGAATAAACATGTAAACTTACATGACAAGAATTAAGTCAAAGTAATTATTTCATTTCATATATTTTATTATATATATATATATAAACTGTATTTAATTTCTATAATCACGCAAAATAACAAAAGGCACAAAGTTCTTATCATAAATATATTTTTAATTTCTCTCTTTCAGCTTTTCTTTTCATTATAGAACTTTATTGCAAATAATATACATATAACTAAACATTTTACGTACCATTTTTTTTGAGATCTTTTCTGGTAAAAATTGTACATAGAATGTAATATGATTGATAAAGTTCCATATAAATATCATAATTGGAAGCTACCTTTGTAAAGAAGACAGTCTCGCACAGCCCTAATTAGATACATTAAGTATCAGCATAGCGCACCGCTAGGAATAGTATATACAAAAACTTTTAAATATTTGAATTGAGCAACGGTTAATTACTAAATTCTTGGTGGAATTAGATGTGTTACCTCAAACAAGTACAAATCGCTTTTCAAAAATACGTTACGATTTCGATTTAGCATTATTGATACTCAGTCTATACATACATACATACATGTACACACACACACACACACATACACACACATATACAAATCAGTTTCCCTTTGGTCAACTTCATTTCCACAATTTGTTGCAAATTTATGACAGGTAACACATATTACATTCAGTCTCTAACACGTTGACTCCATATACTGGTTCTTCGAATACCTACTGTTGGCCTCGCAACTGAACTGTAGTAAAATTTGTTAATTTCGAGTTTGCGATAATCATCCCGCAGTGACTTGAGTATCGTATCTGTCATTAAGCCAAAAACATCTAAATATAATAAAGACGGCATCTGAGCTAATCTTGTGTATGCTGTCTGTGGAATACTGTAACAACGACTCAATGACAAGTGTTCCAACTTGGAGAAATTTAATAAAGTATGAATGCTGCTTATCGTGAGTATAGCACAATCACTCAAATCTAATTCTATGATGTCTGGACATCGTCTCAGTAAGTCTTTCACGTCTGAAAATTACGAGTATTGATAATTAAGAAAACAATATATTCATACGTTACAACTGATAAATAACAAGTTTAGATTATTACTTACTGTTATCATTCATTGTTTTTCTACAGCCAGCTATATTTATACGTTTAATAGATGATGGCAATGTTCTACAAAGTACAGACACACTCTCGCTATCCAAGCAACACCATGCTATATTGAGGGCAGTTAAACTACAACATAATTCAAGTATTTAAGCCAGAATATTCATTGTGAAATGGCCGCATATATATACATACATGGATTAATAAACATACCATCTAAGTTTTGCTAAATCCATAATACATCCAGCATCAATATCTTCACACATTGTTAGATTCAAAATTTCTAACTCTGTGTTTTGTTGGATTTCTTTAAAGCAAGCCCTATTTACTATACACTTTTCCAGTGACAAATTTTTCAATGATCTACATTTAGACAATAATGTGGCTAAACCGTTTGGCGATATAACTGCCATAGACAAATCTAAATATTGTAATCTACTGACATAAAAATCTCTAATATAATCGCATTGTATATTGGATCCATGAAAAATAGGATCCGCAATTTCCGCTTGTGCCAGTCTTAGGATTTGTACTCCTCGTGGTAATATGAACCCTAATGTGCCTTCACTTAAAACTTTACCACCCAAATCTAATCTAGTCCATAATGCTTCGTCACAAGCCACTCGATACCAACGTCTGCACACCAACATAGAGCGTACCTATGAAATAAATAATTCATAGGATTATTGATCATGCAAACATGTCTATAACTTTTTATAAGCATTTAATATACTATTATTCTTACCAAACATTTCTTAGGCAGCCATTTTAATATCATCAGAATTATCTCATCTGACAACTCATTAAATTTATTTTCACCAACGATCATAGGTTTCTTTTTTCTCCTATATAAACAAAATTGATCTGAACCAACACTATCAATAGAGGTGTTTGTACTTTCTTTAACAAAATCTTCTCTTGATCTTGAAAGGTTGCTGGATTTACTATCCGTACTATTAAATACAGCTAATTCATAGATGTTTGAATCTGACTCTGTTCTATAAAAATAATAATATAAAATGTACATATAAAAATTTAATTTATATTTTAAATGCTTTTTCTTGTATACCTCTCCATATTTAATATTCCATTATCAACACTAGAATTCACATGAATTCCTCCATGACATTCAATGCCATTATTTTCATACGTTTTGTTTGTTATGCTTCTTTTATTATTTGTTTTTACAGGTGATATTATGCAATCTTGAGATTGTAATTGTTTTGTACTTTCATCATTTGCTACTGGATCTTCCAACATACTAACACCCATATCCTCCAAGATTTCAGGTTCTACAAAACTAGTATTTCCAGAATATGACCATCTTGCACTATTTTGAGATACATTATTGTTCAGATTATTATTGCAGGTATTTTGCAGACGTATTTGTTTACTGTGGAACACAAAAGGATTTTTCTTTTATAAGTAACATAAGTTGAATATAAGTTCTTTATTTTATCAATTATAAATGAATAAGCAGTTCATATATTATAGAAATCTATGTTTCATCCGAATAATGATAAAAATCTTTTGATGATTTCCTATTTTACCACTATTGTATGATGAACATTTCTGAAATCACAGAAGTTTTCTTGATATTACTTAATAAATTATTTAAAAAATTTTTCATTTAAAAATTATAGATTTTCATTTAAGAACTTTTCTCTGAAAATCTTAAGGACTCTTTCATTCATAAATGTCACAATAGTGGTGAAATATATACACACATATATATATATATATGTGTATGTGTGTGTGTGTATATATATATATGTATCAAGATTAAGAGAAAATATAATATATAAATATAATATAATAATTATATACATATATATGATAAAAACATAATGTAATAAATTTATATATCAATGCTATTTTATAAATATCAAAATCATTTATATTTATTACAAGTGTACTTAAACTATGTTTGATATACATATTTTTTTTTTAAACAAAAAGAAAATATATTTAATCAGTTGAAAAATAGACCACACTATCAAGAATATCCAATGTACTGTAATTGTTTATTTCTATGCAGATAAACACAAGGAAATATAAATTTAAAAATTAGCATATTTTTATCATAATTTTTTCATTGAAAGGCAAAATAATAAGGAATTTTACTCAATTATATTATTATCATTATTGTAATATAAAATAATCATTTGAAAACCAGATATTGATCAATTTGGAATTCCCATTGCTATTTAGAATGTTCTCTTTGAATGAGAATTATATATGAATGAATTTCGACATTTCTTAATCTTATCCATTAAGGGAAAGAAAACGCACGGATATATATCTGTCTATCGGCGGGTGTTTACCTCATTTTTCCCGCTATAAAATAACAAAAATTTTACATACAACCAGCAACCTGACCATCTAACCAAAAACATCTTTATTATGGTTAAGATGGTTATTTTGCCTTTGTGTAGAGCTTCGCCTCACCTATCAGGTGGAGAAGATTCCTCGGTATTCAGCGAGCAGCTGATCTCGTCCAACAACATGTGCTTGACCGCAACAGAATCCATTTTTGACAAAATAGCGTGCTAGCTTCTTCTTGGTTTCGTATTGTACGGCGAACAATTAAACACAATCCGTCACTCCGATATGAACAACCACTCGTAACGGCACGGCGAACCGTAATTGCTCCGTGGGCTAGTCACACGGCAAAGTAGTGGTTGAAATAGGCTGTCGATTGGTCTACCGTCGTAACGGCGGGAACACGTGCAATGAGGACAGCGATGAGTCCATGTGGCGAGGGTAAAAACGCGCGCGAATGTTAACGGACTAATCTAAAGTATTTCATGCATCGCTGGCACAGTTAATATGATTATAGAAAATTTATATATAATTCAATTTACAAGTTTTTTATAATTTATGGGCGTCTTGTGTTAATAAAACTTTCATGGTTGAATATGGGTGTCAAAGTACACATGTGTCCAGCACCAGAGAGAAACCTAAGAGCGGCTATTGAGCCGGTTACGCCGGGACGTTTTTTCGGACGCGCCCTCTGAGAAAATGTGTGCACACTACGTCCTGATGATAATGACAAAGCGTGCATGGTTTTTGTTTTCTCTCTCTCTCTCTCTCTCTCTTTCTCTCTCTACTTCATTGCAAAAAGAGTAAGGTTAGAAAAGCACAGACGACCAATCGCTCTCCGTCTTTGTCTCACTACCGATGAGCTGATCGAAAGAAAAAAAAACAAAACAACTGGCAAGGTTCCGAAACTCTATTCTTCAAGGTAACAGACTAGCTACTTGCTTTTGCGACCACTACATACTCAGAGCTGCGTTCCGATATTCACTGCCAGTACTGAAAATCTATAATATATGTGACATAAAGTATATATTTTCAATACTGGCAGTGAATATCGGAACGCAGCCCTGGTCACAGAGGTTTTAGTATCTATACTTGAGGATAATATAATATCTATATACTAAACTTAATTTGTTCACTTTTCTTTCGCAAACACTCAATAACAATCCATTATATAATTTTGCATGTTGATTTGTAAAAACCTCAAACCTACAAAGAAATTTTTTCGAGAGGGGGTGCGTCGGAAAAAAGACAGTAAACGACTCGTAGCGAAGATTTGGAAATTAATTTACAATCGTTAGCCAAGACTCGAACCATATTTAGCTGAGACTCAAATGAACTTTTCAACAGTTTTCCCACAACTGTTGTTAGATGATGCAGGAAGTCTGTTGACCATAGAGACCCTCTATTATCTCGAGTGTAATATGTGTGTTGAGATATACATTGTTTAGATTAGATTAGATAACATATTGAATAGCGCAGCAGTTAAATTTCTATCTATATCTACTATAAAAGAATATATATAAACTTTTGTTTGATATAATGTTATATTATTGAAAAATTAAAGTCTGCCATGTCAGGGAGACAGGTTCAAGGTAATACAAATGAAATACAAATATGTGTATTTCAATGTTTTAATATCCTGTTTGTATATTCTGCAATCTTTCATTTGGGAAGGCTTCTGAAAGTATTGTTCGTGGGGCAACTTCATATAGTCTCTGAACAAACGCAGTCACGTTGTGAATGGTATGCGTCCCTGCTTCTTTTGATGCCTCTTATTGTTACTACGTTAATCAAACGTATCGTTGCTTCTTCAATCTCATTTCGTCTGCGTCTTCCTCAAGGTAGAAACTGTCGCATCGCCGATCAATCTTGTCGCCGTTACTGATGAACACGATTCTTCTTCGCGAGAACGAAGAGGAGAATATCGACGTCGCCGACCGGATCACTTACGTGTCCGGTATATCAATCGGGACATCCTGTTTGTGCTGAGAATCATACGCTTCGCGATCGTATAAGCGCGTAGTGCGCTTGCTGCTTTCGCTATTACTGTTCGATCGCTCGATAACCAAGAGTGTGAATTCTGTGGCACTTTTTTTTTTTTGGTGCGACTTTGTTCTTTCAAGAATCGCAGCAGCTTTGCTGGCAAAAAGACTGAGTTTATCTTTCTTCCTGTGGCCGGTTAGTGTACCAAAAGTAAGTGATATGAATTTTTGTTGGTTCACGGTTGTAGAATGTGCAAGAGAGAAAGAGAGAATGTATGTAGTAGAGAGAGAGAGAGAGAGAGAGAGAGAGTGAGAGTGAGGGAGGGAGGGAAAGAGGGGGAGAGAAAACAGAAATGGATAATAAGACATAAATTTTTTTATGTACGTATATAGAAATAAGTTAAAATATATAAAAGGGTTATGTTTATGTGAGAACTTGCGATTGGATGATGTGTAATTGCGTGAATGGATATAAAGTTGCGTACTATATGTACATGATGCGTCGTGCTGTGATAAGCAGAATGACGTATAAGATGAGGTTACACACAAGAAAGGGAAAAGTGGCCGTTATCACGGTAAAATATTTGGCACTTTATAAAATTGGCCAGATAAGAACAAAACGTAATAGAAAGAACAAGATGCAGTAATTAGATCAGTGAGTCGAGTTGAAGGTTTAATCTGTTTTACGTGTATATAATGTCAGTACGAATATATATATATATATATGTATGTATAGATATACGTGTATGTGTGTGTGTGTGTGTGTGTATATATATATATATGTACGTATGTATTTGCAATAGAGTGACGTATAAGCAGAGGGAGAACGCGAGAGAGAAGGAGAAAGAGAGAGAGAGAGAGAGAGAGAGATATGAATAGAGTGAATGCAAGAGAAAGAAACAGAGACAGAGTGAGACTGCGAGAGAGAAAAAGAGAGGTTTCGTCTCAGACGAGTGTCCTTTCCTCAAAAGATATATTCTTTGTTGGGAAGTGAAAGAAATTGAAATGCTAAAGAGGTTACATCGATCAGAAAGTTAAACGATGAAATAATATTCAAGCGTAGCGACATGGTTGACGAGCATTACAAACAGAATGACGTGTGTAAGGTTATAAGACAGGTGGGAGAAAAGAAGGAGGGGATGCGCGTTTTCGTCCTTGGGCGAGTTCTCCTGGAATGAAGAGGAAAAGAAAGGAGAGAAAAAAAGAGTGCATCTGTTAATTATCGATCGATTTAACCAAGAACAGTCATCATTGAAAATCGTATATTTTGTGTTATGATCCTTAAATGAAAAGAGAATAGAGAATTGTGATTGTGTGTATGTGTGGTATTTAGATTATCAGTTTGGTAGATTTGTATATCATAGGGCCGTATTCATAGTCGGATCTTATATTTAAGACCGTCTTGAATTCATGTTCAAATATTCTGTAGCCAATGAAATGATCTATACAGCACCTAAAGATGAACTTAAGACGATCTTAAATATAAGACCGGACTATGAATATGGCCCTTAGAATTCACAATTCTTCTAATTATAATTTGGATTTTACAATTTACATGATTTCAAACATTTATTACACTCTATTTATACAGAAGACTCAAAGATGAGGGCGAGGGAAGAAGCGGGTCCTTCAAAGCCATCAGGATCTGCCGAAGAAAAAGAGAAAGAAAAGGATGACAGGATGTTTGAGTGTAACATCTGTCTGGACACAGCCAAAGATGCGGTGGTCAGTATGTGCGGCCACCTGTTTTGGTAAATGTCCCATTCAATTTGATAAGTAAAGCAGAAAATGGAAAACATCTGTGACAATATCAATAATATGGGCAATAAAACTGCAGTTGGCCGTGTTTGCATCAATGGTTAGAGACCAGACCTACCAGACAGGTCTGTCCAGTCTGCAAAGCTGCTATAAGCAAGGATAAAGTCATTCCATTGTATGGTCGTGGTGCCACGAAACACGAAGATCCCAGGTAATCTTTCTTCCATCAAAATTGGCAATTCTTATGAAGGTAGAGTTATATATGTTCAATAAATTTAACTTGTAATTATTCCTTTGGTTTACACGTGTGCAATAATATGGTAGCTATCTTATGTAAATTTAGACTGCTACAATGAAACATTTTGCTCTTCAGGAATAACGTACCACCACGTCCGGCCGGTCAGAGGTCAGAGCCTGAAACCAATGTCGGCTTCTCTGGCTTTGGTTTCGGCGATGGTTCCTATATGTCGTTCGGCATTGGTACTTTTCCTTTTGCTTTTTTCACTTCAACTTTCAACTTTGGAGAAACACGGCCAAGCCCAGGTAATGTTTCGTCTCCTGATGCAAATCGTAAGCTATTTCGGTAACGATAAAAGATTAAAATTTAATATCCGCAATTTCAAAAGATAAAGATGTAATTTTCCTACAGCTCCCAGAGGCACACCCCAATATGAGGAGGAGCAATTCTTGTCCAAGATATTTCTGTGGCTAGCGCTGATATTTATTTGCTGGCTGCTGATGGCATAATTTCTACTAAATCACATCAGTCTGCCTCGTGCAATTTGTACGATTTTTACCTAATTATATATCATTTGATTCGTGATATTTAATCATCGCTACGTCTCTTGGTCTCTGATTTTGAAATCAAATTCTTCGGAAAAAAAAAAAGGAAAAGAAGTATATATATATATATTTATGCATGTTTCAGAACTGATTAAGAAATTGCAATTTATTATTTGCTCTTTCCTATTTTCATGTTGGAGTGAAGAAGTTAAGTTAACGGGAAAACATTCTCCGCATAACTATTTAATATTTCGTCGGTACTTCTGCGTACTTCGAGTGGGACAATTACTCCGATTTTGGACAACTTTGATATTTCAATGTGTCTTTTATGTAATATATATATATAAATATAATATCCGTAGAGAAAAGTGTATAAGAGCTGCCATCCAACATATTTAAAGCATATATATCGTAAAGCTTAAGAGTGCGGATGCAGAGAAAAAGAATATTATTAAAAAGTATATCTTTAAATAGAGACGTACTTTTTGCGAGGAACTGTAAGCAGATATTTGAACAATGTGTATATATATATTCTAGAGAATTTAAGTTAAGGTATATTGTAATATATAACGCAATGTGAAACGCGGATTCTGCTAATATCACTGGGGATAATGTCGTTATTCAATTTTTTGTTCCTCGAATTTATTTCGCCCACTGTAAAAATTCCGCAGAACATGTTTTTCATGAATTGTGATATAAATTATGAGTTGTTTAAACTACTTTATATATTTTATGGCAAAGATTTCTCAAGTGACAAAAATGTGTCACATATACTTTTAATTCGATAAATCGAAAAATAAAACGGGAATAATTAATCAGGGACTATATCATTTATTTGTACATGCTACATTATTTGACTAATTATGTATTTTTAGAAATGAATAATATAACTGAAAAATAATCGTGAAAGTATTATTGTGATGGTAAGTAAGTAAAATTGGTTTTAAATACAAGCTTATAATTTGTAATCAAGAACACAAGTTTTACTTCTGTTGGTATAATAACATGATTACAAAGTTAAAAATTATTTGAAATTAATCATATAAATGTAAAGCACCTCGTGCATAATGTACAATTTTATCCTATCATGGATCAATATATTTTATCACAGGTTGCACAGTTCTGCAAGAGTATATGTATATATATGCACATACACATATACATATATTCCTGTTCTTATTAACGCAGCAAAGAGACAACTAGAACTTAAAAAAAAAAATGTCAAATTATTCGCTATTTTGTGCAATACACCAGTTATGTTTGAGGTACGATCAGAATGTGACTTTTGTACTCAGATATCTATGGTTTGTGCACAGAGAAAGACATATATCCTAAAAATTATTATCGAGTACATATATATGTATATGTAAAGCAACAGAAACAAGTTATAAAATGTAATATGATTTTCATATTTATACACTATTGTCGAAAAACTAAAATAAAATTTGAATAAAAACTTCTATATAATTTGTTAATATACATTAAATTATATGTATATATATATATATATATATATACATATATATATATATATATATATGTATATATATGCATATCTTATGTTTATTAAGTTAAAAATATATGTACTATACAATTTCAAGATACATTTCAAAGTTATTCTTGTATCTAAGGTACCATTTTTTGCTTGCTATTCTCTATGTTTAGATTTTTCGACTTTAGTGTAAATGGCTTTTTAAGAATAACTTTTCTTTTAAGTTCCTTAAGTTCTCTTAAGTTTCTCTTAAGTTATTTTTGACCAGTTTCAATGAGCTACATCTGAAATATATATATATATATATATATATATATATCAATTGGAGCTTTTACATCTCGTCCTTGTTATCCTTATACTTCTTGGTGAAACCTTTGGAAACTAATAAATTATTGCACTCTTCCCGAGTCAACTTGGATAGCACTAGTCTCTCCACTTCCTATAATATTTTCAACAAGTTACTTTTTACCATTTTTTAAATTATATATATATATATATATATATATATATATATATATAGTTCTACCTCTTCATGCTTGTTGAAAAGTACAAGCTCTGGGATTGCACCCTGGATTTGTTTGAATTCCACATTATCGCTATGTACATATTAAGGATCAGAATTCATGGAATTTCAAACATGAAAAAATAAATAATATAAATAATAATAAATTCTCTATGCTTATTTTTATAAATTGTTTCTTTTTGTATAATGTATATATATATATATATACACACACACACACAAGTATTTAAAATGACCAATTATATTCATGTGTTGTGTCATATCATATAGAAAGAATATAGTTATACAAAATATCAAAAATTACAAAATATAAAATAATGTAAATAAAGAATTTACACAACAGAAGAATGGAATAAAATGTCAAAAATGGTACAATGATAGGATGAAGGATACTATTGTGGCAGATCCTCGAAGATGAACTGCCTGACATCTGGTAGCCGGTTTAGCGAGCAACCGCTACAGCTCTAAAAGATTAACAAGGAGTGCGATAATAGTATTGTAAACATCAACTTATGCCAAATACATGTATGATCTTTCAATATATGAAGCGTTATTTTAATGACAAATATCTGCTAATAATAGTAGGAATTCGACATGACAATGTCAAAAACTTGGCGGCAGGTCGCACCATATTTATTGAATTTGCGTTGAACAATCGTGTTGTACAAAAGTAGCATAGCATGAACTTGAATGCGTTACCTCGACTTTTGCGGATGCATAATATCCATTCGCGGAATTTCCGAAAGAAATGAAGGACAGGACAAATATAAGCACGAAAGCATAGCAGACAGCCGCGGTGGGCGCCATGTTTGTCATTCAATTTCATGGTTCATGGTTCAATAGATGGCTCCAAACGGATCAATTCCGTTCCTACGCCAATCATACCCGTCATTCAATTTCAAGGAAGATTCCAGTGGTGCGATTCTGTAACTTGTTATTGGAGTTAACGACACTTTCGTTATCGTTGCGCAGTTTTTGTATACCGTAGAAAAGCTGCGCAACAATAACGAAACTATCGTTAACTCCAATAACGAGTTACAGAATCGCACCACAAGATTTCCAGGCCTGTTCCGAAATCGGTTTCGGAAACTTTGATTTTAGCTATGCAGGTTGATAAGCATTAGGGTACAGTCACATGGAGTTTGAAATAGCGGAACGAAAGAGAAGCGAAAGAGATAAATAGTGGAAGTTAACCAATCAGAACAATTCCGTTCCGTTGTTTCATAAAAGCGTCAGTGAAAAGTAAAACACATATATATATACATATATATATATATATATATATATGTATATCTTGATGTATCTAATAATGTTAAAGTATCTAATATTTTGTAGATATACTGTAACGAATACTTTACTATACTGAAAGTTTAATGTGACATGTCTACTATAGGTTATGTATTTTGTTTCGTTTCGTAGAAAATATTTCTCATGTAAAACTTATTACCCATGAAACAGCGGAACGGAATTGCTTTGATTGGTTAACCCCTACCATTTACTTTTTCTATTTCTCTTCTCTTCCGCTATTTCGAACTCCATATGACCGCACCTTCATTCTCAGAATTAAAAAAAGGAAAAGAAGGGATAGATATACAATTGAGACTTATACAGATATATAGTTGAGAAAAAGATAGGGAAAAAGATAGAGAACTAGTGCAAGATAGTGCAGGAAGTGCAGCGAAAAAGGATAAACTGATTACTGTATTGAATGAATTTTAAAATGCGTTCGAAAGGATCCAAAGCGTCCCACAAAAACGAGTGTGTAATATTTTATTAATGTTACGAAATTTATTTTTATTTCTAGACAAAATAATAAGAAAATAATTCAGTAATACCATGTCTTAAAAATGTGTAGATATGCATTTTAAAGGGACAGAAGAAAACATTTATTTAATTTTCCGCTAATATCTATCAGTTATATATTGTTTAAGTAACCGAGTCCAAACTTGGTTGTCTCGCGGGATATTTGAACATCCAATGGATATTCACAAATATCTACACAAGTTTGGTATAGTACGTGTGGAACAGCGGCTGCGCCGGCTGAACTACGTGCAGCCGAGGTGTTGGATAATCAATACTAACGTGTGTCGTCAGTCTGGACCAAAAAGTGATATTGAAAGAGCATATATCCTCGATCGACAACATGAAAACTACGGCACATAACTGCATGCCCGGTAACGCCAGTAAGTTCAGTTTTTCTAGTATTTTGGGCCATTTTCCGACATAGGATTGAAACTTACCTAATATTTCGATAAATTTTAACGTTACAAACATGCAAAGCTGATCGTATTCACGCTTAATGGAATCGCGACGTTCGGTATAAAGAATATTCCTTCGTGAGGATAACAATCTGAAATGGAACATATTTAATTCGCTGAGATAACACCAGTTTCAGTACCCCCCGATTCTTTCACCTCCTCTACAATCTAATTCCAATGCTTTCGCTCACTCATTTTATGCACTTGCGAAGTCGTTAGATATCTCAATAAATATCTCGACGAAAAATATTTTGTTTTGTAAATTCGTTCTTGAGATATATAATTAATATTTAAATTTTTCGAGATTAGTTTATCCCAATTTATAAACACGCTCAAGTTTATAAAACTTTATAAATATTAAATGTAAACAGTGTTGGGAAATTTTTTGTCCTCTTAGAACGCAAAAATATCACTCGCGGGTGTGTTATAGATTTATTCGGTGAAGATTCAATCGAAGAAATCGCTGAGTCAGTGGATGAGCTAAGAGAGAAACTCGCGAATATGAAAAAACTTATGGAACAGCGGAAAGGCACGACACTGGGCGAAATTAGCGCCCGCAAGAGGAAGGAGACTTCCGACATAATAGATGGCAATTTTTTGTCCTGGATTTTTGGATCTGCCCTTATAGTGATCCTAAGTGTGAGCTTCTATGCTTTCTACAATCTTTTCCTCGCAGTATTGAGGAAGTTTCCATCTCATCATACAGAATTGTAAAAAAGGGTATGTAGGTGAATAGTCATTTGTAATTTTCACGAAAAAGTCTGACACATATAACGGTCGTTATTTCGAAATTAATTATAATCAGGTATAATAAAATTAATAATATAATTGTACACAATGTGTATTTGGTTAACAATCAATGAATTTTAAAAAGACATACCCGATTAACATCATTAACGTAATTAATTGTCAACAGTGAACAAATATCGTGTAACTTAATGTACAAATGTTGAAGAAGATCGGGAGAACTTTCAATGTAAATGGTAAACTGTACGTACTTTTGATAAAGGAAAATGAAGTTTAAATTTGAAAAAAATATTCTGTTTATTCAATTAACGACTGATGGTATTCGTAGCGATAAATGGCCCGGTATGCTTTTTTTCAATATATTATAACATTTAATCGATATAGCATTTGTATGCAATTGCCAATACAACCAATAAATCTTCAAAGTGGCAAAAAAAGATATAATCGTGATGTCGTCATACTGATTTTCGAATTTCATAATACGAGGTAAGCATCCTTGGCACGGAATATATTGGGTTGTAACAAAAATTCGTAGTGTTTTTCCTTCCTTCCTTCTGTTTTTAATGGAATTTTAAGATAATTATTATATTGTGCGTTTAAATATTTATTCAACCAAATATGCGCCATTTTTGTTCCATTTTTGTTCTACCATTTGCCCATCTTCTGTGGTAGCTTCATGATTCCGTTTTTCCAGACCTTCTCATCTTTCTCGTCGATGAACTGCTCAAGATGGTTTTCTCAGACTACTAAAGAAGTAGTGGAGTTTTTACCGTTAAACGAATTCTGTAAGGTTCCGAAATAGGTGATGGTTCAAAGGTCTCCGCTAAGTCAGAGGTGAATATACGCGGCGGATGTGGCAGAATACCCCATTTTTAATGGGGTTAAATTTTACCCCAGGTTTAAGTCACAATAGACTTTGACGAGTCTGCAGAGAGGTATGAAGTCTGGCATTGGTCCCGTGGAAACGTAACGGCTTTCCGAATTACCAGTTCCGTAACGCTTCTCCTCGATTGTTTCTTTTCAACGATTCAACCGGACACAGCGAATCGCTTCTTAAAATATATCTCAAAATAGATTCTCAAGATAGAAATGTAAATGATTAAATTTCTCTCGGACAAATCGTGAAACATCCAAATTAATCATTGCGATTTGTATTTCTAAACGCCAGTTCAGAATAGGTTGCAAACACCAATTATGAGTTGCGAAGAATGGCAACTACTAATTACAAAGTGTTATTTTCGGTCGTAAGACAGTTGCGGTTGCTAAAAGAGAGTTGCCCAACTCTTAACTTCTTGGCGACGGTAACCGGCAATCGCAACTGTCTTTTACAATCGAAAATAGCACTTTGTAACCAGCAGTTGACATCCTTCACAACTCGCAACTGGGTGTTTGCAACCTATTCTGGACCGGGGTTAAATGTCTTATAACGCTCATACGGGATGTCTCAAAAATACCGGAACCCCGCGGATAACTTTGCAGGATCAAGTTTTCATGAAAAACTTTAAATACGAAAGCTGTAGAAAATCGAGTAACGGACTTGATGGTGACTTTGAATTTGACCTTGACCATGACCTTCAAGGTCATTTGGAGGTCAACTTGCGTTTTTTAAATGGAAACCCTTATTTTTTATTAACTGTTTTTTTTCTACCAATTAATTTGAATGATGACAACTTTTGTCTAAAATATTTTTTTATTTGCCTACTATTTTTTGAGAATTTTTGAGATTATTTGAGGGGAACTTGATAACTTTTTCAATATTTAATTTACGATATCTCGCTAACTATTTGTCGGGAGAAAAAGTGGTACTGGACTTTCTCGCTTTATTTAGTCTCAAGAATATATTGTTATTGGGCACAATAGTGCCCTGATTTTTGTTAATTTGATAATTTTGAAATTTCCAAAAATCAATAAGTTAACAAAAGTCAGGGCGCTATTATAACAATATATTCTTGAAACTAAATAAAGCAAGAAAGTCTAGTACCACTTTTGCTTCCGACAAACAGTTAGCGAGATATTGTAAATTAAATATTGAAAAAGTTATCAAGTTTTCCTCAGATATTTAAAAAAATATTAGGCAAATAAAGAAATATTTTAGACAAAAGTTGTCATCATTCAAATTAATTGGTAGAAAAAAAACAGTGTAATAAAAAATAAGGATTCCTATTTAAAAAACGCAAGTTGACCTCCAAATGACCTTGAAGGTCATGGCCAAGGTCAAATTCAAAGTCATCATCAAGTCCGTTACTCGATTTTCTACAGTTTTTGTATTTAAAGTTTTTCATGAAAACTTGATCCTGCAAAGTTATCCGCAGGGTTCCGGTATTTTTGAGACACCTCGTATATGATATATAGACTATTTCTTTGATATCCTGTGTCGTGTAACATGAATCAACTTTCAATTGGCGTTGTGATTTGATCATCATCAGCAATTTAAGGCCTGCCTGAGCGTTTCTGATTTTTGAGATTAAAATTACAACATTTTAATGAATCACTTGCGAACGGTGCTTTCAGCTATTACATCATTTCCATAAACATATCCACATATATGTCTTGTCGCTTGCACCGTATTGTTATCTTTCCGAAGAATAACACAAGATATCAAAAGATACATCTTGTTTTCTTCCATTTTCAAATGGATATAAAATAAAATGCGACTTAATTGCACTTATGTTTACAAGACACGTTGAAATGTCACCTTTCAGAAGATACATACATATCGTATAGTCAAACCATATGTGACAAAGTTTCATGCGTTTTAACACCATTTAAACGACACAAATTTCATTACAACCCAATAAACAAGATCAAACTATAGCATACCCTGATAGCACATGTTCTCCTGGGGGACGTCCTCTAGACATCTGTGCTATTAGGGTAATAAGTATTATAAATATTAAGTGTACTTTAAGAAACTTTCTGCTTTCTGATATGTGTTGTATATTATTTATATTATTATAACATGAATATAATAATAATAATAAATTTATTCTATATGAATGTAATAATAAACGGCTCCTTATTTTCCTATTAAATTTGAAATAAATTAGGTCACATATCATACATGCACAGCTTATTTATATTATATGTAAGTATTTGTTATTGTAACTGCTAACACAACAAATGCCGGAAAGACATTGTCCTGAAAAAATTCAATATTTCGTACCTCACTCTTTCAAAACTTGTCTGAAATAAATACAATGTTACTAAAATATTGATTGGCCACCACAGTGTTATCTAGCCAACTTCCGCTGCGTTGCCGCTGGTTATCGCGTTCTGTGTGCAACCGGACTTTGCGATTTCTATTGTAGATAGACCGCTTTAATGGTACATTTAAACTTTAAACGATACTTTTGTATCATCGTTGGCACGGACGAGATACTATAAAGGCCGGTATTTATAGTTAGGTCTTATATTTAAGACCGTCTTAAGTTCACTTTCAGATACCCTATAGCCAATGAAATGATTTGTGCAGCATCTGAAGATAAATTTAAGACGGTCTTAAATATAAGATCCGACTATGAATACCAGCCCTATAGTCGATTCAATGACTACGTTTACACGGCTTCTAACTTCGACTTAGTAACGCTAATGTTATAACTCCTACTTAAGGTGAGTTGCGTTTACATATTTACGCTTATCTATTTGAAATAACTTAATAACTTTTGAGTGAGTCAAGGATTTCCATTAGTACCAATATAAAAGGCCGAAAAATGAAATGATTGTGATTGTAGTCTGAATATAAAAGAATTAGAATATGAAAAGAATAGTATGTAAATAAATCAACAAATAAAGTGAACTTTTAGGTTATATTATGAATTTGAAAATTATAAAATATGTATATATCTATATAGTAAAATTTATATAATAAAATATAATATTTAACTAAAAATGAAATTAAAATTTTAGGTTATCAATTTTGGAAAAAATTAATCGTGGAAAATATGGAAAGCGTACGCTTGTTTGTTGCTATATATTTGAAAATAGTAGAAAATATGACGATGCAATATATACTATATGTACGAAATATTTTGATTAAACGGCGAAAGCGTCAGAAAGAAATTATATTACAACATTTGTTGAATTTAACACCACCAAATCATTTGCTTGATCTCGGACCCGTATTACAATTTTCACGACATAAATCAATTTTACAATCAAGTTAAGATGTTCAATTTTTATATTGGTATTATTGTCATATTTACACTGCGTCCGTTTACACGTCATCCTTACGTCGATGTAGAAACTCTAAGCCTCTTCACCAAATGACTTTGAGTTACTACATCAATGGATGCATTCAGTACTACAACTGTTCACTGAGCGCTCAATGAGCTTTTACATTTGATTGGTATATTCCTTTAGATTTAAAAATATATACCAATCAGATGCAAGAGCTCACTTAAGCTAAGACTCCATGCATACAGTGAGCTGCGGCAAACGGTTGCGGTGACCAATCAGGAGGGAGGCGCAAGTCCGGTTGCGGCAAGCTCCGGCATGCGTCTGTCTCCTGATTGGTCACCGCAGCCGTTTGCCGGAGCTCACCGCATGCATGGAGTCTTAGCTTTAGCACTCAGTGAGCGGTTGTAGTACTGAATGCACCCAATGTAGGCTATGTTCCAATATTCACCGCCAGCATTGAAAATCTATAATATACGTGACACAAACTATGTATTTTCAGTACTGACAGTGAATTTTGGAATACAGCCGTAATAACTTCGTCGTACAGGAGTGTTTACACGGCATCTAACGTCAGTAGTTATAACATCGATGTTATAACTTTGGCGTAATTTGGGCTTTGTAGTCAATAACTGCTGGCGCAGCGTGCATCGAGAGACGCAGGAGCGGCGAGATAAAACATTGGCCGCGTTCAGTAGAACAAAGTGATCAGAGAGCGCTTAGTGATTATTGTCTGTGATTGGAGCATACTTTTAGATTCTTCATAGATCCAGAAGTATTTACCAATCAGGAGCGAGATTCAGTGGAAAATCTAGTAATGTTGTCCAACTGTTGAGTCTGCTGAATGCAGCCAAAGGCTGCGTTCAGCAGAACAAAGTGATCAGTGAGCGCTTAGTGATTCTCGCTCCTGATTGGTAAATACTTCTGGGTCTATGAAGAATCTAAAAGAATGCTCCAATCACAGACAATAATGGTGTATTATTTTCTCCTCGCCGTGCATCGGCAATAATTGTTAGCTGCGTTATCTTGAGTGTAGTTAAAGCAGTCAGTATTATTATTGCTCTTCAATTACCGTCTGGCATAGAAACCAACTGTGCATAGAGAGCAACTGTGGTTGCACCACGGACATAAACCGTCTGAAAGTGGATGTAGCATGGACTTCCACCACATGCAGATTTTACCACCGAGACCTGAAAGTGGATGTAGCATCGTAGTTCCTCTCTCAAAATGGATGAAGACGGCGTACCCTTACCTAGTGCGGAAAGTCGGTGTCGCAGAAAAGAAAATGCCGTGTTGGCCGCTTTCAGGTTTCTCTCTGCTTTATATTACCTCGTCGGTGTCGTTGGTGGCCGCGTTCAGCAGAAGAGGCGCTCAATGAGCGTGATTGTGGGCCAGAGCACAGACTTCTGCATAACACATAATACACAACGCATAAGAGAATCAACCAATCAGAGTCTTCATTTCTGTCCTGAGGAGGGAAATGAAGAAAACTTAAGCCCCTTGCACAATGCCAGGCAACAAGCAATAAGAATAAAAATAGACCAATTACAATAGATTATTCTTGTAATAGTCGATTGTGATTGGTCTATTTTTATTCTTATTGCTTGTTGCTTGGCATTGTGCAAGGGGCCTAAAGGCCTATCCAGACAAACTTGCATAAGCGCGTAACGCATATGCATAAGGAAATTGACCAATTAAGCTAAAGCTAAGACTCCATGCATGCGGTGAGCTGCGGCAAATGCTGCGGTGACCAATCAGGAGGGAGGCGCAAGTCCGGTTGCGGCAAGCTCCGGCATGCGTCTGTCTCCTGATTGGTCACCGCAGCCGTTTGCCGGAGCTCACCGCATGCATGGAGTCTTAGCTTAAGACTCCATGCATGCGGTGAGCTGCGGCAAATGCTGCGGTGACCAATCAGGAGGGAGGCGCAAGTCCGGTTGCGGCAAGCTCCGGCATGCGTCTGTCTCCTGATTGGTCACCGCAGCCGTTTGCCGGAGCTCACCGCATGCATGGAGTCTTAGCTTTATGATCCGTGTAGTAAAAAAATATTTTTTGTATTGAACATACGATTAGTCAATTTCCTTATGCATATGCGTTACGCGCTTATGCAAGTTTGTCTGGATAGGCCTTTATGCAACCGTGGTATTTTCTAAACGTTTCTGATTGGTCTATATTTTAAAATCTTGGTGTGAACCTGCCAATCAAATACAAGAGCTCAGTGGACGCCAGTGGACGCTAAGTGAGCGGTGTATGTACTAAATACGAGCAAATAGTCACAGGAATTCAGAGGCACGATAATTGCGATTTACGTGACGATTTTTACGATTTTAGTGCAATTATGAGCGTATATCGTGAGAATCGTACTAGTGGCTCGCGCTAATAATTCGAATGTTACGCGTTACAAGTCAACCTGAATAAACTGCACCACCGATAGTATATTCCCGCCAACGCGATGGCAATGGCGTGCTAATCTTGGGATTTTTGGAACCGGGAACTAAAACGCATTGGGAATGAAAACATCTTATTTCGAAGTTTATCAATTCTAGCAGATCTTCCTTGAAATGGCTAGTAATGCGCGAGAAAACAGTAACATCTCCATCAATGAGGATATGGAGGTTAACTTGGAGAATATGGAGTGCGACGTGGACGAAGAAGGTGGTTTGAGAGTGGATGATGAGATATACATCCCGCCAGCACCGACAACCTTCCGAGAGGTTGATACGAATGGGCCTAGACTTATGATAAGTAAGATAGTCAACAAAAATTTTAAGAGTTATGCTGCTTCACAGATGGTTGGACCTTTTCACAAGGTAGGGGTCATGAATGTCACTCGCATGTGCTATGCATTTCTTCTCTAAGTGTAAATTTAATTAAATTTTGTGTTGTGTGTATACAAGGTAATTTCTTCTTTTAGCACTTCTCTGCTATAGTTGGTCCTAATGGTAGCGGCAAAAGCAATGTAATAGATTCAATGCTATTTGTATTTGGATATCGTGCCAGCAAAATTAGATCAAAGAATATATCTGTTCTAATACATAGTTCCAGTCAACATGCAAATTTAGATAGCTGTACTGTCTCCATACACTTTCAGAGGATTATTGACCAGGTAGATCATAGTTTATAATTATCCATTTTGTGATCATCCTAGTTTTATTATAAGTGATATTATTTTTTACTTGTTTTCAAGCCTGGAGATGAGTACGAGGTTGTTCCAGATAGTGAATTTGTTATATCTAGGACAGCATTTAAAGATAACTCGTCATATTATGAGATCAATAAGAAAAAAGTGCAATTTAAGGAGATTGCTAAGCTTTTAAGATCCTATGGAGTTGATTTGGATCATAACCGGTTCTTAATATTGCAGGTAAAACTATATCAACTTGTTAATTTAACTCATCCATGAGCAGCTTACTGCTAAACCATTCAAATTTCATTTTCAAAACATACTTTATACAAAGCATTTTTGGTAGGGCGAAGTCGAGCAGATAGCAATGATGAAACCTAAAGGACAAACTGAGCATGATACAGGAATGCTGGAGTATTTGGAGGATATAATTGGTACCTTTCGCTATAAGGAACCACTACAAAAATTGAATGAAAAGGTTGAGATATTGACTGAACTTAGGATGGAAAAGCTACATCGTCTTAGGATTGTACAAAAAGAGAAACAAGCTTTAGAGGAGCCTATGCAAAAAGCAGTGCAATACCTGAAAGCTGAGAATGATATAATCAGTTTGCAGCATCAGCTTTACCATTGCCAAAGGTGATTTGGCAATCTTTATCTAGTAAAAGATGTGTATTACAGCTCCGCGATTGGTATTTGTAAAATATAAATTCAGATGGATATTGAGAACTGTAAATATTTTTCTTAGACACGAAGCGAAAAAAGAGCTTGCCGAACATACAGCGAAAAATGATACTCTGGACAAGGAGCTAGCTACACTAGTAAACGAGATGAAGAGTGTTCATATACAAAAAGAGGAGAAGATCAAAATCATTAAGGAAGAAAATAAGAAGTGGGACGAATTGCAACAGCAGAAGGATGATGCCACAGCAGTGTTCGACAAAGTACGCAAGGAGGACGAGTCGTTACACGCTGAGCTGGTCGAGACAAATAAACGACGAAAAGCTCATATGACACACATCAAAACGGTAGTTCTCTTTGTCTATTATAATAAATCTGTAAATGGAAAGAGAAAAGTGTTTTGATACTATATTTACCATAAATATACACAATACATAATTGTTTTACATAATATTCGTGCAACGGTTGTAGGAAAAAGGCAAACTGGAGGAATATCTGAAGATACCGGAGAAGAATATAAAGGATATCCAGGAATATGAGCATCTGGTCGATATATATGTGACTAGCAAGGAAAAAGAAGAAGCATCATTGGTGACTCTGATGGCAGAACTGAAAGAGAAGGCAAAACCGCTGCTAAATGAACGATCAAAGTTAGAGAAACATTTGATATTATTGCGGAAAAATGTGAATCAGGCGAAAGCGGAGCACGACATTGCGCAGTCCGAGCTAGAGTTGTACACATCAGTGGAGAAGGTGGAGAAAAACAAGTTAAACTCTCTCCGCGAGACTATTGAGAGGAACTCGACCACTATTCAGGAGCGTTTGGAAGGATTGTCGTTATTGACGACGAAAATCCCGGCTACCGAGTCTAATCTAAATCAAACACAGAGTGAGATGAACAAGATGAAGGCGCACGAGGTAGAAATGACTGCTCGATTGAAGAAGTTGCGAGTCACTTTTGAGGAGCAACGGTCCGCCATGCAGACTAGCAGGTCGCAGAACCGCATCTTGGACTCTTTGATGCGGGAGAAGCGAGAAGGACGGATACCTGGAATATTTGGAAGACTAGTCAGTAAATTTTGAAGCTCGAAGCGCGATGACAAAACGTGACACGCTATATATATTAAATATATATATGTACACACACACACACACACACACACACACATATATATATACACGGTTAAATGCGTGATAATTAATATTAAATAGCAAAAACATTATTGTACAATTTGTGGAACAAAATTGCCTACAAGTTCAGGATCATGTGATAAAATCATTCTCGAATTAATGTACATAACCTATTTCAATTTTATTCCATATTTGATTTAATTACAAGTAGATTATATGTTTGCTCTTTCTGAGATTTTTCTTGTTTCTCGTTCTCAGGGTGACTTGGGCGCCATCGACGCTAAATATGACGTTGCGGTGTCGACAGCTTGCGGCCCGTTGGACAATATTGTCGTGGATACGATGGCTACGGCGCAAGCGTGCGTTACATTTCTGCGACAAAACGACATAGGACGCGCCACGTTTATACCGCTGGAGAAGCAACAGCGATTCCTGTCCAGATGCAGCCGCAGCATCGATACGCCAGAGAACGTGCCCCGATTGTTCGATCTGATACGGGTAGAGGACAAGCGCGTGTTACCGGCGTTTTACTATGGTCTGCAGGATACTCTGGTGGCGCAAGATCTGGATCAGGCGACTCGTATCGCATATGGCAGGATGCGTTACCGCGTGGTGACGCTGAAAGGTGAACTGGTTGAGCTGTCGGGCACCATGAGTGGCGGCGGGCGGACGGTATTGCGCGGTCGGATGGGTCAGAAGGTCGTGAGTAACGAGCCGTCGAACGCAGACATCGAGCGGCTACAGTCGGAACTGGATACCGTTTTCAAGGAGTGTAATGAGGCGCGCGCTCGGCAGCACACACTGGAGAACCAGATCTACGTGTTAACGACAGAGCTCAAGAACTTACGAGTGAATGAGAGGAAATTTAGCATCGAGCTGAATACATTGAGGGAGCAGGAGCCGGCTTTGCAGGCGCAGCTAAAGGAGCAGGAGAGAAAAGTCGCTAAATCGATATCGGACCCTAAGAGGGTTACACAGCTGGAGAAAGCTGTGCAAATGACCAAGTCTAATATGGACGAAGTTAAGCAGAGTTCAGCCGCAGTGGAGAAGGAGGTGGAGTGCATCAATCATAAGATAAATGATATCTCCGGCAATCGGGTGCGCGATCAGCAAACGAAGATTACCAAGCTGAACACGTCGTTGGAAAAGACAAAGGCGGAGATTTGTCGCTTGCAAGTGACGATCAAGACTGCTGAGCGGAACGTCAAGAAAACGGAGAAGAATATAGAGGGTTTGGAGGGCGAGGTGCAAACCTGCGAACAACGACTGAGAGACATTCAACAGCAAAAGTCTAAGCTAGAGGAACATGCTAGAGCGATGTTAGATGAGCTGAAGGAACTCAACGAGGCGCTGAAGAGGCGCGATGAGATGACGTTTACGATAAAAGAGGAAGTAAATGCTTTGCAGGCGCGCGAAGACCAAATGAAGGCGGTGAAGATCGACTTGGATCAGAAATTATACGATAGCAAGAAGCTCCTCAAGGAGCTTCAGCAAGTGATCCCCGAATACAATCGGAAAATAGCCAATTTGAAATTACGCACGATTCCCAACGAGACGGAGCAATTGACGCTGAACGATCTAGCAGAGGAAGAAGTCCTCGAATTAGACGTGGAGGTGGCGACGCGAAATCTACATAGAGCCAAGAAAAAATTACCTCCCCAAATGCCCAACATGAATGTCATCAAAGACTATCACGAGAAGGATTCGTTGTACATAAGCCGCGCGGCCGATCTCGAGAAGGTGACTGTGTCGCGTAATCGGATACGTGATATTTATGAGACAGCTAGGCGTAATAGGGCACAGGAATTCGTGCATGGTTTCAGCTTGATCTCCATGAAGCTGAAGGAGATGTATCAGATGATGACGTTAGGCGGCGACGCGGAACTGGAGCTAGTTGACTCTCTCGACCCGTTCAGCGAGGGTGTCGTCCTCAGTGTGCGCCCACCCAAGAAATCGTGGAAGAATATTGAGAATCTCAGCGGCGGCGAGAAGACTCTAAGTTCGCTCGCGTTGGTGTTCGCTTTGCATTACTACAAACCGTCGCCGTTGTACTTCATGGACGAGATCGATGCGGCGCTCGACTTCAAGAATGTCTCGATCATCGGCAATTACATCAAGGAGCGCACGAAGAACACGCAATTCATCGTGATCTCTCTACGTTCGAATATGTTCGAGCTAGCGGACTACCTGGTAGGCATTTACAAGACGCACAATTGTTCCCACTGCGTCACTCTGAATGTGGCCAAGTTCTGCAAGAAAAATGGTGTCGCCCCGCCTATGCAACTCACCTCGAGAAATGCGTACGCTTCTCAGCCCGGCACGCAAAAGCCCACGTCGCAACGCAGTTGTCCGACGGCAACCTCGCAAAAGGAGAAGATCGCGCAGGAGAAAACGTCGTCCGTAACTACCAATAATAATGCGAATGGGACGCAAAATCGCGAACAGACGAGAATCGAGCATTCAGAGTGAGTGGCAATATGAGTCTTCTGCTACTTGCGCAACAGTTAATAGCTTTACAATTTTTTCATTTTTCCTCGTGTCACTTCGCGTTAGGAAGAAGTTATTTTTCGTGTTTTTCTTTACACTTCTAGGTTGCGAGTACCAATCAATCGGTCAATCGATAGATCAATCGATCAGTCAATCAATCAGCATGACTAAAGCAAACAGATCGAAATAATCGAGTAAGAAATCGAAAGCACACGTGCAAGCAAGTGCTTGCGCGCTTTTCACGGGCAGAATGCCTACTGAATACGGAATTCGAATTCGCGATTCGAGATTCGCAATACGAAAGATTCAAAGCAATTTTATCGCATGCACTCGCAAATCTCGCGATGAGGTTTACCAACGATATTAATTGTGTGACATAATTGTTACAGCGCTTTAGATTCGGAGGAACATACGACGTCGAAGAAAATCCTACGGCGCTCTGGTAGACTAAGCCGTAGTAGCAGCAGGTCTAGCCTGGAGCAAGAAACATACAACAAGATGCCATTGGCGAAGAAGAAGCGAACAAAGTGAAGAACGAGCGCGAGTAGCTCTGGAAAATCATTTGCGGAAGACAATCGCGAGATTCCGTGTCAGTGCCTAGTGTCAATATTCTGTTCTTAAACAGAACAATTTTGTGTAATGGTAAAAAGGGAGGAAGCAAAGAGGACAGAAGAGCAGAAAAAGGAAGGAAAGAAAGACACAAAAACTATCAGAATCTGCAAAAGATATCGTGTTATATGAAATCAGTAGAGTGTTCTTGTGTTTAGCATATAAAGATGAGGCAAAATCACGATAGAGACAAAGCAAAAGCCGTATTGCGCGGATTGCGACTTTGTGCGCGAACGAACATTGTGTGATCACGATAGATGCAGATCAATTGATAGACTCTAAAACTAAGTAATTACTTAGCTTTAATCAAATGACGTTACATACACACACGTCACCTCCGATTATTGCGCGCGACTCTCTTGGTATGATGAATGTAAAATGTAATGTAGCGAGAGTGATGTTGGCGAGACGTGGAGACGAACAATTGTAGTAAGGTACATTCTTCTCTCTGCGCTCTTTCCATATACTCCCTTTTATCTTCGTTCGACATAAATGTATATTTCCTCTTTTTCGAGTGCGGGAATGCAGTTAAAAAGAATGTACAATAATGCGAGCGCTGCAAGTGCACTCAGCAATATTTTTCTACATTTCTACGTATCGCAAGATTATTAATAATATAGATTTACGAACAACAGTGTTCGATTTCCATCGTTCCTAACGTATGAAAATCCGTCCTTTCCGCATGTCCAGCATTTTAATCAGTAGAATGATTGCGAGAGACGAGAGGAATATCCCGAGTCTAATCGTGAGAATTTTATGCGCGATTGACGATTTTCAATACGCGCGTATTTAAGACCTCACCCATGATAATGGATATCGCCAATGAATGACCGACAAGTGGAACGCGCGAAAAGTCGGAAAAGTATCTCAAGGCTGGATCGCAACGTTTGTCATCAGGAAACGGCCTCGGTCCTTTGGACAGATATCCGGAAACGCTGTGAAGTTTTTCCCGAGGAGGGTCCACCGCTGGTGATTTCGACAGCACCGGTCTCCCCGGAATTTTGTTAAGCTGGTTATATTTGAATGATTTAACGTGTCGATCCTATCGGATAAATTGTCTACAATCATCAAGCGGTCTGAACGATAGACAGACAGACAGACAGACAGACAGACAGACAGACAGAGAGAGAGAGAGAGAGAGAGAGAGAGAGAGAGAGAGAGAGAGAGAGAGAGAGAGAGAGAGAGAGAGAGAGAGAGAGAGAGAGAGAGAGAGAGAGATGGAGGGAGGGAAAACGACGAAGCAAAAGGAAGGGGCGCGCCGTATAAATATCGGTGCGGCGGGTGAGATAAAATTTTAACGGTGCGGTTAACGAGACGCGGCGATATGGCAATCGGTATCGGCAAGAAAGACGAGGACGTCGAATCTAGCGGCAAAGCGTCGCGGAAAACATCGACTGTGGCGGAAAACCCGGCCGGAAGCAGTTGTAAGAAAAGCGACAGTGACCGTGAACAATCAATCGTCCGATTCCCAGAGGATAAGATTAAAGATTAATTAATTGGCGAGAGAGGGGGAAGGAAGAGAGAGAGAGAGAGAGAGAGAGAGAGAGAGAGAGAGAGAGAGAGAGAGAGAGAGAGAGAGAGAGAGAGGCAAAGGGAAAGAAGAACCGAGATAGATGTATCCTGGTTTCTCCAATCACACAAATGTTTACACCTTCTTCTCTCCTTCGCGTGGTGACGGGACAAATCATGACTTGGCGCGGTGATAGTCTGATCCTTGTATATATCCATGGTCATTCGGATTGTGAGATCGAAAGTGCATCATTAGATTAATTTTTCAGTGTTGTTGAGCTGCGATCATTTGACAAATAATCATGATGTCGAATCGCAATGACAATTCGTGAATATATTCGAACACGTAATCGTCAATATTCGATCGAGGAAAAAAGGCGCTCTCTTTCCGTATATAACAATTCTCGCAAAAATGGCATATTAAATAAAACGTATAGAGGTGGAGAAATGCCCGAGGGAAGCAGCTTATCGCACCTGCCAAATTATAACTCTCGTGGCATTACTATTTCCGAACATATACAGACATATAGACATACACACGCGAGTGTAATTGTGAAATGACCTTTGACTACGCGTCGTTGAAAGGTCACGCAACTTTCTTTTCTTTATCCTGATGCGCAATTTTGTCCGGGACAAAATGTCGCGCGTGTTTTATCGCGGAATAGCATCGTTGAATTTAGCAATTCGACTTGGGTTATCTCGACGATTAAATACGGCGAGATATACCTACAATTTTTAAAGTTAAACCTAAGCAGCACTACTTCGTAAATGTTCAAACGAAAAAGTAGCTTTGAACTTGTCGTCCGTTTTATCTTGAATTATTGCATATACGATTACGAGTGATTTGTATGTTTGTTACATAAATACTAAACAACTTGTTCGGACAAAATATCGTACAGATCCCTCGTGACAGATATCGATCGCGTGATATGCTATCATTCACGGATCTATCACGAGACGCATTGTTTTACGTCATTCAGTAAATCACAATCACGATTTGTCGTGGTTTTATCCTTATCACATATATCTCTTTCGGATCTTCTCGAATCCACTCCAGATTACGAAAAAACGTATCTAGACGATGTTATCGTCCCATTTCATTAGGAATCCAATCTAAATAATCGATGACAATGCACAGTGGCGATATATGTTTTTTCTTTTCTATTATACGAGATTATACGTATCAACAATTGCGCCATAACGTTTACTCACACTGATCACATTTTTCCTTTTTTCTGCAATTGCTAAACCAGTATTACGCGATGCAACATTGCGTCTTTTTCTATTTCATATGATTAAAATGACACAAAGGAATGAAACACGCCAATTGTTCTTTATCGGGCTTACAATCACGAAAATTTTCAGGACAGTGAAGAGATTTTCCGGCGAATAAATACTGAGAATTGTACATTGCGAAATATTTTATCGTCATATGTGTTATCTATATATCGGCATAATTATAATACACGTTCAATGATTGCGCGATGATTCGCAAACTACTTTGTACCGGTATAGATGTTAGTATGCGAAAATTTTTTTTCTCGAATTTGTTATAATCTATATGAGCGTATTGAGAAGAGCAGAGAGAGAGAGGGAGAGAGAGAGAGGGAGAGGGAGGGAGAGAGAAACGTAGTTGAACAAATTACCGACAACTTTTGTAAAGACTCATAAAATTGAGTTTTGTGATAAGAGAAAGAAGAAACCAGAACAGATCGTTACTCTGTTACGTGTCAAATAACTTATCTCTATGTGAATCAGAGTATGTTCATTCCGATCGGGAAGATTATCTGATACGCGAGGATCGCGCGTATCGTACACTTGGTCTTGTGTAAAACTTTGCCGATCTTCTTGAGTGAATGTTGACGATCCGCAGAACTGCACGGGCGATTTGTTTACCACTTGCCTGTGGTCGCGTTAATTCCATGTTCCATCGTCGGTAGACTACCGTGCAATTAACATTATAGATATTCGCTATCGTTGTACTTACTCATTGCGAATGCAAAACACAAACGGCTTGTTATCATTGTTATTATCGATCACTTATCGGGTGTTTAAAAGTTTTGGCATAAGAATATAATACTTTGGGGTTATCGTGACACACCTGCTACTTAAGTGAAATTATATCGACTCTGTCGAGCCGACTTGCGCGCGAAGAATGCCAAGAGAATGAAAACTTATTTCTCTCTCATTTGACGTACTTAAATGGCTTTGTTGTAACTTACTACCATCAGTAATGCTGTTAAAATCATTTCCCACAATCGACTGATTGAATACTTTGAAATTGATACACGGCTCTCTGTAATTTTTTCTCAAGGACGCGGTGAGTTGCATCCTTCTTTTTTCTTTCGCATCCGAGCAACTTGATTATAGCTTACTTAACTCGGTTATTTAACTATCGGTAGCAGTACTCAAGCGGACATTAATTCTGACATCGACAACGATCATCTCTCAACATTGCAATGGCATTGAATGAATTCTTACGTGCGTGATAAGTGAAAACGGTGCGCGCCTTTGGTTGGATCGATCCTCGAGCGAACAAATTTTCCAGCTCATTTTTAGGCATCTACCAATTCTGAAGTTTTGTTATTGTATCGTGAATGTGCAAACAGAACAGTGTGTCACAGGTGAACTGTGAAACTGTTCAAGAGAAGGAAGAGATGGATCGCGAGGGCAATTAGTCAGATGCGATAATCCGCGTCGACGCGGATGCGTTTATCTTTCATACTAATAACAGGACGATCCTTTCGCAGATAACCTTGGAACCAGGCACCTTCAAACACTGCTCATGTTCCTGGGCATGACGCTCGGCTACTGCCAAAGGGTCGGGATGTCGGTGGCTATAGTGCCGATGATAAATGCAAGCACCGCGAATCCAGATTTCGAGGTAAGAATCCTTATGGCTCATTGCTCGTTCCCTTTATTTCATACGCCGACTCTTTATCGACGTATAGGATTCCGTCCGACGTATAGGACATAGGATCCAATAATATTGACTCTGAAAGGCAAAGTATATTTCAACGATCGTTCAACATATACCGAGTATCCTGTTATATAACGATGACAATGCGACGAATTTGATATCTGTATTCACTTTCGCAAAGAATACCTTTAAGACATCCTGTATAATTGAAAAATGTCGAAAATTATTGAATTATTAAATACGACCGATCAAGCGGAACCGCTTACGTCGACTAGACGTTGCAGTCGTTGACTGGTCAGCGGACTCTCAGTCACGGAAAGTTCCGTAAATTTCTGGGAATTCGTGGGGTCGCCGTCACTACGACGGAATCTGTGTCACGGGGAAAAAAGTTTCCTCGCGTCTATTCGGAATGGGGGGAGTAAAGTGCATAGGTCGAACCGCGAACCGATGAAATGCTCTCTTGGTTTACGACAGATCCCGATAACGAGATAAATCTCATCGAGGCGAATCCCGCGCGAGTGTGTTACTTTTCGTCGCGGGTATCGCCGCGGAGAACAGCAGCAAGGCTGAATACATTCACTCCCGCTATTTCTTGTCGGACCGGCAGCTAAACACCTCGTGTGTGCGAATAACGGCTGCCGTTGTTCTTACAAGGTCACTTATAAAGATCGACAGATATCAATTCGTTCCGGATCGTAATTGTCGTTATTCACTTTTCACACGATTGTTGTCACGATCACACGTTGCGTGAATAAATTTATCTATCGTGGAGCCTATTTTCCTTCTCGAATTCCTTTGAACGAGTTGTGTCTCTCTCTCTCTCTCTCTCTCTCTCTCTCTCTCTCTCTCTCTCTCTCTCTCTCTCTCTCTTCTCTTTTCCTAAAGAAGAAAGTGCCTTGATACGTAAAATTAATAAATTCTAAGAATGAAGGTTACTATATACGTTAATAAATTGATTAATTGACATTAAAATGATATCGGGGCAGATGTACGCGTGCGTGGTTTGAAAAATGAAACTGATAGAATTCAGAAATTACAACAACACAACTTGACGAAATAATGTTTATTACCAGGACTATAAATGGGATAATACGGAGAAGTCGTTGGCGCTTAGCTCGTTTTTCTGGGGCTACACAGTGGCGCAAGTGCCGAGCGGCTACGTCGCCGGTATTTGGAGCGCTCAGATGCTCCTGAGTGTGGGCATGCTGCTATGTGGTATCTTCAACGTAATCACGCCGTTCGTCACTCATCGATGGAACCTGGTAGCCGTCTGTGTTTGCAGGGTAGGCATGGGTCTCACTCAGGGTTGCCTGTTACCTTGCGTTCACACCCTCCTCTCCAAATGGGCGCCGCCTCCCGAGAGGGCACGATTGGGTGAGAATAGATTCAGAATCCGTGCTGGGGGTGTCTTTCGGGTCGAATTCGGACCCGCGACGTCGAGACCAGAGTAATTACGATTCGTTGTTCTTGCGCGAAACAAAGGAATTTAGACACAAATGGACTACTATATTGCTTATCTTTGATTTTTGAGATGTGCGAGATGTGATCGCGTGACGCGCGACATTGAGACGCGATCGAAAGATAAATTCTACGTGCGGTGACGTACTGGTCACTTTGCTGTTGCTGTTAAATCGCAAAACCAATCGCGGCGGTATACGTATTTCAATAAGATCAATTCACCTACTCTCAGGAACGTTCGCTTACGCGGGCGCCCAATTCGGCACGGTAATCGCCCTGCCGATTTCCGGCGCTCTCGCCGCGTCCGCTGGTGGTTGGCCCAGCATCTTCTACCTGTTTGGCGCGTTAGCGATCCTCTGGAGCGTGTGTTTCTTTCTCCTCGGGGCGGATTCGCCGTTCAAGCATCGCAGCATCTCCCAAGAAGAAAAAGAGTATATCGAAGAGAGTCTGAGGACCACTGAACGAAAAGAGGACCCTAAGGTCAAACAGGTAAGCGTTAATTCAAAATATCGCGATGCGTTTGCGTGACGATCTTTTGTCTTCTTTTTTTTTTTTTTTTTTTTTTTCTAGAAACTACGAACCCCATGGCGAGAGATCTTCACCTCGTGGCCGATGTGGGCCATCATCCTCGCCCATTGCGGTCAAAATTGGGGCTACTGGACTCTACTGACCGAGATGCCCACCTACATGAAGAAGGTGTTGAATTTCAATATCGAGGGGGTAAGCCAGTTGTCACTGAATATGAATACGCAATAAGCGAACTGACTAACAGCAACATTACATCAATTACATACAATTCCTCGCTCAACAATGTGTGTTATATTACACATACTTATATTGCTCTGAATGGAAAATTATAATATCGATGTAATGTTACTCTGCCTCAGCTAGTATCTACTAGGAAGTAAATAGAGAAGATTCGAAGCTATTGCACTTCTTCACTTTGCAAAGTTGCAAATTTTCGTCTATAATATTTTCTGTGACACGCTCGTATCTCACGCAACATTTATCGCACAGAGTGGCGGATACTCCGCCTTACCGTACTTAGCGATGTGGATACTCAGCTTCCCCGTCAGTTGGCTGTCCGACTTCGCTTTGGAGAAGGGCGCGTCGCGAGGCTTGGTCAGGAAGCTATCCAACACGATGGCGTTTTGGGGCCCGGCCATCGCTCTAGCCTGCATGTCGGTTATACCCAGAAACAATTCCACCTATGCCCTTGCCCTCCTTATCGTCGCGGTAGGCCTGAACGCCGGTTCTCTCTGCGGCTTTCAAGTGAATCATATCGATCTCAGCCCAAACTACGCCGGCACCATGATGTCCATCACCAATTGCATAGCCTCCGTGGTTGCCATACTCGCACCGTTGATCTGTGACCAGATTATCATCACCGACGAGGTAATCCTGAAAACGTACCGTGTGTTCAATCAATCGCGGTATACTATCGACGGTCGAGGAACAATCCTTCTCGTGAACAAACGACTCGACTAGTATACTAGTATACTAGTAGCATACTAGTTGCATACTAGTTGAAAATTACTCTTTCACGGATCGAGGAGCGAATTTTTGGAAAAATTACCAACTCGGAGATATATCGCTCGTTTTCTTTGTTTTCTTCCTTCAGACCAACGTACATCAGTGGAACAACGTGTTCTACGTATCGGCGGCGATCTACTTCTTGGGTAATCTAGCGTTCGTGATCTTTAGCAAAGGTGAAGTGCAATGGTGGAATGATCCTGACGAGGTCGAGGCGCGACGGCAGAAACGGAGAAGAAAGAACGATATGATCGAAACGCAGACCTGAGAAACTTTCATGTTAAATGTGATGTGTTGATTTTAATGTTATGAACGAATGTTCTATGGCACCAGACTTCAGAATGAGAATTATGGGACCATCGTCATATATTTATTGTCGCCTTTGACGGGCACGTACGCGTTGCTGTGTGTACTGATCAGTTCAGTTTTATATTAACCGATGTTACGTGCTCGTCGCTCATTCCCTTTGTTCGTTCGTTCGTCAACGCTTTCATAATCATTAGCTCGACCTTTGAACGTAACGGATCTTTTAATCGCTGTCTGCGTTAAGAACGGTTCTTCATTTTTTATCTAGGCCGATTTTGTGCACTGCCGCATACATTTAATATATGTATATATGCGATATATCGAAGGTCGCGCATATATCTGTGCTTTAGATATGTTAGAGTGAGATATAAGTGAGATATAATTGAGAAAAGAACGATCAGAAAAAAAAAGGAAGGAAAGAGAAAAGAAAAAGATCGTTCCTTCTCACAGTCGATGATATATTTTCCGGGAGATTAGTCGTAAGAGACCTGTCATGGAGAATTTCTTTGTTTTTTGGAGTAATTATAAAAATTATTTTATCATAAGACGAATGTGTGTGAAAGACGATATGCATTCGGTGCGTAACCGAAGTGAGTGTTCTATAATGCAGCTCACTGCGTTATTCGTCATCGAGCGTTATTTAACGAACATTCACTGCATCATTTGGCGCAAATAAAACTTGATAACTTCTTTTTAATGATACGTTGATAAACAATTTGATGGACTGACAGATTATTTGAAATAAATTGATAAATCATTTTCAATTACATACAAGTTTATAATCTTATTCACCTTACCGATTGTTCTCAAAATTTTTCCTTATCTCTTGGCGATCAAAGTTGATAAAAATGTTACATGTGACCATTAATTCATTAGTATTACAGATAATTAAATAATAATCTTTGAGGAATTAACGGTGTGAAAAAGCTACTTACTTGACTCTTTAATTACAAGCATGTAATTATCTGACGTGAATAGACCGATATAATGATAATATATACTACAGACCTCGATTTTCACCTCGATGAAGCCATCCACTTCAGTTACTCTTTATCTGACAGAATGTAAATATTCGACACTGTATTCGAATCATATATTTTGCACTAGGTACGTTATCTTAGTAGGGCAAAAGAAAATGGCGATTCCGATTATTATGAATCGTAAAATCGAACGCGAACGAAAGAATGTCGTGACACAAAATCGTTTATTTGAGTTTAAGGTAGTCGTCTCGTGAGATGTTCCTTATTTCTAAAGAAATCGCTGTAATTCTGACTATATATCAAGTTAAATATTATCTAATCACTTGCGTAATTAGCTGAAGATCGACAATTTGACAATTGAAGTATTTAATATTTTAACGAAAAATTACTATACGTATATATGGAAGATCTGTGAACATTGTGGACAGAAAGAAATAGCAATATTGACCATTTGGTTTTGAAGACGCAGTCGTAAAAAAAATACAATTTATAGTAATGGATCAGATAATGAAAATGAAAACAAAATAATATTCTCTCTAATAGAAATAAATTGGAAACAGGAGCACATTTTTTGACAAATGTTCATCAGCTGCAAAAGGGAAGAAACAAGAAAGAAAAAATTATTTCATTACATTCTTATTAAGTCTAACTTTGATTCTTTAATCATATCTCCTTTTTCAATCAAATATTAATATCAATATAGATTAAAGAAAAAGCAGCCCTACATAGAATAAACACAATTAATTCCACTAATTAATTAAATTCTAGCTACTGTATAGCGGCTATATTTCCATGTACTGAGCGATAATACGACAACGTGCTTTACCAGTGTTTAAGTTAAGTACGTTTAAGTGAAAAGAGTGGGAGTGTCTGATTTCGATGATGGAGTATAAAGCTACGTGGATGCGATCGGCGAATCGTAGTCGTTCTTACCATTTGTGCCGGACATCACTTCACAGAGAAGCTGATAACAGAATGGCATCGTCTTTCCGAAGAAAGAGAGTTTCCATCATTTCGCTCTCGGAGAGGATGAAGATCCCACCTAATAGACCGAAAGGTATCGTTAGTGAAAAGAGTGGCTTGCTAATTAACTTGTCAGAATATTTCTTCACCCTCCCTCCTCCCCCCGGTTTGGTTCCCTCCGGAAGAAAACCGTCGAGCACGTTGTGTGCGAATAAATCTATCCATAAAGGCAGAGAGAGAGAGAGAGAGAGAGAGAGAGAGAGAGAGAAAGAGAGAGAGAGAGAGAGAGAGAGAGAGAGAGAGAGAGAGAGAGACAGATTCGTGATGAAAAAATTGGAATTGATTGGTGACTTATCGATATGGACCTGCGTTTGATTAATTTACAAACTCGATATGTCTCGCGAAATTCTTTCGTGTACTTGTAAAGAATGAATTTCTTCATATATACGGTAAAATGTGTGTGTTATTAGTGAAAAAATGCAATCACTCACTCGCGATGTCATAGCATGCAATAATGATACTCTTCGCTTTAATAATTTTCATGCAATAATGATACTCTTCGCTTTAAAGTGCCTAAGAGGATAATTTTATCACTCTATTGAAATTCTATGACATATAAAAGTAACATACAGGAAGATTAGAAGAGAAAAGAAAATTCCATTATTATCGATCAATATGCTTGTGCCTTAATTAAAGATAAGACTTCACTTAAAAATGTGCAACTTGAATTATGTCAATGTGCAGTAAATCCCGACACATTGACGCTATAGCGTTTGAGTTTTATCGATGCTGTTATCGACGTTTTGTTGACAGGAAAAAGTATCAACATTCCGCACATATATTTGTGTATTATTTACTTCGTCATGATTTCGAATCATAAACACACTTTATCGTATTGAGCACTTTAGATTTTTGTCATTTAGAGCAAATAAAACTTCAACGAATGATAAAGAACGTCATCGATGTGTGTCATTGTTGAAAATTAAAAGTGATAAAATCGAAAGATAGAGCGAAAAAGAGAAAGGGGGAAGATCTCGATATCTCAGGTCTCCTCGTTTATTGAATTCCGCGAGTATTCTCATCGGGTTTCTCCCTTTCTGTCTCGGCCAGTGAGAGCTTTTTCCTCAAAAGTACACTCGCTCGCTCACTCGAAATGATCTCGCATGTCGAAGATCACATGTCGTAAATAAAATGGCGGCATGATCGATCAGTAATTTATTAATCCGCATTTTGCGCGTTCTTCGACCTCCCTTTCTCGGAGGAGAGGAATCGGACAGACGATTAATGAGATTTTATTGACCATTCGCGTACACTCTGACGCAACCAACGATTGTTGGAGAATTCCAGACGCAAATAATAATGTGCGAGACTGAACGCATCTTACGCGGGCGCGCGCGCGCCCGCGTGGTCTTGACGACAATGCCATCATTTGTATGCTGTTCTGTATTGATGCGTGATGTTCATGTTAACATATAATCACCGGCATTATAACGAATTGCTCCGAGTATTAAAACACAAGCGAGCGTTCAATGTGGCAAAAAAGTTGCTCTCGTATCTGTGGAAGACTTTAAAAGAACAGAAGATAGGAAATTATTATTCAACGATAAGAGAATATACTTTAAGATCACATCCGTATGCCTTTAAAAATATTCTGGAAAGTTATGTGACTTTCCATTTGATTATTGTATATTACACACACAAGCATTATATTAGTACAAATTCTCGTAGCATGGTACGGATGCAGACACACGCAAGTATTGCTCATGTGCTTGTGCTTTCTCTGCTGCTACGGGATCAGGGTGACCATGTCGGTGGCCATAGAGGCAATGACCCAGGCGGCCACTGCCAATCCGAATTTCGATGAGGTGCGTAAGGTCGAAAACGACGGAAATCGAAGCGAAACGGAGAAAAGCGAACGTCGAAGAATACGATTGATTTTCCAAAGTCAAAAGTCAAGTCAAAGGTTGCTTCTCTTGGAAAATCTCTTGGAAAGGCCTGCCACGCGCACGCGCGCAAATCTTCAATCTGTATTTTCGTGATTTATTCTCGCACATGAGAGGAATCGCCGGTATCTCTCGTTAGTTGCATCGATCAGAAATTATCGCCACATGAGATCATTTCGTGTACATAGTGTTTGTATAGTTGTACAATATCCGCGAGATTCTCATCTCCCGAGATGATAAATCCAAAAGAAATGTTATCTCAATTACCTTCTCTAGCTTTCCCCGAAGAAATACGACTGGTCCGAGTCGGAGAAGCGGTTGGTCCTCAGCTCTTTCTTTTGGGGCTACATCTGCACGCAAATACCCAGCAGTATCGTCGCCCGGCAGTGGAGCGCCAAGAAGCTGTTCTCGTTGGCGCTGATCGTTTGCGGCGTAGCGACGATCGTTACCCCTTTGGCCGCCTATTACGGCGGTTGGCAAGCGGTCTGCGCCACCAGGGTGATCGCTGGTCTTGCCCAAGGCACCGTTCTACCGATCATGCACACTTTATTGTCCAGATGGGTGCCACCCGAGGAACGCGGCAGACTCGGTGAGTGCGGTGTGCTCCACTCTCCTCTCTTTCTCCAAATACTTCGCGGCAACGCGTCAAACGCCTTGAATATCGCAACGAAATCGTTCTCGTATCGTTTCAACAGATTCTCGGAGTGTTTTCAAAACTGACTGAGCGCGTCGAAGGCGCCTCGCAGGGAACCTGCGCTGGGTGTTTCGAAACTGCCGCGGAGCGGCGGAGTGGCAGCCTTGTGTCACGAAATTCTACATATCTACATATGTCTACGTCTGATTATATTACTCTGTCGATGTACAATCGGGCGCGTTAACAATGCTCAGAACAATGTTCACATCATGGCTTTTCATTAATCGCCGTCGTGAGAGACGACTAGGCGAAGAGAGGACTAGGACTGACGCTAGTCGCTCGACGAAATGAGACAGCAATATATTTGCGCGATATATGTCAGCAACATATCGCGGAAGAATAATTCGATCGTCAGGCACGTCGAGAGACGCGCGCGGCCGATTGCACGAGAAATCCTTATCGCGCTCGGACCCTCGTGCCCGAGTTGATTAAGCACGTTGCGCACCTTGCACGTGGAAAGGAAAATTCTCCGATTCGTCGCTTAATCACGCGACGCGATGCGACGCGACGCGCAGTCACGCACTAGGGAAGTACCAGAATCTTACATTTCAATATATGTCCTCTCTATTTTCTCTCTCAGGGACGTTCGTCTATTCCGGTGGCTGGATCGGCAACGTAATATCCCTTCTGAGTTCCGGCTATCTCTCGGCATCGTCTGTCGGTTGGCCCAGCTGCTTTTACACCTGGGGCGGCATTTGCATTCTCTGCGCTATTGTCCTCTATCTGATCGGCAAGGACTCGCCCTCCGAACATCCTGGCATACCTCTGGACGAGAAGGAATACATTGAGATTAGTCTGGGAATAACCGAGATCAGTGAGGTGACGCATCTCATTGATTAACACCACTGCGCTTATGGAAAAGAAAAGAGAAAGATAATAATTTGATACTCTGATATAAAAACAAGATAAGGTGCTCGTGATTATATTGCTCTTTGATTAAGAAGTCCGCGGCAGTTTTTTCCTTTGAATTGAAAATCTGTAGGAAGGGGCGAAGAAACAAACGCGCAGACAGACGCGCGCGGACAGGAGGGGGGGGGGGAGGGGGCAAGATTCACTTGAAACTGCAAATGCTCTGGAATGTTTAAAGAAAATCAACAAAACTGGTTTATACGCTTCGAAGCATTCGCAGATCACTCGAGTGGGTCCTACCTCAAGAGAGAAAGGTGTCAATGTGTTTCCTTCTTTTAGAGACCATCCACTCCATGGATATCGATACTGACAAGTCTCCCGGTGTGGGCGCTGTTAATTACGCAGTGCACCCACACTTGGGGATTCTGGATGTTGCTGACCGAGATTCCATCCTACATGACTTCGATCATGGGTTTCAACATCAAAGACGTAAGTTTTGCGAGTCAGGGGCGGAATCTCAATTCGCCTCTGTGATCGTCCTCTATTGCTGATTTATATCTTTCAAAATCTCAAATACCTTGAGACGGGCGACTGAGAAAGCGACGGTGACCGAACGCGAACGCGTTTCGCGCGTGTCCCGACTCCCGACTCGGCATCACGACATGGCGGGTCCGCTTTTTGACCGCTTCGCGGTCGCATGCGCGCGCGATTGGAATATTAATTAATAATTCGGTATGTACGGCGAGAGATGAGGTCACGCTGCAGGAACGATTAACATGCACGCGCTCGCGCATAATTCTCAATTTGAGCCTTTGACCGGATGGGGACCCAATGCCGTGTTATTTACAAATCGGCTGGCGTGATGATGATTGCAGAATGGCCTGGCAACTGCGCTGCCTTATCTGACAGCGTGGATCTTCAGCTTCCCGATTAGCTATGTGTCCGATCTTTGTATCAAGCGGAACATCGTGACCACGCAGGCGTCCAGAAAGATCTGCAACACGTTCAGCCAATGGATCCCGGCGTTCGCGCTGATCGGGCTGGGCTATGTGGACAAGGACCAGCCCGGCTTAGTCGAGGCGATCCTGATTATCGCGGTCTCGACCAACATCGCCTCCTACTGCGGTTACAATGTTAATCACATGGACCTCAGTCCAAACTTCGCCGGTACGCTCATGGGATTCACGAACGCCGCCGCCAATGTCTGCAGTCTCCTCGCACCCATTGTCGCCGGGTGGATCGCCCCGGACACGGTAAGCGAAATATTCGTCGCGAAATATCGCTCGCGCGCTACAAGCTGTGATTGTTTCTTTATTTAGCCTGACGGCTGAATGTTGCCTAAAAGCCAAAATAACAGCGTATAGCCGTTACAATCACATCGTAAACGTCACATTTAAAACATTCCGGTGAAGTTGCGGTGAAGAGCGTCTGAAGATACGCTGTTTTATACATGACACTTCTTAATTTACCGTCTCTTGTTTTTTTCTTCTTTTAGAAAGACGTTTTGCAATGGCGCAACGTGTTCTTCTTGTCAGCCGGCTTATATCTAGTCGGCAATCTAATCTTCATTTTATTCGGCACGAGCAAAATACAACCGTGGAACGACGCGATCAAGAGTAGACGGGACAGTACTTTGGACAATGTTTCGAAGGCACCGACAACCGTTGTGACGATAGAAGAGCTAAAGAACATTGAGAAAATTCCATGACGATCGACGAAAGCACACAAACAAATTTTGCGTGCGCGCGATGTTGTTCTTTCTCTTCTTTTGTTCCCTAAGCTATAGGTGTCGTGTTTATTCCGCATGTATATGTATGCGAAATGTTGTATGCATAATTATCACATGGTAGCCTCTGAGAGGCTTATCGTTCCGAGGGAGCGTGTGTACATAAGTATTATTCAGTATTTATACGCCTTAAAGCTTGACTAACATCGTGAGACTAGACACCGCGACTATACAAATGCTCGTACATTTGCCACCAAATTGTCTCCATTTAAAAATCTGATGCGGGACCAACCGTCTGTGTTCTTCTCTCCATGATTTATCAAGTGGACTTTGCGGCGATGAAAATACCGCAATCTGATTTAAATAACTTAAAATTAATTTAGAATTAATTTAAAATTAAGTTTGACATATGTAATTTTACTTTGACTATCTAATTTAAAATTGTATTTACTCTCATGACATTCTATGTGACATTTAATTTGATTTCACGAGATGTCACTCGAAGGTGTACAGAGACTAATACTCATTTAAATTTGGAAATTACCTTAAACGAGAGATGTTCATTTGAAGAAGTGATTAAAATTTAATTCCATTAAAAAAATCTACCTGTAAATATAAAACTGCCGCTGTTCCCTGAGATTTCCTTAAGATATGCTTAAGTGTTAGTTCAGTCTTGCTTCAGATGATTTTTTGATACATTGACATGAATGGCACACACAATGAGTATTGCACCAACAGCAGTGAACAACAAAGTCACATAAGTGACGAGTGTCAAGAGGGATGAGTCACCAACTGGTATTGACCACTCGTAACTCTCGCTATTCGATACATTATACGGAATTTCTCGCCATTTTGCTGCCAAGCCAACGCATGGATCGCATAGGTTTATCTTGGATATTCTGTGATCTTTGAGCCTTTTTTGGCATCCCAGCAGCAACCTTGGCATTGGCAAAGTTACGCTCACAGAGCCACCAGTTTCTCGAGAGTACTGATAACGTTGATGAACAGGGATTGTCAAGATGTAGCTGGACAATGACATTATAGATCCACATGTTGTGACATTCTGCCATCCTGACTTTTCTGCAAATGACTCGACATTGGTTTCACCCATGGAGCATATTGTACTCTGGAATATTATTATTATTATTGATTCTTGATTAATATATTATATTCTGAAATGCTATTATTACTATATTGATGCTATAAACATAACGAAATCAGTTCATGAATCGGTTCAATATTATACAGCAATTAGAAAATTTTATATATATATATATATAGTGTAAAATATCACGATTCATTATGGCAATTTTCTTTTTTATTATTGTAAATCAATGAGTGATATCTTGGAATGACTAAATGCACATACCATCCCTCGCCTCCTCAATTCTGCTATTTCGTCCACATTGACATGCACAACCGAAGGTAATTCTTGGTATATCGCAACTGGACAGTCGTCATTTGTGAGTTTTTTGAAAGTCACATGGTATATCAACGTTCTGCAACAGGAAAGAGCGTTAAATAAATAGTGCAAGTAAGTTTGATTTACACCTAACGCTTTACTTTTAACCTATGAAATCCACTTCCTTCTACATCGAGTCGAATCTCGGCTTCCACGGCTGCGGAAACATGAAAATATCCGAAACACAGAATCAACGCGACGACAATTCGCGAAAGATTCGAATCGCGAACGCATGTCGTCATTTTCATATGCTCAAAATCACCGCCGAACTGTCACATGTAATCTCATCGAAACACATACCATAAGATTCCTGAACGCATTACGATATACTATATATATTAAAGACTGTCAGCCCTGGGTAAAATTTCGTATTGGCTAAAGGGCCCTGAGTGGCCCGGCGGTAATATAACAAGAGCAACAACAATACCGACTGTTTTAGCTACGCTGAAGATAACACGAACATTTGTTGTGAGTTAGTAAACAATCAAAACATTCCGTACCAAGCTTTTTTTGGCACTAAATATTTACGGTCAGAAAAGGTGGTGTTTTTGCTTTTCTTTGCCAACGGGAATACGAATCTTTCTGTCTCGAATGTAATTCAAATAAAATGTACTGTCAGTTGCCTTCTTGATAGTTTCCAACATCTTTCGGCCATTACTTCATATCTGGTATTATTTATGCTTATTTTGATCAACAACAGGTAATATACGACGAGGTAATATGAAGACTGACAGACCTGGGTAAGTTTTCGTATCAACTAAAGGGGCCCTTAGGTAGAAGAGCAATGATAAATGACCGATTGCTTTAGCTACGCTCATAATAGCTAGCAATTATCGCGTGGTACGTGGTGAGGGGAAAGACAACACGCCGCTATTCATGTTTTATTTCGCGGCTCCCACGTCTCTCGACGCATGTCACCAGCAGTTGCTGAATCGACTAGGCCACGCTGTGACCCGAATGGCTGCTAACCCGCTCTATATGTCTCCACGAGCTCTGCAACAATTGTTAGGAGACAACCTGTATCGCAGGGTATCGCAGAACAATTTTTACGACGACAACTCTTTGGCCTCGGGGCGGCTCATTAGCTTCGCTGCCAGGCGCGGGGCCGCGTCCACGTCGGTCGGCTATGAACCGGCTGCTTGTTTGCTTGCCGTCGTCGTCGTCGTCGTCATCGTCGTCCAGCTCTAGAAAGAAAAAGTAGCTTCGTTCATGATCAGTATGTTAACGCAAGAGCAGCGACGAGGTAAAACAGGAGTAGCGGCGGCTTGTCCTTCCTCTTCTTCTTCTTCTTCTTCTTCTTCTTCTTCTTCTTCTTGCACGTTGGCAACTGTCGTTGGATCATATATGGGCCGCGCTTGGCTTCGTTGCTTTTTCGAGACCATCTCGGCGCGTGCTCATTCGTTACATTTCTGTAATTAATAGTTCGGTTGTTGCGAACATCGCAAAATGGTATGGGGATTTTATATTTAGTTTAATCCATTCTATGTCTTCATGGATTCCTCGGAGCGAGGAATTTGTGAAACACTCTGTATATATGTTTCGGATCGCATAATTTTAGTATTATTTCAACTTCGAATTATTAACTTAAGGAATGCCAACGTGTGTACGATACTCAAAATAAAAATTATTCTAAATTTTCTCACGTCTTGCAATCCTAAGAGACATACGCACATACATATTCGGCCTGTTTTCTATATTAATAGTCTTTGATATCTTTTTCTTCCGATATCTTTTTTCCATTATTCCATATCTGTTACCATCCATGCTTATTTCGAGCTATGTTTCATATTTCGGCCACGATATTCCTAAGAGGGCGCTAGTGCACAACGAAATTTCTCTGGTACGCTAAATCCCGTAAGGCCAGCAGTCTTTATTAAAGTCAGCGGCACACGGTGCTTGTTTTCGTGCTGGATTGGTGCATTACCATTCATCTTCGGAAATGTACCAATCAGAACGCAGTATTTTCATCCAGCAAGCAATCCAGCATGAAAACAAGCACCGTGTGCCGCTGGCTTTATAGTATCTCTCGTCGATGGCTACAGCTTCGTGTTCCAGTCAGCTACTTCCAAGAGGGCGTTAGCGCTCAGCGAGATTTTCTGGCACTTAAAATCCCGTAAGGCTAACGGTCTTTATTAGTATCTCGTCGGTGGTATTGGTACGCGCGTACCAGCCAGATGCCACGGCCACCTCGAGTATCAAATATGGCGCCAATCGCGTACCACCGCTGTTGAGGGTAAGGAGGTTTAAGGATCGTCGATGAGTGTGTCAACTCGACTCGACTTTAATTTTGCGGCTGTAGAGCTCTCGCCCGCATGATCCGACCGACCTTCGCGGAGTGATATGTCCTCGTACACGTTCTCGCAGAAACTGTTCACGCCGACGCCACCTGAGCGCGGCAGCTTTCCGTTGGATCACGAAGGCATTTGCAAGGGCATTATGATCAAGTATATGCGCTGCTTATCGGAACACTACAACCGGAACGAATCGTGCCGCGACGTCGCCAGAGAATATCTCGGTTGCCGTATGGACCACAACTTAATGGCTCGCGAGGATTGGTCCAAACTTGGCTTCAACGTCGACCAGTCCAAGGAGATATAGATTTCGTCCTCGTCGTGGACCATCCCTACTGCCCTCGATTCTGCCTGCCTGGCGCATTCGATTGTCGTGTTGTTTTTGTCATTGTTGTTGTCGATGAAACTTTGCGGTAGTCTTCTAAAACGTGAGAGCGGACTTGTAAAAGTTAGTACAATTTGATGTAAATCGAATAACGACAACTTGTTATCAGAGTGCTTATTGTATCGGCGAATGTAGTGCTTCATCGCTGGAATCGATGTTTCTCAGGCGGACAGCGTCGCTCTTATCACCAGATAAGGCGTGATAAGAACTTTGCTTTGGCTTCTTCATGCGTAGCATTATCATGAGAATCCGTGATATTAGCGGGAAGAATAGCGAGAAATTCTAAATGATGCATCGATTCTGTGTGTGATTTACCATTAGAGAAGGAAGATCACGTTGAAGATCACGAATTCCAAGTTATCGTAATCGTAGGTCGATTTGAGCCTCTCTAATTATCGCGCGTTTCCACTTTTCGTTTTCAACAACGACTCCCTGATAAGATTCTCAAAAGATTGGAAACGTGTAAACACAAACGTTACAAACTGCTTTCTGAAAGCTCCTGATGCGCAGGAACTAGACAGACAAGCAGAATTGTACGAAACAGAGGAGCTCTTCAAATTTAGAGCATTCTGGTAGTTTCTGTCACTGTGTATCTCTGCGATTGAATCTTGTTGCAACCGGTGGCCTAAGATTATTGATAGCGTTAACAAATTCTAATATTTATCTTACGTCATAGCGGAAAGATTTCGCCAAAGTACGTGAATTATTATTATTATTATTATCATCTATAACAAATAGTTCAACAGAATCGAAAAGATGGCACATATTACCAAGAGGAAAGTATTGCTCGGTTGCACTGGTAGTGTAGCTACCATCAAGCTGCCAGAGCTGGTGCAGAAGTTGCTAGACAAGGATATGGAAGTACGGGTGGTTGTAACAGAGCGAGCAAAGCACTTTATAAAGGATGTGGACTTGCCGTCGGGTGTCCAAGTGCTATCTGACACAGTGGAATGGGCAGCTTGGCAGGGCCGAGGCGATCCGGTGATTCATATAGACCTGATGAAATGGGCAGACATCTTTGTGATAGCACCACTGGATGCCAACACCATGGCAAAGATAGCCAATGGCATATGTGACAACCTGCTCACCTGTGTGGCGCGTGCTTGGACCAATATGAAACCAGCAATCTTCTGCCCAGCCATGAACTTTAACATGTGGCAACATCCAACTACTGCGCCTCAGGTGAGATGGAAAAAGACTGTACAATAAAGAATTTTCTATATAAAATTAGGATTCTTTTCACATTCTAAATCAAATAATATCAAATAAATATCTATGGTCTGTCATGGTAAACCGAAAGAAGAGAAAAATATTTGAGTGAGAGAGAGAGAGAGAGAGAGAGAGAGAGAGAACATAAATCTAAATGTACTATTCCAAGATTGATAATATAAGATTTTATTTATATAATACACGACTGTAAGCTATTACCCATTTGTTCGAAACCTCTAATTTGTCTTTTTTTTTTTTTGGCAAAAAACGCTTTCCGCGTTGTCAGGAATTGTAACAAAATTTGGGGATTGTAAAGTTTGATAGCGCAGAAAACACTGGAAGAAATTTTGGCAGAAATTAGGTCATAGGGTTTGAAGCAAAATATCAAAAGTTTATTACATCTATTGTAGAACGACCTTGACAAGCAATAATTGATACCTTGATGTCGCAGGTGGAACTGCTCAGATCCTGGGGTTACAAAGAAGTGTCCTGCATAAAAAAACTACTTATGTGCGGCGACGAAGGAATGGGCGCGATGGCCGAGGTAGATACGATCGTCCAGACCACCGTACGTATGTTGGAACCTCGAGATCCGTATATGACTGTGTATTCAGTACCTTAAACAGCTGTCAACGATACCAACATCAATGAGGCCGTGCTGTCAAGCACGATCTTTATGAAAACGTCGTGCTTCGTTCAAGTACACACAGACTTCACTTGTTGGAGCCGTATACGAGATACCAAAGCGAAGGCAATAGTGAAGAGTATTTCGATTGAATTGTTGAGCATATCCTCAGTTACAAAGAATTTTCAACGTTACGCTAATAATAATAATAATAATGATAATATGTCTCGAAAGTAGTACCTACGTCAGTGCTTGGAATTATTTTCACTTTTCAGACGATTTTCGGGAATTTTCTCTCGCTTCCCCTTGTCTCTTACTGCACTATCGTACTATGGCCCGCTAGCGGCCATAGATCTAACAGTCGCGCTTCCCGCCTCAGGGCAGATTGTCATCGACATCATAATACATAATAAAAAACGCTTACCAATATCTGTGAAATTATCTGTAATTACAGTTATTGGTAAGCGCCTATGATGTCAACCTATGATGCGGACCTCAGGCGAGGAGCGCGACTGTCAGACCTATGGCCAGTGAGCGTGGAGCGTGCATATATATAACAATATGTGGTTATTCCACAAGATTGCAATAAGAAAATTCCCGGAAGAAAGAAAGAAACGTTAGAAAGAGAAAGATTCTCCGAAGGAGTTACAATTTACGATATCTCTATTTATTTGAGATAAATAAATGTGAAATACTCTTTGTTGGTGCCATTGAAGGAATCTGTAATTATTTATGAAATGTACCAATAACTGAGGAAAGCAGGAGGGAAAATGTTAATTCGATAAATTTCTTAAACGATAAATTTCTCCCAGATACTATAATGTTTCTCAAACAAATGCGTCGCTCCAAATTAAAGGATCTGTTGAATTATATTACGGCAAGTAAAATGATTGTATAATGATTATTATTAATTACTATTCTAACGGTGTTCTGCTTGGAAACGGTGAAGTCCGTGTACATGATACGAGTAACAGAGTTATATACGTTCGAAGATATGGTCCTCGTACGCTTTGCCTGAATCAATCATCACATACCGGAGGAACAAATGAGATAATCCAAATCATAAATTTTGCTTGTCTATCAATTGCGTCGAGATACATTGTAAAGGAATAATGTTGTAAAAAAGAAAAAAAGATTCTGTTAACATATCCTAAAGCTGATGCGCCTGAATGTACATGCTTTTGTTAAATATATGAATGATATATCACAGATGATGAAAAGAATATAAATTTATATGGAATATTCCTATAGAGAGAGAGAGAGAGAGAGAGAGAGAGAGAGAGAGAGAAATATCTTTCTTTCTCCTAGAGATACGTATAAACTTAATATCTTAATATGATGTACAAAATTCAACTACATGTTTCTTCAATTTTTATAACTGATAAAAGACATAATATACTTTTTTTTTATATTATACGCGATTACGTTTATTTGAATTTATTACTGTTATTGTGAATTTATAATTATATATCTGTATAAATTTTAATTCTTTGATTAAAAATTCTTAAAAATTGGATTATATTTATCACCTACACAATTATGTATATGTGTATTTACAAATTATGTAATATATATATATATATATATATATATATATATATATATATAATATGAAAATTATATAATGATTATTTTATCGTGTAATTAAGCGATGATATTCAGTAAAATCATTTTATTTCCGTATATACATATATAAAAAGCACGATCTTACGATATATTATATAATATGTATAGTATACGATCGGCACGTTAAACTAAATTTCCCTCAAGTTTGGAATAAATGAAGGACGAGCAGGTTCGAGGTGAACTCTGTATCTCTCGCGGCGATCTTCTCGATTGGACCGCGCGAGAGAAATATCGCCTATATGTACTTTCCCCGTAACAAAGATCCAACCAGAATAAAGAAAAAGAATTGTTAATTGATAACAGAAATATTATTTATATATAAATTTGCATGTCTTTGTTTATTTTAACAGATGCGACTCATTTAGCGACACGCGCGACTTTGATATAATCATTATATAATTATACATATAACACACATACACATGCACGCACACGCGCACGCGCGCGCGCACACACACACATACACACATACGGGATGTATATATGAAAATGCTTGGATAAACCTTGCAAGCGCCAAATCTGGATAATACGAGATCCTTCTTGTAAGAAAAAACTTAGTAATTAGTGATGATCGTTGCCGCATTTTTTTTTTTCTTTTCATTTTTAAAGAAGGAAAATTCCAATTCTCCAAGGAAAGTGATGCTTGCGCAGTTGGTCCATGCATTTTGAAAACACAACGCCGTATATAAATTTGTAAGATCGAATTTACCGCAATATTGCAGTATTTTCATATTTTACCTTTTTTGCGCTACACTCCTTGACATTACGCTAACTACGCTCGACCGCGCGCGGTATATAAATATCACAGTTTATAAAACTGGCGACACATTGCCCGTGCCCTTTTCTGCTAAATTAATGCGATATTAATTAATACAATATTTATAGTAAAATACATGCTCTTTATCGTGAATCTCAATTATCTCATCATCATTTAGAAAATGCATCGTTTAGAACATCGTTTACCTTTGAGTAATCCCGTAATATTATACGGCAGGACGATTAACGGAGCGATCGATTAATCGATTGTGCGGCATTGGTCCTTGGAAGGGATATAATAGCGGGGATCTCTATCTCAATCGTAAAATTGAACTAAAGTGTAAAAAGAACATCGAAAATGTTGGATGGATTCTTTCGGCAGTGATTGGTTCGTTAATTATTAGCATTGCAAGGATTCGTTCACTTCGGAGTATATAAATTATGTCTTAAGTTAATTACTTCTCGTACCGTATATAAATGCAGCCGTCTAAAAAGATAGTGTACAAAAATATGCCTCGACATATGCTCAACACGCAGCAGCGCGTCATATTTCCACGGCAAAAATGCCAGGGATGATTCAGACCCAGATCACACTCGGAGAAAAAGTTCAATTTTTTGCTGAGTTATTGCAGAATTCTCGCGAATTTTAAATACGCGTACATAATTTTAAGCTTATCATGAGAAATCTGCAAAAGTTCCGGCGCACACTCACATACATATCGATATAGTTTAATTTATGGAACAGCAGAGCATATTTTATTTTAAGTTCATTCAAGTTAGCTACGATTTTAGTTGCCGTATCGTTTCCCGATTCCTTCCGGTCTAGTTTCTATTTTATATCGTAAATTTTGAAATTATGTTAACGTCTTTCATTACATATGAAAAAATCTTCTCTCCTCAGAGGTGCACCGCGAGTGTCTTAGGTCGATATCATCCATAGGGTTCTATTCGAACCGTGTAATCGTGATGATTTCTTCGTGTGAAGAATTAGCGACAAGTTGACTATTTCGAGGATACGACTTTGTGCGTCGTATCGTTACACGAAGCGATCTCCCTCGAAATCTTGCTCAATCCGGATCAGCGGAAGAAGTCGCGTGCCTTCCTATGCCCGGGAAGTGTCCGTTTCGTCGACTCGTCGACGGTTCTCCGACACAAAAATCCGATTGGCTTGTTTGATGTTCGTATTCGCGCGCGCGCGCGCGCGAAAGGACACACGCGTTACAGCAACAATCTGAAAACACGTGAAAGATACCATGGCAGTGGCTGTTTCTTTAAATCTTTAAATGCTTAATTTACACATCTAAACTGCATGCATTGGATTTTACACGCAAGCTACATAAAATATTTTGTTTAAAATTCTTTGTTTTCAAAATTACATTTTTACGTGAAAATGTAAATGTAAAAATGTAATTTTAGGAACGAATATACTTTGAATTTTTCGTCACCAGAGTGCGTGATAAATTAGATATAATTGTTATTACTTACAAAGAATTAAAGAAACTCATAGCGACTATTGCGAGTATCGATGCGGTTGCACTCGCGGAGGAGGTTGTCATAATCCTCGACTTTCTGGGCAGATTTGTCTCGACGTCGTTGGTCTCTACTTCCGGCGGACAACCCATCCAAACTGGCCCTGAAAGCTTTTGCTTCTCGTGGGCTACTTTCATTCTGAGGTCATCAAACTCCCAGAAACCTTTGCCTTTGAAGAAGTATGTCTTATCTGTCGAGAAGTATAACTAAATTATTGGATGGCGGCAATGTGCAAAATTGCATATATAAGAATAAGAATAAGAGAATATAATATAAGAATAAGAGAATTTACACACACACACACACACACACACACACACACACATACACGTTTCATTAGAGAATTTTCAAAACAGTGATTTGACGATTGATATTCGAAACCTACGATCCTTCCACTGAAAAACGGCATCAATGTTGCTCCCAATGCCAGCAAACATGTTTATATCCCTGGGATAATCCAGCTCTATGTAATTGATAGATTCATCGAACCTGCGCGTTAAGTAAAAAGATATTGATTACCATTGTGCGTCATTACTGTCGATCAACTCATCGGCGACTGAATCATCGTACACAAATCATCAGCACAAATTATTCTAATTACCTCCAGTACTTGGAGCCACTGAAGAAGTAAGTCCTGTTGTTGTAACCCCACACCATGGCGCCATCGATCTTCTCCAAGGAGGCCGGTAGTCCCAGATACGTTAACGGCTTTGGATAACCCGCCTCCAGGATATTGGCGTTGAAGACGTAATACTCGCGACCGATGAAGAAGACTATCTTCTTGTCCAGTCGCTCGTAGACAGCGTCCACGTAGTCAATGTCTAACGGCAGGTTGAATAATCTGGTAATCTCCGCCGGGTATCCCTCGTAGATACCTTGCTCGCCTATTCTCCATAGATACTGCGTGGGAGTAAAGGAAGATTCCATTAGTGGAAGCCCCGTATGATTTCAAGCGACTTCAGCCCTAACTTTATCTATTTGTTATTATACGTATTCGTATCGAAACGCAGCGAGAATAACAAAGTAATTATTGAGAACCAATGAGAAGAAAGCTAATTCGATTTAATTGCATGCAACAATGTTATCCGACAAGCGGCCGTGTAATTGGCCAAGTTGTTGTCTACGATGTTTCGCGCCATCGTACGTTTTAGCAACATTGGTATTACCTCTATTATCATTAAAAGAAAATTCTGAAGATAATGTCAGGTTGTCGAGGTTACCGATCCAATATCTTTCTCTTTCAAGGATCAGACATTCCGCTTACCCGTCCCTTGAAGATAAAGATCTCCCTGCGGATGATGCTGATAGCGTCGTAGCTGGTGTCACATTTGTCGGGTACATCGTCCCGTTGCTGCGGAGTCCACCGCTGCCTGAACCTCGGCCTCATTGTCGTCGTCGTCGTAGTCGTCGTCGTTGTCGTCGTCGTCGTCGTCGTCATCGTCGTGTGGTGCCGATGAGGTTTGCGCGGCCGATAGTCCGGTTTTTGCGGATAACGACCCGGCGTCTGTCGAGGTCTGTCATCGTCTGGATAATGATTAGGCCTCGTGGGTCTGGTCCTCCAAGGTCTGTACGTCGTCGGGACGGACACGACCGTTCTTGTCGTCGTCGTCATCGGTGGTGGCGGTGGTCGCTCCGGAGGCGGCGGGCCACCTGGTATATTGCCCCAGAGTTTACCCTCGGGAGCACCTGAAAGAAGCGTGTAAGAGTGAATTTTAGTTCACTTTATCCATCTCACCTACTCAATTCAATCTACGTACACATTTACGTATCACATACACGAGCACGACGCACGCCGACGACGATGGCGCGTGCCCCGAGAAATCCGATCTTGTAAGAGAGATATTATCGCGACGAGCTTACGATGATTTCGTTTTCCAGACTGATGATAAATCGACGCGACACGAGTTGACGTTATAACTCATCAGAACGCGCGTGAATAGGCGCGTGTTTCAAACCGATTCATTCATTCGGCACAGAGAGGAAGAAGAGAGAGAGAGAGAGAGAGAGAGAGACGTGAGTAAGTGCACTCTGCGCGAGCGCGAGTACGCTAATACGGAGGAGAGATAAAAGGAAGAGAGAAAACGGATCCCGGTTCTTTGCAATCATCAACGTGATGAATACAGCTGTCGTCTTTCACGACGACCCGGTGAAAAGAAATCCTGGATCGGGGCGCGCACCATCAATATCGGATAATTTGTATCCGGATGCGCCGCGCCGGAGCGACATGCTTGCAACGAGAGAGAGAGAGAGAGAGAGAGAGGGGGAGAGAGAGAGAGAGAGAGAGAGAGACAGGCAAGCCAGCTATAAAGAAGAGAGGGGAAAAATCACTGAGATTCAACGTTTAAATGGTATATTCGCGTCTCGCGTTTTACATCATGCGGATGACAGCGTATTGTATTCGAGAAGACGGTTAAAGTACGCGATAAAACATGCGATATACTCATCTCTTTATCACGCCACAAAATTTATTTTCCACATCCACGGTCGAAATTCGAATGGCGCGGCGCGGCGCGTTCCAATTAATCAAAAAATACAAACTTCGTGTTAGTACTCCGCTTCGAGCGAGATATCTCTTTGTCCAATTTTTTCTTTTATTTCTACCTTGCATTCGCAATTTGCGCCAAGTATTAGTTACCGCGACTTTAATTAGCCTATCGCAACTGTTTGCCAATTTCGGGACGGGTGAGCTTTTTTTCCATTCAAGTCACGCTTGCACTTGCTTTCGACCGGCGAGCATCAGTAAAACGCGTTTCGCGATTCGCCGAGGGAGTATTGACTTTCCCGGATATATACGGACATTATTTCACTTTGCCGATCGGCAAGCGGTCGGGCTTTTAAATGCCTCTCTCCGCAGAAGTTGATTTTGCGCCACGCAGCTTCCGATCCACCTCGAAAATTGAATTGAATTTTTCGATATTACATACGTACGTATCGTACGTATCGTATGTATGTATATCTGTGCACGCCTGGTGTGTGTGTGTGTGTGTGTGTGCGCGCACGTACGCGCATGTGGCAATAGGCGTCTATATTTTTATTACTTCTGCCAGATCTCATTTGCTTTCGTTTGTCGCGTTAGATCGATGCGAAACGTCGAGTACTAATCTAAACGACGGCGAGCCGTTACTTGCCGCTGATAAGCACGCGCGCCAACACAGCAATGCGATGATTGATCCTGATCGCTCCTAATCGCTCCTAAGTGTATCTAAACGCGCACTCGTTAAAATTAGTAGATTATATACGCTACTGGTACAATGCACTTTCATCTCGTCAACGTGAACAAACTTTTGAAAAATATGAAGCAATCTGCATGATGTTGCCTCGTCGATGTTGCCGAGTGTTCTCTATTGGCGCGATTGCGTTTACGACACGTTTATGTAGGGATGCGTAAAAGTATAAGTTATTGCGAAAATGGAAGCGGTGATAAATTGATAAAGGTCGCTAGAAATGAAATCGTCAATGATGTAGAATGCAACTGAAGCGTCGCAACCTCACACAGGTATTTAAACAACAAAAGAGGAAGAGTTTGAAATTTACACACACGAACATAAATCACGCTCGATGCTGTATTATGTTCGTGTAAAAAATATCTCGCCGGTAGAAATGTTTTACGAAGTGAAATCGTCGTTGTGGGATAATAAATTTTCGAGAAGGTACGTGCACGCGTTATCAAGAGGGGTTCTTTTTCTCTCTTTTTCCTCAGTTTCTCATTTTCAATGGAGAGGGGGGCATTACGTCTAGGCAGTCAAATCGCTCGTTAATTCCGGCCGTGAGCGCGAAAATTGGATTGACGGGCTGAAATTACGGAGGAGAGTTCGCGCCAAATCGCGTATTCTTCCTCGGACATGCACATGCGACCGCGTTCAATTCCGTTCGCGTGCGTGCGTGTCGCACAACGGCGTGCCAAAATTTACGTTATCGAGCGAAATAACATTTGCATAATTCGTACCAAGAGATTGCGCGCGGTTGTTGAAACGGAACGATAAATAGAACGGTCGCTCATTGTCCACAGAGTACTAGATAATATAAATAAACAAATAAGTAAATAAGTAACGCACACAAGTGTATACATGCGTATGTATATACGTAGGACGCGCGCGCATATGCATTTTGAAAATTGTAAATTGTAATGCGAAAATATAGGCAAAGATAGGTGGACAGAAAATTCGTTTTCACGAGCCACGGGTGAACGCATAAAACATTGTCGCGGATGCGTAATTTCTCGGAAAAATAAACGTAAAGCAGACGGTTACGTTTACAGAGGAGGGGATTTAACGATCGCGGGAAAATACCCGGCCCGGGGAAGGGTAGAGAATAGTTTTCGCGATGGTTTTTGCGAGCGTTCGCGGTGTCCCATTTGCATAGAAATCCGGCTGCGCGGAAATCAGCGGCAGCTTATCGTGCACACAGCATGTGGACGCGATAGCCGGGTGTAACGGCGTCGATTCCGCAGTTGAGCGATAATTAATATTCGCCGGTGACTTGGCAATTAGTGCAATCTAGACAGACATACATACGTACAAAGAAAGTGAGAGAGAGAGAGAGAGAGAGAGCGTGTATGAGAGAGAATCTGGTTCTTCGAGCGTCGAATCTAATCTCGATATCCGACCGCCCGTCGATGCAATTACAATAACGACGCTCGATAATTGCCCCTCTGTTTTCGCACCTCCCAATACTCTCTAACGTTTCCTCGCTGTTCGCAGCGAGTAGCTCTCTATTCGCCGCGAGTGCGAATGCGAGCGTGTCATCTTTTTTTCCGATATATATGCTATATAATTTTCATTTGTAATAAAAACGTTGCCGGCGTCTCATGTAATTACCTCTCGCCTTGCGTAGTCGTAGGAAAAATTTCGTCACGTCAGACCGAAACAAGAGAAATGATAAAGTGATTTTCACGGAGATGTCGAATTTGAACTCGAGCGCAAGCTAAGCAAAGTTGTCGCACGACTAGAATCTCATTTCAATTCGAACGATCTGAAGTTCGCGAGTTGTTCCTTAGAGTTGTTTCTCGCGCAGCAAGCCACGCAAACGGGCTCAACTCTAAGGCGGGAGAGCCTTATTTTCTAATAGCAGCCGTTTCGATTAGAACGAATACAGGCGGCGCGCATTAGCGTTGCCGGTGGCTGCAACGAGGAATTACTTACGATCCGTGAAAATCGGACACAACACAACCGGGATCGCCGGCGAACGGACGAGTCCAATCTCCGACTAGGTGCCGATTACGGGGGATCAACGGAAGGAAACGGCGGCGATAACAGTTTTGAGCGGCGAGAAAAACAGAGCAGAGCACTGCGCGTCGTCCGTAAACGGGCCGTAAACGTATATATAAGGCACGGACGCTATTCGCGATATATTTATCGCGGAACAGAGAATGAGCGAGTACATCGTCAATTACTCCCTCGACTTCGGAATTTCCTTCCGGCGTGGCCGGGAACCCGAACGTCTTCGTCTGCCGCGTCGGAAATAACGGCGGAATTTATCACCGCGCGCCGAAGTGCTATTACGAGGAGATCGAGAAAATATCGCTCTCTCTTTACAAGCAGGTCGATGCAAAAGTACTTTGCAAAGGTGGCGTTTCTATCCGAGTCGGAAACATGGGAGCTGCGATTCCACTTTTGGGAATCTGAACGAACGGATGAATTCCGCGTGCCCTTTTCGCTCGGAAATGTAAAGAGATTTGTATCGTGGATACAGGGATGCTCTCTTGTATCTCTTTCTTTCGATAAAATACGCTGTATACTCCTGGACTCTTTTTCACGCGATTGTAAAACCACCAGAAGCGTATTTTGGCCCGAGGCTTCATTACACGTTGCCAAAGGAATGTTCGTGCATTTTATCTCTCGTGAGAAAAGTAGAATAATAGAGAAGAGGAGGATGAGGAAGAGGAGAGAGACATTTTTACCGCATTGATTCGGCGCCTAGAGTCTTCCGGAATGCTTTCGTGGAAAGTAGGATATTCAGAAAAATCCGCGGTACGCAATGCAGGTCAGCGGCTTTAAGAATTTGCTAGATTAAACCGCCCTCGAGAGACGTCGCCTGGTAGGATCTCGTCACGACCAGGCAAATTATGATTTCGAACCTTCAAATGTTTTTTATACTTATATAGAAAACCGGCAACGAGAGACAAAAACGTGGATAGTTGAAAGAAAGAGGGAACACTTTATAAAAGGAAAGGATGGACCGTGCCAAAATACAGTTGATAATCTATTTTCTCTAAATTTTATGCATTTTGAGTCGAAAACGAGAAAAGATTTGTATATGTTGCCAACTAATGCTTTATCGAAACATATAAGTTTATACTTTGTCAAGGAAATTTCCTCGTCAAGGTTCGTTAGTCTTGAATTATTTCAAATACTTTCTATTATATTTAGAAATTGCACGATAAAAGGTGCCGCAGGGATTCGTCGTCAGTATAATCTGACGAATACACAAGCAACGAAATCGACGTTGACTGCTGTTCGATTGAAAATCGGAACGTTGGAGTATACTAAACCAAAGAGAAGAGATGGAAATGGCTCGAGGCCCCGAGCCATGCGATCCAAAAGGATCACAAAACTTTCGTGTCAGAGTCAATCTCGGTATCGTAAAATCAAGAGAGAGATAGAGAGAGAGAGAGAGAGAGGGGGGGGAGGGAGAGAGAGAGAGAGAGAGAGAGAGAGAGAGAGAGAGAGAGAGAGAGAGAGAGAGAGAGAGAGAGAAGCGAAGAACAGGAGGGAAAGCGGCGAGTGATAGCAATTGTGGTTTGCAGGAGTTTGTTTGCGACGAGAAAACTGTTGTTCGCCGGGCCTGTAATTTATGGCACTTTGACGAAGCGGTGAAAATGTTTGCCCTCCAATTTTATCGATATTCCGCTCGTAAATCGATTCTGCGAATATAAGCTGCCGACGCCTCGGGAACACGCGTCGTGCGCATACAAGGTGATTTTTCTTCCGCGCGGAGAAGTTCTCTCTCAACGATGTTCTCTGCTATTTTCTCCGCTACTTCCATTATCCTGAATACGCGTGTGCCGAGACCCTCACCCTAAATTGAAATTAAATTACAACCCGCGAAATTAAAATTAAATACAAAATGAGTTGTGCAAAGTTAAATTGAAATGTTGTTAAATTCAACATTTGAGGCGAGGTCAAGCCCATCGCTCGCTGACGAGAGAGAGAGAGAGAGAGAGAGAGAGAGAGAGAGAGAGAGAGAGAGAGAGAGAGAGAGAGAGAGAGAGAGAGAATAAGGGCTCTTCGTATCCTAAAATCTACGGAATTGAAGAAAATAGCCGCACTCTCTCGTACACACTCTCTCTCTCTCTCTCTCTCTCTTTGTCCCATTTCTCGAATATCTACCGGCCAGCGAAATACGATAAAATGTCGTAATGACCAAAATCGAGGAACGACACGCGAAAGTGGCAGCGGGTGTTTCATACAGTTTCATACAGCTCCAGTGCGATGATCGTTTATTCCAGACACGAGAGAGCGAAAAGGTGGAACGCGGTCTCACGGGCGCAATCGCGATGGTTCAGCCGGTGGTTTATGGCCAGTCGTGGGTGCCAACGATGTACATCACGTTGATGAACTCGAAGGATCGCGAATCCGACCGTTCGTTTTCTGCTATTTGCAATACCGTGTGTCAAAATTGCCCCACCGCAAGTCTCTCATTAGCGCTGCAACGACTCACGACAAAATGAGCGAGTTAAAGGAGAAACGAGCTGAAGATGGCGAAGAGAGAAAAGAATGTACTCGCTTGGATTTATCTCTCGAACGCGACAAGAAGAAGAAATAACGTGTGCAACCACACTCCGACATCGAGTCGAGACATCTGTAAGGATACCAGGGGGGGGGGAGTTTGCACGCCAGGTACTTGCCTAATGTGCTTTGTCTCTTTGCCTGAGAACATTAATTCAGAACTTGAGACTCACGACAAGTGCAACGGATATTATAGAATAGCATGCGCGAAGCGCATCTAGTCGGGACGCTAGTTCAGTTTGACGCAAAATAATTTTGAAACGAGTCCTTTTTACATCTATATAGGGCAAACTACATCCGGCAGGATACATCCGTCTGCATTCGAAGGACAATAGCTTGTATTGCTATACATTATACCACGCGATTCTCCACTCAAGTTCGGTCAAGTTTGGAATTTCGGGCCCTTTCGGCGCGTATTTGTGGCGTGAAACAATTTCCTATACTGTGTCTTCTGTCATGCGAAGTGATTATATATATATATATATATATATATATATATTATATATATATATATTGCTATTGAGCAAAAAATGAAAAGTTATCTTTAGATATAAATTACTGTATGAATAATAAGATGAAAAATGATGTCTGCACTGTTGACTGTGCTCGATGCTCGACGCTCTCGTGCCGGAGAAATTAATCATAGGATCGATGTAGGAGCAAAATTTCGACACGAATCAAGATTCCAATCGTAAATGTAGAATGTACAAAAGAGAACGCGCATAAAATATAATCTCGCACATACAGCTACGCTCCCCTTGGCGCAATGTTCTCTGCACGACCACAGAGGAGAAACTTGAGCTCTCGCAAGCCTCTCCGAGTGTTTAACTCTCGCTCCTGCCTTTAGATATTCCCCCTTCTCGCGTTTGTTCCTTCTCTCATCGAGAGTTTACGTGCCTTTTTTTACTAGTTGAAGTATCCCTCGCAGCTGTTTCGTCGCCGCGCGACGATATTTCGTTCGTCCGTTATAAATTGGATCTGTTTGTTAAGCCCGTTTCTCAGGCCATGCGGGATTGTTGTGACACCAAATAGGTTCGTGTTTTCCGGTCGGAAGGGAAACTCGACAAATAAGCGGTAGAGGTGCAGCGCATTGTCGCATGGGTCGCTACGTTTTCCGACGCCGAAAGAAAATCACGCGTGAATTTACTTGTGAATTTACATATAGAGGGCGGGAAAATTTCTCCAAGGAGGAAATTTACAAATATATCAAAACTTCACTCGAATATACGCGCAAAATTCAGCTGAGCCTTCCTCCCTCTCCTTCCATCTTTCCACGAGGAGTGTCTTTAAAAGATAAAGATTTTTTTAACGACTCATAAAACTCGAGATTTTCTCGTTTCCTGTTACTTTTATCGTACACGTAAACCTATGCCCTATGCGAGTCTCTCTGTTGTTTTTGTTGCCGTTGTCGTGTCGTTGCCACTGGAACGGCAAAATTACGCCGCGTTCAACAACAATTGGTCGGTCGCTCAAGTTTTCCACTTTCGGAGGACGCCATCACCTCGCGGCCGTCGCGACCGATATCTATATAGAGGTATCAAGGAAGTTTGCAGATTTCTGAGCAACTTCCTTCCGTTACGTTGGAACTCGTTTTCCGTGCGTCTTTTTCCTTCTCGTCCTTCTCTCTCCCTCTCTCTCTCTCTCTCTTTCTCTCTCTCTCTCTTTCTCTTTCTCTTTCGGAGCTCGAGATAGAAATGGAAAGAGGGAGAGGGAGAGGGAGGGAGGGAGAGAGAGAGAGAGAGAGAGAGAGAGAAACCGGAATTAAGAAGTCCTCCAGGGGGAGTTGCAGAAGTTCGCTACGAATATAAATTACCATAGTCGGCCGCAACCGCAAAGAGAAGCAAGATGGTGGAGAGATCGAAACGTTTGAAAGAGTCGGGGTTCACGAAAATGTATCGTCAGATAAGCATAATTAGACGATCGGAAAAGAAACTGTTATTCAGTCCGGTGCTGGCTGCAAGCTCGTTATTTATCAGCGCGAGCTTTTATTACCGTCTGCACTTATAGGATTAAATCACGAGCGATGTTTCAACGGAACGTTGCTTTCCTTTCTCACTCTCCCTCTCTCTTTCTCTCTCTCTCTTTTATTAGTGTTAAAAATACTGCGTAGCATCGTGATGAAGTCATACTTATTTATTATTACTGCACAACGCAGGAAAGATTAAATATCGCAGTGTGCAAAATTTCCGCAATTCGTCATCGTTTCTCTGTATCTCTCTCTCTCTCTCTCTCTCTCTCTCTCTCTCTCTCTCTCTCTCTCTCTCTCTCTCTCTGCCTCTCTTCTCTTTCTCTCTTTATAGCAAACATCCTCTCGATGAATAGCGACGAGAATACGGGTTGCATAAAATACGCAACGAGAGAGACTCACTCGGACAGTAACGACGCACCACCGGTGCGGCATGGCATAGTGCGGCGAGGGCGAGGGGATGATAATTGAGAGATCCAAATGATACTTTGATGACTGTCCATCCCTCTCCTGTGTTTCCGCGAAAGCGTGCTTTTTTATCAGTACCGCTTCTTCGGTCCGCACCCCCGCGGAAACGTATTTGTCTCCTCCCTCTCCTGTTGTCCGGGATTGCTTCGGCGATAGTAATAAAGCGGCGCAAAAGAAGAATAAAATAGACCGGAGTTTATTGCGCGTTCTGGCCAACAACCTCCTCGCGGGAAAAACGTGTAAAAACAAAAAGATACAGTCAAGTAGGGAGGTTAATAAGAGAGAGAGAGAGAGAGAGAGAGAGAGAGAGAGAGGTTTGAAAACTGCACAGCACATCACCGCAAGAGCAGAGATAGACGCCCGTTTATTAATGTAAAAAAGTATATAACTGTCTGCAGGAAATAATATAATTTCTACAGGCTCTCTCTCTCTCTCTCTCTCTCTCTCTCTGTCCTCTTTCTCCCCTCCTTCTTTGCAGTTACGGCCAATGGAATGGTATTTCTGTTCTTTGCGCGGAAGCGGATCCGAAAAGAAAGGCGGAAAGGACGCTTTTCGGGAAACAAACGGCTCGCGTTTCCGCGTAATCCGATGAGAAAGAACGAAATCTCTTGGGAGAAAGTGAGGCCGGGAGTAAGAGGACCGTTTACTTTCATCCCCGAAGGCGACGCGCGGCGGGACAAAACGGGTGGTGTGCCGGAATATCCGTCGTTCGCTGGTTCCGCTTGCGGGGGGTTGAAATAAAACGATGCTCTCCGGCGGTGGAGCGCGTAAACCGGCAGCGAAAAGAATTCGGGCGAGAGTTTCATTAAATCGCGGCACGAGTAGCAACCGAACAGGGGATGCATAACAAGACAACGAACAATACAAATAGTGAAGGGAACTTACGCCGGCAGCGGGAACGCGGCGACAAGAGACCAAGGAAAGAGCCGCGTCCATGCCGCGTCACGGCGCTGTCTCTGAAGGAAACATTGCGAGACACAACCCTTTGAGCCGCGCGACACGTCGATGTGCGATGCGCAACGCGCTTTGCCGTCGCGGTCGTCGGGTCTTTTTCTCTTGATGCTCTCGCTCGCGAGACTATATTTTCACGTAGTCATCTCGCGGTTCGTTTTACATTTCACTTGTCTCAGCGAGTTGTAACGCGCTCTTCGCGTTCGTACCGTTCAATAGCTCGCAATACTTTCACTTTCAAGCCAAACGACATTTTATACACGTATTGTTCGCATTATACGAGTATTAATTAATATCTTACGAGCGATATATCAGTATCAACGCGCAATTAATCTATCCTATTTTTCTCGTTCGACCTATCGTCGACTACTATCGTCGATTAAATCCGAGCTCCATTCGGTTTCGAATATATAATATTATAACCGCGTTACATTCTCATACTCGCTTGATACATATAATCTCTCTCTCTCTCTCTCTCTCTCTCTCTCTCTCACTCACTCACTCACTTGGTCGTGAGAGCTTTTCAACTGTCGCCCACAATATCGCGATTTTAAGCTTGTCAGACGCACGGCACCTTCGGCTTTTACATGCGTCCTATTTTGTCTCGCTGTGATCCACGTGAGCAAAATTATCGGAAATTCACGAAGACGCGCCGCCGCCGCCGCCGCCGCCGCGTGCGATCTTAGCGGTGCGGCCGTCGTGCAAAGAACTAAACAGCTGATCGCGGCCGAGCGCAGCACGTTCGCGCGTGGGGTAGGTCATGTTCCTACGCTACTGCGCTAGTAACCGCGCTTTATCCCGCACGCATCAACACATATCACGCGTCTCTCATTATTCACGAATGAGTGCGCGCGCGCATGTGATTTTTCGCGAGTTGCAACTCGATGGGGAATTGACGCAACAATGTACGACAAAGACGGACCTATTAGGCTCTATCGATTGCGCGTCTATTTATGCACCTCGTAGCTAAGATTATCAGAATACGCGTACAAGTGTTTCGAGATTAACCTGTATGAAAGATAAATATAATCCCATTTAATAAAAGGAGAGAAAATATTCTATTGATATATTTGACACAATTAACCTGACATAATTAAATAAAACAAAAAAAATTATATATATATATATGATACATGAATGAAATATATAATTGGTCTGGTATATATAGTTAAATATATCAATCAAAATCCGTAGAGTCAGCGGAATTGCATGCTGCGAAACTTTCATGCAATTCTTTCATGCTTTCAGCATGCTTTCGAAGCAATTTCAAGCGAAATATTGTACAATTGGTACGCAGGTTAAAACTCTCGATTCGAAGACTCGCCTCGACAGGACCACGGAAAGGGGTTTGCGGTCGTTGAAGTAAAGTACGGCGCGGCGACTCGAAATAGTTTAGTGAAGCTTCATGACTGCAGTTGGCGAAAGCGACCCGATCGATACCCGATCGAGTAACGCGATGGTAACGGTGGGGCCAATTCGAGCGAGAAGTCACCTAAACTCGTCGCAGAACAACGTCACAGGACAACGTCGACCGCCAATTCGATGGGCAGCTCGAGTTGTGCTCCGTGGGACACGGCGTACGACGCGTCGCACTTTCACCGACGTAATTGTCGCTTACGGGTCGCTTGCGGTTGCGCTCTTGTTATTTCGCTTTATCGGTACTTCGGGATCCCTGTGCACGTCCGTCCCGTGATTCTCCCTCGATGACGAACGCGTCTTTGAATCGTCGGCGCGCGTCTCAATCGATCACTTAATCGCTATCCCCTACAGCGCATGCTGTAATTTTCTTCTCGATACTTGGTTTTCTCTTTCTCCTCACATATGCCATTCTCATTCGCGACGAATATCTTCCGGGTCCGCAACTATCATAAATGTTTCACGTGTATCGCACTACACTTGCGCTCGCGCGGTTTTATTATTCCGGAAAGTTACGTGCCCGCGTTTTTATTTCCGTGCGGAACTATCGTTCTTCACTAGCGCGAAAATGCGATGCCCGCGGGGAGCACCGTTTTGTTATTTCGCGTGCGTATCCGAGAAACAGAGAGAGAGAGAGAGAGAGAGAGAGAGAGAGAGAGAGAGAGAGATTGCCAAGAGAGAAATTTAGATATGTTTATGGACGGGTGGTATAGGTGGTATGCAGGGTGCTAAATTTCAAACGTAACAGGTAAAAGATCTCGAAATCTACAAAAGATATTAAGAGAAGCTAAAACACACGTTCCATGATTTCGAAGGGGAAAGAGAATGGCATTATTAGTTTTTTATTTGAACGGCATTTTCAAGGTCAGTTGAAGGTCTTAACTTAATTTTTTAAAATAGAAAGCCCAATTTTTTATTATATCTTCTTTTTCTACCAATTAATTTTAATAACTTTTGTCTGAAACATTTTTTTATTTGCCTAATATTTTTTGAAATATTTAAGGAAAACTTGGTAACTTTTTCAACATTTAACTTACGATATCTCGCTAATTATTCGTCGAAAGAAAAAATAGTATTAGACCTTTTTACTTTATTTACTATCAAGAATATATTACTATAATAGCGCCCTAACTTTTGTTAACATATCGACCTTTGGAAATTTCAATATTATTAAATTAACAAAAGTTAGGGTGCTATTATAGTAATATATTCTTGATAGTAAATAAAGTAGAAAAGTCTAATGCTATTTTTTCTTTCGATGAATACTTGGCGAGATATCGTAAGTTAAATGTTGAAAAAGTTACCAAGTTTTCCTTAAATATTTCAAAAAATATTAGGCAAATAAAAAAATGTTTCAGACAAAAATTGTTAAATTTAATTGGTAGAAAAAGAAGATATGATAAAAAAGTCAAGTTGACCTTCAACTGACCTTGAAAATGCCCTCCAAATAGAAAACTGATAATGCCATTCTCTTTCCCCTTCGAAATCATGGAACACGTGTTTTAGCTTCTTTTAATATCTTTTATAGTTCTCGAGATTTTTTACCTGTTACGTTTGAAATTTAGCAGCCTGTATATACAAAATGAATCCACATGAATGCGACTCGTAAACGGAGAGTAAACGGAGAAAGTTGAGAGAATCGAGCGAGACTCGCGCGCGCACGATTACGCGTGGCCGAGGAACGCTCCTATACTTCAGTCATAATATCGCGCCAATTCCCACCACCTCGGCGCTCCCGCGTATCGTATAGCGGTAGCGGTAACGACCAATAGCGTCGGAGGAAACCGAGGATGACGGTCACTTCGACGAGACCGTCGCGTCGCTTTCGTTCGGCGGCTCTTCGTTCAGTGTGCGTTCGCTCGCGTCGTACAACGGCATTTGCGACGGGTGGTAACGTCATAAGTTGCAAATCTCGCGAGATGGCGACGGAAGGTTGCGTTCTGTGCGAGCAAGGGCGCAATTGCGGAGGCGAGCAGGGGATATCGTTGCACGTGTAATAAGATCCGTTTGTATGTGTGCGGTGGGTGGTGTGTGTCGGGGCACGCGCGTTGCGTGACACGCATACACACACACACACACACACCGAGCGCTTTTTAATCCGAAGGAATGAACGAGCGGTAGCGTCGCGACAATTTTGTGCACGAGAGATGCTTGCGTTTCATTCGATCGTCACGATTCTATCGTGACGTTTCGTAGGGATTTAAAGGAACAAAGTTAAGCGTCAGCGAGTATCAGCTGACTGGAGTGGGGAATCGTGTCAGAGATGGCGCGTTTGAGGATTGTGTGCACCGTGTTTCACAGGACCGTGACTACCGACCCCATTTGGGACTCCGTGCGAGCTAAGAATTGAACATTCTCCTTTCTTTATAGCGCTGTGATTAATAATCGATAATCAGGCAATCAAGATCGCTTGGTCGTCTTGTTGATCAAAATTAATCACTTGATTAAAGTTTCTTCTTTTTTTTATTATCATCCTTTCGTGTCGCACGTTTGTTCAGATTTCCCGAGGACGAAGTACGAAGGAAAAAGTGGCTGGATGCGATCGGAAGGACAGACATGGAAATACCCGCTCAATCGTGTCTGTGTTCGCGACATTTCCCTCAGGATTGCTACGCGAACGCGATCCTGAAGGACGACGCACTTCCAAGCTTAGAGCTAGGCCTGACTGATCCGACGTCGAACGCGGAAGTCGACGGGAAGCCGGGAACGCAATTATCCCCCCCACAGATCGCGAGACCGATCATTCGAAGGTAAGGATCGACGACACTCGAGAAATAGCGAGCGCGACCAACGGCGTCACCAACGGCGTGTCTGGCCGGCTTGAGAGGCTTGAATGAGAAATCCGCGCGTAATTAAGTATAAGTAGAAAAGCAATCCAAAAGCGATGTCTCTTGAAATTATGTGTCTTTCGAGTTTCAAATTACCCAAGTTTTGCATTCATCGCACGCACATTCTTTCGTAAAGACCGCGGACTCGCATGCTGTCGGACGAGGAGATACAGAAGATGCAACCGATCAAGTACGTGCGCTACCTAAAGAGCGTCAACTGGGATGAGATCTCGAAATTGCCGACGGAGGCGAAGATCGTCTGGGAAGTGGCGATGGAGGAGCTGAAGGAGGGCAACGATAAGATAAAGCATTTGCAGGCGCACGTTCGCCACCTGAAGACAACCGTTCGCAAGCTGGAGGCTGTACTGAAAACACGTACGAAGAGGGCGGCCGTTGCCGCAATTGCAGCGCGTCATCGCAAATCTCTCGGTTAGCCACACAGAGGAGATTGCGATTAACTAAGCCAATTGACGTAACTCGACTTGCAATCTGCCGTTAAAAAAAAAAAAAACGCACACCTATACACGGAGTGGAGCGCAACGATTGTACTACGATCACGACAATCTGTAAATAGTTAGAATTTCACTCCGATGTAAAATGTTACAGAAAAAGGTTGAAATAAAAATTTTCACACGACGGTACTTACGACATTTGTCTGCAATTTGCAAAATCAACTTCCCGTTGGGTCGCTGTTCACATTCCGCAATTTACGAGAGAGCATCGTCAAGCGTTACAGCGCATTAATCGTTTAAATACCGCGAATGACGTTCTTCATTACGCGTCTAATTCTCGGGCTTACTTTCGAAACGGTCGATTCATGCGCAGCCATGACAGCGGGGCGAAACATTCAACAACGTCGCGAGAGGGTGAAGCACCGCAATTATGCCGCGAATAAGATTCGCGCCCCTCCCCCCTCTCTCTCTCTCTCTGTGTGTGTGTGTGTGTGTGTCTATCTCTCTATTATGGCGAACGAGGCTGTGAGAGGCGGGCTCGCCCGCTCTCAGGCTGTTTGCGCTCGACAATGCGACCGCGACCAGGGACACGCTCTCTCGCGTTGCCTCAGAACAAATGCATTCGTCGATGGCATTCCGCGGATCCTTTCAGCGAAGACACAAATGCGACGAGCTCACGCGCGCTCTTCTACCGCGTGACAGCACGGCGCGTAGTATGTTTACCTAACCGACAACCAGAGCGAAATACGGGACGAGCAGGGTAACTAGAAATAGAGGAGGCCACCGGACACGAAGCGAGGGCATGAAAGCGACGATGGGGGACTATCTTTTGTCCGTGAGACTACCGTGCGGTGCCACATTATTTCGACCGCATATATAGATATGTAGACGATATTGGAATAACGAAAGGAAAGATCGATCTCGGACCGTTAACGAAGTATTTCTTCTTGTTACATCCTCGAGAAATTGGCCTCTTTCGTGCCGTACGTGTACTGCAGAAAGCCACAGATTATTAAGTGAATACAAAATATGCTTCCGCATTCGCGATGTTATATATCCGACAAACGTTTTTCCGCGAATACGTTAAATAAAACTCGCATTTCTTCTCGCATGGCTCCTCCTCTCCTTCTCTCTTGTCCTTGTTGAAATTTCCCGGACGCAGCGCCGCATGAAACGAGCGCCGGAAGATTAAGGCGGAAAGGATGATAACGCTGATAGACAGATGGAAAACGAACATAACAGCGGCGGCCGGGGAAGAGAGTGAGAGATGGGGAGGGGAGGGGAGGGAGAGAGAAGGCAGAAGCGAGGCGCAGGGAACGCGCAAGAGGACGCGCAATGCATTCGCGATCCCCCAGGAGAACCAGCAAAGCTCTGCTGCAGTGTACTAAATCACCCCCCCCCCCCCCTCGGGATGGCGCGGAAGGTGAGGGTGAGAAAGGAAAGCGAGAGGGAGAAAGGTGAGGGGAGTGGAGAAACACCCGCGCGAGAGAGCCCGGTCATTCTTTATATTTTATTCACGTTTCATTTCACCCAGCCGTACGTGTACCGAAAAGAGACGACGGCTCGCCGACGAGAACGCTCGCGCGCGCGCGTGGAGAACGGGCTAACGTGCGTTCTCTCGCATGCAGCCTTTGTTGGTGCAACGATGTGTACAGTGACAAGCAACGCGACAACGAGACCAACCGATGATACGGGAGTGTCGCGTGTCGATCAAATCAGTTGATGTATGCACGGTAATTTCAGCAAATTCTCTTTTCTCTTTTCAGACGGCGGATCAGTCGTCGAGAGCCATTTACGTGATATGACGTATGATATGTAAGTAGTGAGAAGAGAAGCGATATTATATATTATAAGAGCGATAAGAGTAATCCTACGAAAGAAAGATCCTGCAATCTATTTTCGCATGACAATGTATATAATTAATTAACACACACATGTACATGTATGTGTGTATTTTTCAGATAATGTTGCGTCACCAAACCCGGTCACGTAGTGGAGGCGCGGCGGAAAGTTCCGGAAGGAAATGCAAGCGGGTCAAAAGTTTCTCCCTATTCTCAAACATTGCGTCGAGCCGTCGTGCCGGTAACTCGCACGACGTCACTCGCCTTTGCGCACTCGACAGTTTTATTCGAACGGCATGATGCGTTATTTTTATAGTTTTTACGGTCTTATTACTCGGTAACGTGGCTCGCGAGAGAGGCTAGGTTCGATATATACCCACACATCTACACACAGAGAGGATCAGAGGAATATTTTACGACGCTACTCCGCTCCCGCTATATCCGTCCAACTTTTATACATATCGCGCGACTCGATTATACGAGATAGCAGAAATTTTCTGTGACTCTGGATTCGTGATTACGAGAGCTGAGACTGAACGAATCTTCAGAGAGAGAGAGAGAGAGAGAGAGAGAGAGAGAGACTTATCTCGGCTATAGGCCCGGTAAGTACGTAACGTCAAGGAGACCCGCATGCGATTGCCTTCAAATGTCCTCCTTCAAATTTCCTCTTCACGCCCTTATGTTTACGCGCGTCTCTTTGAAGATCACAAATTTCCAGGTGTCTCCAGGTGCGCGCGAAGCTCAAGGCGAAACGCCGCAACTGTTCACGATGAAGTACTTGGCGAGACGGCTCGCCGTTCGCCGTGCGGCTGACTATCGAACGAGTTTGCTCTGCTAAACCCTGCCAGCTTTGCCCTGTCGCTGGACTACAAAGTGCCCCATCTACTTGCAAAGTTGCGGGATATATTCTCGCCCAAAACTCGAATTCCCGACGCTGACGCAGCATCGGTGCGTCCGGGGCGGCATTTGTAATCCCATCCATGCGCGACCTGTATTCTCCTCCTTTCTGAATTTTTCGCGTTTGAAGGAGAAAACCTTCGACGCCTCTCTCTCTCTCTCTCTCTCTCTTTCTTCAATTCTCGGCCACAAAATTGGAATTTGGAATTCACAGATATTTGAAAACGACGCAGCATACGCACATTGATCAATTGACCGATCTGTTTTCAACGAAGAGGGAGATCGACGAGACCCCGGACTAGTCCAATTTGTGGATACCGGTGGCGTTTCCAAATTTCAAGAGACCATTTATTCCAACGACTGAGAGAGCCGAGCAGATTTGCTTACCGATATACCTTGTGCGACAAAGCTGCTCGCAAAATTTGCGCGCGCATCGAACAGGCCGAAAATTTGGCCGGACGAATATAATTAAACTATTTCCCGCGATCAAAGCAACTTTCGACATGTTCAAGTTGCAATTCTACACTTGATCGCGAAATGAAGTGACACGGTGAGAAATTTGTCAGTACCGCGCGCGCCGTACCGTCGTCTAATAATTTCGTTTCGATATATATATATATATATATATATATACACGACTGTGTCGGAAATGTCGCCAACTATATTGGCTATAGTTGGCTAAGTTATACACTTGTTCCAACCGCTGCATTTAATGCCGCGTCGTCGCTAGCGCGGCATGTACATGTATATACTTTGTTCGCATTAATAATACTGCGAATTTGTTCGAATAAACGATACGATATGATAAAGTAGGTGCAAAAATGATAACGATACGCGCGAATGCGACTCGCGAAAAATTCAACTCGTCGATTTCAAACGAGATTGGTTTCGAACGTTCTCCGGAACTTTTTCTCTCCCCCTGTTTTTCTCTTCCATCGAAAGAAAGAAATCCGCGGTATCCGCTGCACCGCGCAGCGGTTATATTATCAGCGATCCGCCGCCGCGAATCGCCGCGAATGTGTACGTGTTTATCG